>NC_080163.1:16639099-16939099 GCF_950295315.1 Erinaceus europaeus
GCACTGTAACATGTACTCTCAACCAGGTCCAAGGACCCAGGTTCAATCTCCTGTTCCCCATATGCATGGGGGAAGCTTCATGAGAGGTAAAGCAGGTCTGCAGGTGTCTCTTTCCCTTTCTTTCTTTCTTTCTTTCTTTTTTTTTTTTATTGCCATCAGCGTTATTGCTGTGTCTCGGTGCCAGCACTATGAATCCACTGGTCCTGGTGGCCATGTTTTCCTTTACTTTTTATCTTTCTAATTTTTATTTGATAGGACAGAGAGAAATTGAGAGAGGAGGGTGTGAGATAGATAGCATACTGGTTATGCAAAAGAGACTCTCATGCCTGAGACTTCAAAATCCCAGGTTCAATCCCCCACACCACCATAAACCAGAGCTAAGCAGTGCTCTGGTGAAAAAAAAAAAGAAATTGAGAGAGGATGAGGAGAGACAGGGATAGATAAAGACACCTTCAGACCTGCTTCACCACTCATGAAGTGGGTCCCCTGCAGGTGGGGAGCAGGGGCTTGAACCCCAGTCCTTGCACTTGGTAGCATGGACACTTAGCCAGGCATACCACATCCTGACCCCTCTCTATCACCCCCTTCCCTCTTGATTTCTGCCTCTGTCCAATAAATAAATGATAAATACATAAATAAATAAGCCAAATGTGTCAGCCAGGTGTGCTGGTGAGGGCTCTGATTCCCATGTGCACTGATCCTCTGAAGTCCCTCTCCAGTCCCACATCCCAGAAATCATGCTTGCTGGCTCCAGTTCATGTCGGCGAGGCCGTTCAAATCTTTATTCATCCAAGTGCCCCAGATCAGGAGGTAGCACACCTAGTTAAGCCACGTGGCACAAACCTCAATGGCCGGCATCAGCCTCCCAGTCTGCCTGCGTGCTCCTCCCAAGCCGGAAAATGGAAGAGGCAAGTCAGAAACGGAAGTGGCTTGACAACACCATACATGGTTAGGAAAGGGGTGGAGAAAGGTAAAGGGGCTGGGAAAGGTAGGGACTTCCTTAGCAACTGTTGCTAGGGCTCTAACTGGTAGGATTAATAATACCCTGCCGTCTTGAGGGTAGGAAAAGAATATATTAAAGGAGCAGAATGGGTGGGGGAATAGGGAGGAGGCCTTAAGTCATTTGTTAGACAAAGCAGATTGATATGTAGATAATAAATGGGCAGGCCACAGTATCAAGGAATGCAGGATGGAGCAGGGGGAGATGACTTGATGTTTTAAGGAATTCTGGGCTCCTGGAGGCAGAAAAATGCAGGGTGCTTTGTGAGGCAGGGAGCCTGATAAGACGAGACAAACCTTGGGGGCTCTCATGTCCCTCCTTGCTTGACCTCTCAGTAGAGAGTGAGAGACTGACAGGATGGATGCCTACCCCTCAGGTCAAGCCTTGCCAAGCTCAACCACATCCTCACAATTTTCCTAAACATTCCTCAGTATTTCTCTGTCCTACCAAATAAAATACTAGATTTAAATTTTTTCTTCTTTTAAAGATGAAGGGTTCTATAATTAAGGATGGCTTTACTTATAATATGGGATCTAAAGAACTGATACACATGGAAGAAGAAGAAGCAAGCAAACTGTAAGACTTGTAAGAATCAGGGTGGTGATCTTTTGTTGGGCAGCCCCCCTGCTCTGTTCCATACTCCATTGCTGATACTATGGCCTATTTACATAATCATTGTTTTGCCTGAAAGATCCCATCTTTTTACCTCAAGACCCACCCTGCCTGCAGGGTACATTAATCCCGCCAGTTAAAACCCTAGCAACCGTTGCTACCGAAGCTTTCCACCTTCCTGCTCTTTCTTTTCTCCACCCCCTTTCCCAGCCATCTCCGTTCCCAACTTGCCACTTCAGGTCGCAGTTTCGCTCTCTTTGCTCTCCCGCATCCTGACCTGGAGAAGGGCAGCGTGCAGAGCAGGAGGTGGCCATTACAGTTTGGCGCCATATGGCTTAACCCACTGTACTCACACCTGACTCTGGAGCTCCCATCTGAATAAAGATATGTATTGTTACTGCCACAAGCTTGATTCCTGGATCATCTCTCTCTCCCGCCATGAAGCTAGCCTGGCAATCTCTGGGAGGTGGAAGGGTGGGGACACGGAACTTTGGTGATGGGTGTAGTGTGGAATGCTACACTGTAATCTTAAAATACTGTAACCTACTATTAATCGCAATGAAAAATGGAAAAACATGAGGGCAGTATCACCAACAGACACACGCTGCTACTAGCCATAACAAATGGCCATCGAGAACAAGTCTACAGGTTGTAGATGGTGTATTTGTGTCATGCCAACTTATGTGGCTCAAAACTAGGGTTCCATCATTTTTTTTCATCAGGGTTATCACTGTAGATCAGTGTCTGCACTATGAATCCGTGGTTCCTGATGGCCATTTTTAGTTGTTGTTGTTGTTGTTTCTTGACAGGACAAGAGAAATTGAGAGGTGTGTGGGAGATAGAGAGGAAGAGAGACATCTGCAGACCTCCTTCACTACTCTTGAAGTATCCTCCCTGCAAGTGGGGAGCAGGGGCTCAAACCCCAAGTCCTGGAACATGGTGATATGTGTGCTTAACCTGCTGTGTGACTGCCTGCCCCCTATCCATTTTTTAATACTTTTTAAAAATATTTTTATTTATTTATTTGAGAAAGATAGAAGAGAGAAAGAGCCAGACATCACTCTGGTACATGTACTGCCAGGGATAGAACTCTCATGCTTGAGAGTCCAGTACTTTATCCACTATACCACCTCCCTGACCACCACCATTCATTTTTAAATCAATCACCTAAGCACTGCTCCACTGAACATGATGTTATTTATTAACACTTGATAGAAAGAACCAGACTATCATTCTGGTGTATGGGATGCAAGGATTGAATCTCATAACTTAAAGTCTTGCCCACCCTTTTTTTTTCTAATTTTATTGGAAGGTTAATGGTTTACAGTCTAGTCTTTAACACAGAGACACAACCTCTCATCTCCCCTTGACTGGTGTCTAGAAAACACACCAGAACTCCAATGTCCCTTCATCCTGTCTCTTTCCCTCCTTCCCCAGAGTCCTATGTTTTGGTGCAATACGCTATACCAAATCCAAGCTTCCAAAAAGACCTTGCACACCAATGTTTATAACAACACAGTCTGTAATAGTCCAAACTTGGAAGCAACCCAGATGCCCAATGACAGATAATGACTAAGGAAGTCATGGTACCTATACACAATCGCATACTATGCAGCTGTTACAGACAATAAGGCCATCCCTCCCTTTTGCAATACTGTGGTCAGAACTTGAAGACATTAGGTTGAGTGAGGCAAGCCAGAAAGAGAAAGCTCAACATTAAATGATATTAATTACAGGTGAAACCCAAGAATAAAGAACAGCGAGGACATGAGGTGCACAGTGTTTCCTGCCATCAGGACTTGTAAGTCATGTGCATTGCCAACCTCACAGGCACAGTTTCCTTTGAGAAAAGTACAAGCTTGGTCTTCAAGAGGCATTGAGAAGACTGGGAATCTCCCCTTTCCCAACTCACTGCATCCTCTTATAATGCTACCCGAGCCTTGAAGAGCACAAAGATGGGAGTCAGGCAGTAGTGCAGTGGGTTAAGCGCAGGTGGAACGAAGTGCCAGGGTCTGTGAAAGGATCCTGTTTCGAGCCCTGGCCCCACACCTGTAGGGGTGGAGGGGGGGTGAGTCACTTCACAAGCAGTAAAGCAGGTCTGCAGGTGTCTTTCTTTCCCTCTGTCTTCCCCTCCAATCCATTTCTCTCTGTCCTATCCAGTAACAACAATAATAACTACAATAATAAAACAACAAGGGCAACAAAAGGGATAAATAAATAAATATTTTTTAAAAAGAAAGAAGTTTGGGGGGAGTGGGGCGGTGGTGCACCAGGTGGTGCACCAGGTGGTGCAAAGCGCAAGGACTGGCATAAGGATCCCAGTTCAAGACCTGCTCCCCACCTGCAGGGGAGCTCACTTCACAAGAGGTGAAGCAGATCTGTAGGTGTCTATCTTTCTCTCCCCCTCTCTGTCTTCCCTTTCTCTCTGTCCTGTCCAACAATGACATCAATAACAACAACAATAACTATAAAATAAAAAAGAGCACAAAGACTATTATAGGCAGGCCCAGGAAAAAAAGGGTCAAGTGACTCAGAAATATGAAAGTTCTTTCCCCAGCCTAGAGAGGCATCCCAAACCCAGCTTTTCTCTGTAGAGAAAATTGGGGTGTTTTTTTCTCCTATAGGAATGCAGAAACTAAACAGACCAGGCACCCCCTCCTGGTGTGGGCACCCAGGGGCTCCTGTACCAAACACATTCTTCAAAGCATTAAGAACAAACACTAGAAACTCTTAACTCTCCAGCAATAGATCTTTTTTTTTTAATATTTATTTATTTTCCTTTTAATTGCCCTTATTGTTTTTTATTGCTGTTGTAGTTATTATTTGTAGGATAATTGTGAAAGCATGGTAAGAGCATAGGGGAACTCCCACCATAAAGATGGAGATCTGAAAAGACATCCCACCTGTCAGCCTCTCCCTTTCAGGGGTCGAGCATGGAAGGAAAAAGCTTTCCTCACTCTGTTTCCTCTTGTCAGTCTCCCAGGCCTCACAAAGGCCTACACCCCCTAACACTTAACTCATTCCCTTGTTACAAACCAAATGGTTGCCTGCTTAAAGTTCACAAGTTCACCATCTTTGATCGCATACAAACTATAATCCATCATCCTACCCTGTCAGTAGAATAATAGTAAGGCCCACACTCTATTTCTCCGTTCTTTGATCACTACTCACTATAACAATATTCTGCTTTTCTCTGTTTACCTCTCCCTTACTGGTATAATTAACATGTTTTTCTAAATACCTTCAGCTAATTGACTCTCTTACCCAATAGCCACTAATCATCACTGAACTCTCCTCTACCCCTATCAATTCTCTTCATTCCTCAGATCCTTCACCATGAGGGTTCCCACAATTATTGTCACATGTGAAAAATGTCCTTTGTTCACTTCTGCTATTTAAACCCTGTCTTCTGTACAATAAATTGGATTTGTTTGTAGCTGAATGATCCCCTGGTTTCTGTCTGTTGTGTAGTCTCTAGCACTAGCATGGGAAACCAGCTGGCTTACTCTGCCCTGAGGCCACCTGTGCAAGTGCCAGCAATTATTGTTGTTGTTATTGATGTCGTTGTTGTTGGATAGGACAGAGAGAAATGGAGAGAGGTGGGGAAAACAGAGAGGGTGAGATAAAGATAGACACCTGCTTCATTGTGAAGCGACTCCCCTGAAGGTGGGGATCTGGGGGCTGGAACCAGGATCCTTACTCCAGTCCTTGCACTTTGCAATAGATTTGTACAGTTACTAAAATTATTGCTCAAATTCATGTTCAAAACATACTGTTCAATTATAGGCATCACCACTGGGCAGACAACATTTAAACTGGTTTAATAGGCAGGTTGATAAAGGACTCGAGGATTACACACATAAACTGTGGGTTCAAATCTCATCCCTGAGGGCAGGGAAACTAGCTCAACACTCAGCATGAACGCATAGAACATACCTGCTTAAGACCAAAGCCCTGGGTTCAATCCCTGTAGCACCTTCCACCGGAGCTGAGGATCTCAGTCTCCTCTCTTAAAAATAAAGACATCTTTTTATTTTTTTGTATGTTAAAAAAATACAAAAATAGGGGCCGGGTGTGGTGCACATGGTACTAGCACATATATTATGGTGCACAAGGACCCAAGTTCGAGCCCCTGGTTCCCACCTGCAGGAGGAAAACTTCATGAGTGGTGAAGCAAGGCTGCAGGTGTCTCTCTGTTTCTCTCCCTTTCTATCTCCCCCTACCCTCTAGATTTCTAAATGGCTCTATCCAATAAATAAAGACAATTAAAAAGAAAAACTTCAATACAAAAATAAAGATGAGTGGTCTGGGAGATGGCACAATGTATAAAGCACTGGATTCTCAAGCATGAGGCCCTGAGTTCAATCCCCAGCAGCACATGTACCAGAGTGATGTCTGGTTCTTTCTCTCTCTCCTCCTATCTTTCTCATGAATAAATGAATAAAATATTTTAAAAATAAAATAAAATAATAAAGATGATTCCATAATCTTGTGAGCTACTGAACTGGCCCCAAATAAATGTATATTTTTAAAGCTCATCTATGCCATTGACACACTATAAAGGCTTTGGCAGGCTATTTATAAAAGGGGCCAGATAATGGCACAATGCTTGAGTGTTCATGTTACAGTGCACAAGAACCTGAGTTCAAGCCCTAGTGTCCACCTGCAGGGGAGGGGGTTTCCAAGAAGTGAAGTAGGTGCTGCAAGTGTCTCCCCCTTATCTCTATCTCTGTCTCTGTCTACCTCTATCTCTCCCCTCCTCTTCATCTCTGTCATTACAAAGTTGTGACGGACCGCTCAGGCTGAGGAGCAGCAGGAAGTATCAGGGAACTCTGAAGGTAACCACCAGGGTGGGTCAGGAGGAGAACAGAATACAACACACTCTGTGGGAGGGTGAATCTGAACTCAAGTTTTATTTAGCAAGTGAGAGTTTATATATCCTTCAGTCTTACATAAACAATATCTGGAACAAAGCTCATTTCTTGATTAGATGGCCTTGCGGTTTTACACAGTAATGTCGTACTTCATGGGGTGATGCATTTCTGAGTAATAGGCTTAGCAGATAGTATTTTACGTAGAGTTTTAACATATTTCATAAGAGGAGGTGAGTAAGAATTATTAAGAATTTTTCCTAAAACTTTATGTATTTGATGACCCATAACTTTGTCTACCTCATTTCTTGTTCATCTGTATCTAATCTGGGAACAGGGACTGTTTGTCCCCGATTACACAGCATCATTACCATGTACATAATGAAAACAACAATCATAGTTTCCAATTTAGATCTTCTCAGGATGCCAAGACCCACTCCCAGAATTCTTCCTCCTTGAAGAGTTTTCCTGGGTGCTGACCCTGTCAGACCAGTCATTCTGGAGTTGAGTGGGACATGGCAGTTTTCTTTTTACTTTCACTTTACTGTAACATTCTTTTAGTTTTATCTACACACTCTCAAGTATGATCATCTCTCTTAAAAGCTTAACACAATTTTACTTAATTAGAACTTCTGCTTTTATACAGTTTCACAGTTACGTAAACATTGGTACGAAACGAAAGCAAAAAGATAAGTATTGGGGTTTGTAGTTTTGCCTAGAATCGTAATTCTTGCTCTGTTCATGCAGCACTATTTGTTTTTAGTTAATTTGTTTTTCCCTTGACATTTGTATAATCAGCTGGCTATCAGTGACTTTACTGTTTGTCCTGCAAATTCTTTTGGCTAGGATTTTGGAGCATGAGTCTTATGAGTGCATGCCTAGTAACAGCTGATGGATAATGACTATATTGTGGATGATTCCTCATCCAAATTCTATAAACAGTTGATATTAATCATGAGAAATGTCACCTATTTTGTAAGCAGGGCCGTGGTCAGTCATGACTGTGGAAACTATACTTTTGGTGTTTATAGGTTTATTATGTTTGTGTGGGGGGTGCCATCTGCTAGTCAAAACATTCTAACATAGACTCCTTTTGCGGCCTCCTAGCCCATTCCCTGGGATGCAGCTTCCTTGAAGTCTGTCATCCTCATGGCTGTGGCAGTTGACCTTGTCAAGCTCCACGGCGGGTCAAGGCACGGGGCGCCGTACCAAGTCAATGACATTTTTAAAAAAACAAATAAAATATATTTTTAAAATAAGGAAGAAATACTCTCCTCTTGAGATTAAGAATTTAAATGGGGGGGGCCAGGGGGTGGGCAGTAGCACAGTGGGTTAAGCACACGTGGAATGAAGTTCAAGGACCAGAGTAGGGATCCCAGTTTGAGCCCCCGGCCCCCCAGGGGGGGTGTTGCTTCACAAGCAGTGAAGCAGGTCTGCAGATGTCTGTCTTTTTCTCCCCCTCTCTGTCTTCCCCTCTATCCTTTTTTTAAAATTTATTTATAAAATGAAAATATTGACAAGGCCATAGGATAAGAGGGGTACAATTCCACACAGTTCCCAACACCAGAGCTCCGTATCCCATCCTCTCACTTGAAAGCCTTCCTATTCTTTATTCCTCTGGGAGCAAGGACCCAGGGGCTCAAATTATTAAATGGAGTAAGAAGACTCTTTTCAATAAAAGGTGCTGGGGAAACTGGGTTGAAACATGCAGAAGAATGAAACTGAACCACTTTATCTCACCAGAAACAAAAGTCAACTCCAAATGGATCAAGGACATGGATGTTAGACCAGAAACTATGAAATACTTAGAGGAAAACATTGGTGGAACACTTTCCCACCTAAACCCCAAGGACATCACTGATGATACAAACCAAATTGCAAGGGAAACTAAAACAAAAACAAATCAAAGGGATTTCATCAAATTAAAAGGCTTCTGCACCACAAAAGAAACCACCACCACCCAAACAAAAAGATACCTCACAGAATGGGACATCTATATATGCCAGACATCATGCAAGAGGCTAATAACCAAAATATACAAAGAGCTCACCAAACTTAGCAAGAAAAAAGCAAATGACCCCATCCAAAAATGGGGAGAGGATATGAACAGAATATTCACCATAGAAGAGATCCAAAAGGCCAAAAAAACATGAAAAATTGCTCCAGGTCATTGATTATCATAGAGAAATGCAAATAAAAACAACAGTGAGATACCACCTCACCCCTGTGAGAATGTCATACATCAGAAATGAATGACAATAGCAACAAATACTGCAAAGGTTGTGGGGACAAAGGAACCCTTCTGCACTGCTGGTTGGACTGCAAATTGGTAACTTCTGTGGAGATTTTTCTCTATCCTATCCAACAACAACAAAAGCAATAACAATAGCTGACAACAAGGGCAACAAAATGGAAAAAAAAATATGACCCCAGGAGCAGTGGATTCATAGTGCAGGCACTGAGCTCCCCAGTGATAACCCTGGAGGAAAAAATAAATTAAAATAGGGGGCTGGGTGGTGGCACACCTGGTTGAGGGCGCACATTACAGTGCTCAAGGACTCAGGTTTAAAACTTCCGTCCCCACCTGCAGGGGGAAAGCTTCACAAGTGGTGAAGCTGGGCTACAGGTGTCTCTCTGTCTCTCTGCCTGTCTCCTCTTTCTCTCAATTTCCAGCTATCTCTACCCAATACGTAAAGATAATCTCAACAATTTGTTTGGCTTTGTGTGTTAACTCTCTTTTCAGTCACCAGGTTCCAGATGTCGTCAGGATGCCAGCCAGGCTTCCCTGGACTGAAGACCCCACCAATATGTCCTGGAGCTCCGCTTCCCCAGAGACCCACCCTACTGGGGAGAGAGAGAGGCAGACTGGGCATATGGACCGACCAGTCAACGCCCATGTTCAGCGGGGAAGCAATTACAGAAGCCAGACCTTCTACCTTCTGCAACCCTCAATGACCCTGGGTCCATGCTCCCAGAGGGATAGAGAATGGGAAAGCTATCAGGGGAGGGGGTGGGATATGGAGAATGGGTGGTGGTAATTGTGTGGAATTGTACCACTCCTACCCTATGGTTTTGTTAACTAATACTTTCTTAAATAAAAAAAATTAAAAAAGAAAAAAAGAAAGATAATTTTTTAAAAAAAAATTTTAAGAATTAAAATAAAATTTATACAAAGCAACTAGCAGATTTTCCAGAATACATCCCTAAAAAGCAAACTTTTGAAAGAATAAATCCCATCAAATCACTCTTTTTAGCTGAGGCTCCATTTTGCAATGTACTCATTGTAATTGAACACCAAGAGCCCAGGCCCTCAGGCCCAGCAAATGCTCCGCATATCCCGGAAGGTGTATGCTGAGGTGTTTAGACCTGCTTTCCCAGTGGGGAGGGCCTGGACCCCACACACTTAGTCTGGGAACCCCAAACTCACTCTCTCATTTGGTCCCACCAGCACCTTTTTTTAAAAATATTTATTTTATTTATTTATTTATTCCCTTTTGTTGCCCTCTTTGTTTTATTGTTGTAGTTATTGGTGTCATCGTTGTTGGATAGGACAGAGAGAAATCAAGAGAGGAGGGGAAGACAGAGAGGAGGAGAGAAAGACAGACACCTGCAGACCTGCTTCACCACCTGTGAAGCAACTCCCCTGCAGGTGGGGAGCCGGGGGCTCAAACCGGGATCCTTATGCCGGTTCTTGTGCTTTGCGCCAACAGCGCTTAACCCGCTGTACACCACCAGCACCTTTCGAGATTCAGTGAAGTGTGCGCCCAGTGAAGTGTGCACCCCTTAGCTGGCCCAACGCTCCTTTAAAAGATAATATTTTGGCCTGACCTATAACTCTCACAGTGTCAGCTCAGACCCAGGGCTCCGTTCCTGCTGTACCCAGTGACAGTTTCACTGCACACACAGACCTGCTCCTGCCCCACGTGTGCAGAGAGGCCACATCCGCGCGTGCAAGACGCGCACCGCACGTGACCCACAGCATCAACAACATCTGCGGAGGTCAGCCGCGCCCTGGCTCCAGCCGACCTCGAAGGAATCAAAACCTGCCTGTGAACAAGACATATTGGGGGAATCTACATACAGTGAACTAAGTTTACCTGAGAGTCCAAACTCAACACAGGCTGCAAAAACCCTTTTGTGTCTATTGTATAAGCCTTTGTTTTTCGTTATGTAGTAACAGAGAAATACACCTGACTCTTTATCACCTCGGGCTTCCAGAGAAGTGGCTTCAATTTCTATCTGGCCGGCTGAATGATGCCTCTGTTCATCTCTCTCCAGCTTGGTTTGTGGGTGTTACAACATGAGCTGTCAATTTTGTGACTCACCATGCCCCCAGTACAATTTTGTATTCAAATACACCTTTTACTCCCATCACATACAGAAGTTGATTTATGGGGTTGGGGACTATTCTTAGAGATGCAATTTAAAAGCCGAATGCTGGAGGGCTGAAGAGATAATATAACAGTTACGGAAACCGGTGGTTTTTAAGGTGTGAGGACTGAGGTCACAAATTCAGTCTCCAGCACCACCTTAAGCCAAAGATGAGCAGTGCCCTCAGTAAAAACAAATACAGGGGGTAGATAGCATAATGGTTATGCAAACAGACTCTCAAGCCTGAGGCTTCAAAGTCCCAGGTTCTAACCACCCCCTCATTACCTCCACCATAAAGCCAGAGCCAGCAGTGCCCTGGTGTCTCCAGCAAGGAATTAGAGCAAGGACTCACTCTCGGAGAGCGTGTCGGGGTTAAGCAATATTTTTTTTTACTTATTCTTAGATGCCATAGAAGGGTCACACAATTCACACAACACACAGCCAACCCGATACCTCTCCTTACTTAGTCGCTGTTCGCAGGTGAGGCTTACGACATGGTCACCACATCCGCTGTGTTGCGGGACTGGAGGTCCTTGGTCCACTGGCGCAACCAGATGAGGGACGGTCCCTGGAAGCTGGGGAAGCAGCTACTTAGCCTGGCCGCATGTGCTTAATTTAAGTCTTTAGCAGCACCAGCAGCATCCCAGTGCTTCATCCCGCTGGTTTCTGAGCCTTTACGTATCATTAGCTTGCCTCTGGTTTCAAAGTTACATCTCCATTGGCCAATCAGGTTCGGGTTGGCGTCTTCTCTTATGTATACATATGTCTCTGTCTTTATCACAATATGCAGGCATACTATGGTTACTTATAGTTACTAGGGTTACATGTTCACTACACCTGGAAAACAAATAACAAAACTGAACTTGGGGAGGGGGGTTCATTGGTACAGTACATATCTCATGTGTCTGAGGCCAGAGCTTAGTAGTTTTCTAGTAAAAAAATAATAAATATGTCAAATATAAAGAAAAAGAAAACAGAGCAATGCCTTAAAAAGACGAACAGTGGGGGTGGGGCAGTAGCACAGCGGGTTAAGTGCACATGGCGCAAAGTGCAAGGACCCGCGCAAAGCGCAAGGACCGGTTCAAGGATCCCTGTTCAAGCCCCTGGCTCCCCACCTGCCGGGGGTCTCTTCACAAGCCCGTGAAGCAGGTCTGCAGGTGTATTTCTCTCCTCCTCTCTGTCTCCCTTCCTCTCTCTATGCTATCCAACAATAATGACAGCAATAACATCAATAATAATAACCAAAACAACGATAAGAAAAAAAGGGCAACAAAAAGGGGGAAAAAATAGCCTTCAGGGGCAGTGGATGTGTAGTGCAAGCACCGAGCCCCAGCAGTAAACCTGGACGCAAAAAAAAAAAAAGACAGTGAAATGGTTGAACTGCTCAGTGGGAGAGTTAGAAAGAAGAAGCTTTAGAATAACAGCATTTCAGGAGTCAGGCGGTAGTGCAGAGGGTTAAGCACATGTGGTGCGAAGCGCAAGGACCAGCGTGAGGATCCCGGTTCAAACCCCTGGCTCCCCACCTGCAGGGGGTCACTTCACAAGCGGTGAAGCAAGCGTCTATCTTTCTCCCCCCCTCTCTGTCTTCCCTTCCTCTCTCCATTTCTCTCTGTCCTAGTCAACAACAATGATATCAGTACTAACTACAACAATGAAACAACGGCAACAAAAGGGGAAAAATATTTTTAAAAAATAACAGCATTTCAAAAATTTGAATCCCAGCTATGCAACCTTAGACAAACTACTTAATTCTCTGATGCAGCTGCAAAAGAGAGTTAGCTCTAGAGCTGATGTGACAAGGTGATGTGAAGATAAAATAAATGTCAGGCCTACTTCTGGCATCCAATTAGATGTGACATAGGTATTTGTTAAAAACAAAATGACCTGTTGCAATCGACCAGGATGTTGACCAGGTATCCCTTTTCCTGTTCATTTTTTTATTTTTTTGCTTCGAGGGTTATCGCCACTGCTTCGGGAGGCTATTTTTTTCCTTTTGTTGCCCTTGTTATCATGGTTGTTGTTATTGCTGTCGTCGTTGTTGGATAGGACAAAGAGAAATCGAGAGAGGAGGGGAAAACAGAGAGGGGGAGAGAAAGATAGACACCTGCAGGCCTGCGTCACCGCTTGTGAAGTGACCCCCTGCAGGTGGGGAGCTAGGGGCTTGAATCCTCGCGCTGGTCCTTGTGGTCTTTGAGCTTTGCGCCATATGCGCTTAATCCGCTGTGCTACCGCTCGGCCCCTCATCTTTAAAATTTACTTTCCTACTACTTAGTTTCAAGACAGACAAGACGGAGAGCCTGTTCCACTCAAAGGAGGACAGAAGCCTAGTTAAAAGAATTGGGATCCAGAAGTAGACTTCTATTTAGAAGGTGTAGTGGTGGTGGGGGTGGCGGTGGGGTGGGGAGAGTCAGCGTTCATTTCCCCAACATTAAAATAGTTCGTCACACATTATCTCAACAAAGAATTGGGAGAGAGAATTATTTTCAAGAATTTTAAATTTTATTCGAGAAAATTGAGAACAATCACATCTTAGGGCATGAGTGGAAGAGACAGAGTGTTAAAAAGAACTAATTTAACACTTACATGGTGGTCCGGTAGAGAAAACAGTGAGAGACACAGAGATGCCGCTCACATGATGATATCTGGACAATGAGAGAACCCAGAGAGTTCAAAGGTCTAGCTTTTTAAAACCCAAGACCCACCTCCAACTTTCCAAGCCACACCTGTAACCACTCCTGTTTTCTGGGTGGTACTTTGTCCCTCAAAAGAGGGAAGTTGAAATCACTAAAATAAAAGGGCGGGAGGAGAAAGCCCCCCCAAAACACTGAGTAGACCCAGGGACCAAACAGGATGTACTACAGCAGAGTGACAGAGAGCTCCAGGAAGGACTCCCTGAAGACTAGATGGGAGAAAAAAAAAACAAAACATGTTTGGCTTGTGGAAATGTTAAGAGTTATTTGGCAAATGAGAGGTGCAAAGAAAATTAAGCAAAATAGTAAGTAACTCCACCTAATAAAAAGTTATCCCAAAACAAAACTGTAGGTAATAACACAGCTAGTTGGCTGAATATTGAGCAATGTTTTTGAAAATTCAAATCCTCACTCGTCATTACAGAGCATTGATAAATAGCTAAATGAACACACACAGGCACTATTCATCTCTGATTTATAGTGGGGTGAGGGATTGAACCTGAGACATTGGAGCCTCAGGTATGAAGGTGATTTTGTATAAGCATTAAACTGCCTCCCCTGCCCTGTTGGGTTTGTTGATGAACAGGAGATTATCTGGAGGGTACCGCCCAGAAAATGGGTGTGGTGACAGGTGTGGCTTAGAAAGGTGGAGGCGGGCCTTGGGAGACCTGTGGGCTTCTTGCTCTGTCTGATTAGGCCATCCTGTGAGCATGGGCTCATTCTCATTTTCCCTCTCCCTCTCTCTCTCTCTCTCTCTCTCTCTCTCTGCCTAATGTGGATGTTCTCAATTTTCTCAAATTACATTTAAAAATTCCTGAAAATAATAATTTTCCCTCAATTCTTGAGATAAATGCAAGAAAAACTTCTTTAAACGTTGGGGAAACTTGTGCCGCCCTCCCTCTCCCATAAAAGGTTCATATATATAAATAGAGAAGAAACCAGAGCTAGTGGGAGTTGGATAGTATAAAGGCAGGAGACGGGGAGTCTGCTTTCTTTTTGTTGTGGTTATGATCTTTTGTCATTATCTCAGTTCTTAACTCTAATTACTTGGAGATATGAAATAGTTATTTGGGAAACAGGAAACTACTTTTATGGCACCCAATCCAGGAAAGAAATTTAGAAAGTCATTGTAGCTCCCACCAGGCTTAAGATGACAACCAGGATCTGTTATGGCAGAAAGGGGAGGTTGGCGGTCATTACCACCACCCCCACAGTAAAATGTTCATCCCATATTATCTCAACAGAGAACTGAGGAGAGAGCATGGATTTCAGGTACTTTAGAACACGAGAGAGAAAGAGAAGAGAAAGAAAGAAAAAAAAAGCCAAGCTACCACTTACATGATGGTCTGGACAGAAAGAGCCTGAAAGACCAGGGGTCTTGCTTTTAAAACCCAAGCCCCCCACCCCCTTTCCAAGCCACAGCTATAACCACTCCTATTTTCTGGGCGGTACTGCCCTCCAGGTACTCCTTGTTCCTCAACAAATCTCATTCAGAAAGACAGTTGGGTCTGTGCTTTGACAAAGTGTGTCTGAGGGGATGGAAGCTTGGAAGGAAGCAGGTGTCAAAAGCAGCCATACAACAGGGGACCAGTCTGCACAGGTTCAAAATGCACCAGAGCCACACGTCCCATAAACTCCAGGCAGCTCGTTCAGACTGAATTCAGGCAACTCAACGAAGCAATCTAGAAAAGTAAAGGGAGGGGAGGATTTTATTAAAGACTTATTTTTAGGGGACCGGGCAGTAGTGCAGCGGGTTAAGCGCACATGGCACAAAGTGCAAGGACCGGGATCCCAGTTCGAGCCCCCAGCTCCCCACCTGCAAGGGAATCGCTTCACAAGCAGTGAAGCAGGTCTGCAGGTGTCTTTCTCTCCTCCTCTCTGCCTTCTCCTCATCTCTGTTTCTCTCTGTCCTATCCAACAACAATGACAACAATAATAACAATAAGGATAAACAGCAAGGGCAACAAAAGGGAAAAAATGGTCTCCAGGAGCAGTGGATTCGTAGTACAGGCACCGAACCTGATGCTCTGGTTCTCTTGTTAATAGGATCCTTCAAAAAATTAATAAATAAGAGGCCGGTAATGGTTATGCAAAAAGAGACTTTCATGCCTGAGGTTCCAATGTCCCAGATTCAGTTCCCAGCACCACTAAAAACCAGAAGTGAGCAGTGCTAAGAAAGAGAGAAAGAGAGATAGAAAGAGAAAAAGAAAGAAAGAAAGAAAGAAAGAAAGAAAGAAAGAAGGGAGGGAGGGAGGGGAGGGGAGGGGAGGGGAGGGGAGGGGAGGGGAGGGAAGGGAAGGGAAGGGAAGGGAAGGGAAGGGAAGGGAAGGGAAGGGAAGGGAAGGGAAGGGAAGGGAAGGGAAGGGAAGGGAAGGGAAGGGAAGGGAAGGGAAGGGAAGGGAAGGGAAGGGAAGGGAAGGGAAGGAGGAAGAAAAAGAACAGAACTGTTTGTAAAGACATTCTTTTAGGGGAGTCAGGCGGTAGCACAGCGGGTTAAGTGCAAGTAGCCCAGGGAGTCTCCTCAAAGGCGGTGAAGTCGGTCAGCAGGTGTCTTTATCTTCCCCTCATGTCTTCCCCTCCTCTCTGCATTTCTCTCTGTCCTATCCAACAATGATGACATCAATAACAACAAGGGTAACAAAATGAAAAAAAATGGCCTCCAGGAGCAGTGGATTCAAAGTGCAGGCACTGAGCCCCAGCAATAAGCCTGGAGGAAAAAAAATTTAAAAAAAAAAATAAAAAGGCATTCTTTTAGAATGCCAAGAGGCAAATTAGTCAACTCACATTCCAGAAATGTCAAGGGTTTAGAAAAATCACAAATGGAGGACGCAAGGGGGTCCTGGGTTTGCCCCTCAACAGAAATTCAGCTCATTTTCACTTAAATCGACAACATCACACTCAACCAACTTATACACAAGAATAGTCAGGGACAGGGGCAGGGTTGCAGCAAAAATAGTTCACTTGGTGTACTGCTTTGCCATGTATTCAGCCCAGGTTCGAGCCCAGCCCCCACTGCAATGGAAGTTTTGGTGCTGTGCCCTCTTTCACTGACCTATCTGGACCTATCTTGGACATATCTGGGAAAAAAAAAAAAAAAAAGAAGTCCAGCCAGAACTAGAGAGCACCTTTCCTTAATCATAGTATTTACTTTTCTTCTCTGTCCTAGAGAGAAGAAGGTTCCAGACAAGACATGACAAGGCTAGAAAAGCAGCAATTTCATTAACCTTGCAGATGATCTCACATAGCCTGGCCAACTGGGAACAGAAATCCCAGAAAGCTGAAAAGCAGAAGCAGCAGGCCAGTTGGAAAACCACAGGACGGCATCTTTCATCTTTACGTGGTGCTGTAACATTTCGGAAGACTGTCAAGACCTTTAAAGTCAGCAACCAAATAGCCAGTTAGCCTCCCCTACCCCTGCTTTGCTCCTTTCTCACTTACAAATGGCTCTGGGTGTATTCATACCTTCCCCACAGCCACCTGAATGGAGCTCCACCCCCCACCCCCGCCCCTTCCTCCTCTCTTAAAGACACAGACTCTCTATGTCTGCATGTTCAGAGCTCCGCCTGCCACTACACCTCCATCCCCCCAGCTCTGGTGGCAGCCTCACCCTTGCCTCTGCATTTTAGTTTGCCCATAACTCTATGTCCCCCTCCCCCTGCTCTTTAATGCCTTTTCAACTGCACCCTCCAGGATGAGCTTTATTTCCTGTCAGAACTCTTGAGCCAGTGTTAACTCTCTCACTTTTCTCACTTCCTGTTCCTCCTCAGAGGGGTTCCTGAAACAATCTACTAGTGAAAGAGTACAAAATGTTTTTTTTTTAAGGGTCTGGTGGTGGCACAACTGGTTGAGCGTACATGTTACAATACACAAGGACCCAGGTTCAAGCCCCCAGTCCCCACCCGCAGGGAGAAAGCTTTGTACTGCTGAAGCAGGGCTGCAGGTGTCTATCTCCCTCCCCCCCCTCTCAGTTTCTGGGTATCTCTATCCAATAAATCAAGATAGTTTTAAAATGTATACTTTTAAAATCAACAATCTCACATATTACAGTATGCAAGGACCTGGGTTCGGGGCCCCCAGTCCCCACTTGCAGGGGGAAAAGCTTTGCCAGTGGTGAAGCAGGGCAGCAGGTGTCTCTTTGTCTCTCTCCCTCCCTGTCTCCCCCTACACTCTTGACTTCTGGTTGTCTCTAATAAAGATAATTTAAAAAATCAACAATCTAACAGCCACAACTGTTGGTAAGGAAAAATAAAAAATATCAAAATATTTTTATATTGATTTTCCCTTTTGTTACCCTTGTTTTTTTATTGTTGTAGTTATTACTGTTTTTGTTATCGATGTCATTGTTGTTAGATAGGACAAAGAGAATTAGGAGGGGAAGACAGAGAAGGGGAAAGATAGACACCTGCAGATCTGCTTTACCGCCTGTGAAGTGACCCCCCCCTGCAGGTGGGGAGCGGGGGCTTGAACCCGGGATCCTTATGCTGGCCCTTGCGCTTCACACCACGTGCACTTAACCTGGTGCACTACCGCTTGACTCCTTCCCCCCCTCTTTTTTTTTTTTAGCCAGAGCAGTATTCAGCTCTGGCTTCTGGTGGTGTGGGGGATTGAACCTGAGGCTTTGGAGTCTTGTGCATGAGAGTCCGTTTGCATAACCACTATGCTATCTACCCTCTGCCCAAAATCAAACTTTCTTAAAATAAAAAACAGAAAGCCACTGGCCAATGGGGAAGAGAAAGCTTCCATCCTCAAATTCTCTTCCTCGTCCCTTCTTTCTCAAATAGGTTTCTCCTCCCAGTTTTGTGTTTTCTTCAGACATTCCAACTGCAGTACACACCTATAGGAATTCAGAAGACTAAAGTTTTATCTTAATGATATGGTCACAGCATCTTTTCTTCTCTGCATAGTAAGCTAACATTCCAATCCTAATAAGCACAGAAATCAGTTTTTTTTAACAGTGCTACTAGGGTTTTTTCCCTCCCCCCCAACAGTGCAAACCAAATCTCCTTCTAACACTAATAATAGATAGACCAACATATTTTTTTTAATTTTATTTATTTTGTTAATGAGAAAGATATAGGAGAAAGAACCAGACATCACTCTGCTACATGTGCTGCTGGGTATTGAACTTGGGGCCTCATGATTGAGAGTCCAATGCTTTATCCACTGTGCCACTTCTAAGACCATGCATGTAATTTCTTTTAAAGGCTTCTATATATCTTTATTTTGTTTTAGTGAAGGTTGGAGGAAAGGAATGACATGACTTGTAATAGTGGACTCCAAAAAGAATGACAAGCTTGTAAAGGAATGAAAATGATCTGTTTCAATGAAGACAAGTCCCAAGTCTAGCTCACCACTCAAGCACTTTTGCTGGTATTTCTACATCATCCATACCGACAGAGGAATTCTCTAAATACTATTTTGCATCTCCACTGAGGATAAAAGGAGAAGACTTACAAATTTTAGATCAAGGATCTTAGAATAGAGAACTCCTCTGGGACCAGATAGTGGCACAGTTGGTTGAACACAGGTTATAAGGTTCCAGGTTCGAGCCCCCAGTCCCCAGCTGCAGGGGGAAAGCTTTGCAAGTGGTGAAGCAGTGTTGCAGGTGTCTCTGTCTCTCTCCCTATTGGCCTCTTCCCTCTCAATTCCCGGCTGTCTCTATCCAATAAAGATAATTTAAAAAGAAATTTGTTTTTAAAGACAACTCTTTTACTAGTACAGAAGTTCAGGAGCTAGAATAGTCAGTTGACGAAAATACCCTTCTATATTTTATCATCTCTTCCTAAAAGCAGGAAGCTAGCTTAGCTATCTCGTTCTCTTTATACCCAATGCACAGCATAATGTGTCATAAAACCATAGACATTTAAAAACGTGTGTGTGTGTGTGTGTGTGTGTGTAATAGCTAACCTGGATTGTGGGTTTATTGAAGTAAGAAATGACAGGAAGTACACAGGGGCACATAAACACTGCTGCACCACACCAGAACATGTTCCCCAGGAACACAGGTGTGCGGGGAAAGGGCAGGGGAATGATTTGTTGCAGAGGAAATGAAGAGTGGTAACAAGTATGGCTTAGAAAAGTGTTTACAGACTAGACCTGTGGTCATGGTGCTCTCTTTATGCCTTAGGTGAGCCTGAACATTTGAGTAAGGGGGCTTCTGTCTTCTCTCTCTCTCTCTCTCTCCCTCTCCCTTTCTCTCTCTCTCTCTGCTTAACATGTGAATGCTCTCAATTTTCCTAAAGTTTAAAGTTCCTGAAAATCATACTTTCTTCTCAATTCTTTGTTGGGATTATATGTGATGAATCTTTAAACATGGGTAAAACACAGTTGGGTTGTAAATTCCCAATACAGGTTGCTTTACCATGTGGGACCCAGGTTCAACTTTACCCACCCCTCTTCCCCCCTGCATCTCTGCCCTCTGTATTGAGGGGGGGGAGGAGGGGACGAGGATAGCATAATGGTTATGCAAACAGACTCTCATGCATGAGGCTCCAAGGTCCAGGTTCAGTCCCCAGCTGATCTCTTGGAGGCCAGAGATTGAGCACATATGCAAAACATGTGCTGAGGTCCACCCTTGGCTTCAAGTTTATTTCTTAAAGAAAACATTCCAATTGTTAAGAGCGCTATCATTTGTATAAACATCCAATTGTGAAACCATTGATGCTTTGCAATGAATATGACTCTCGTAGAGAGTACTGTTGCCTGTGACACCTGCTTTCTGTAGCAGTTGGCTATAACCTCACATGGCACCCACTCTCAGTCTAGCCAAGTTAAGGGCTATTGCAAAGACTGAGCCCCAAATGGGAGCACAATTATGAACCTGAGAAGTCAGTTACTGTACGGTCTTCACAGGAATAGTCTTGAATCTTCTGTTTAAGTGGGAACACATCATACACTAACAATAACTCAATGTCAGCCAGAAGAGACAACTACAAAGACATATTATAACCCAAGAACTAGGGTGGGAACAGCATAATGATTATGCAAAACTTTCCTACCTGAGGCTCTGAGGACCCAGGTTCAGTCCCCAGCACCTCCATAAACCAGAGCTGAGCAGTGCTCTGGACTCTCTCTCTCTCTCTTAAATCATATATACTGAAGGACCACTCACCTGATCAAAACTGATTCTGCCCTGAGAAATACCAGGCAATTTGATCAACTGAGACAAAGAAGTTCCAGGTTACATGTTTGCAATGATTACTTGTACAAAAAAAAAAAAAAAAGACATTCGTAACTGTCCAGGTTAACTTTATACAAAACCTTAGCACAAAGTTAATGCAGTCAGTCCAAAACATCTTTTCAGCAAAAAAAACCAGTGTTTCCATTTCTCAAATAATCATACTGAAAATTCCTGGAGAGCCGACTTTAGTCATTACAATTGATGGATTCGTTACAATCTTTATTAAAAATGAAAGAAATCAGTGGAACAATCCATAGAACAATGGAACAGCTTTTCTATTCCTAGTAAAGCATTCTATTTGACATGTCTACATGATCTGTGCCTACTCAGGCTTGAAACTCCAATAATACCACACGTATGATGTTAACAGCTTTATTGCACAATGACCCATGAAACACTGTTTAGGCTCAGTTCAACCTCTTGTCATAAAGTGCAGTCACAGGCGGGAGAGAAGCAAAGACCACTCAACTCTGAGGGTTTCCGTGATATGTTCTACTTCAGTTGGGGTTGAAAGGCTGATTTTGAACTACCAGCTGAACTAAGAGATTTCCATTAGGAGAAATACGTAAAAATATCCAAAAAAAAAAAAAAAAAAGGAGGCCTAAGAATCCTTTTAATTGAAGTATCCTTAAGAATATAATTTGTGGGAGTCGGGCGGTAGTGAAGCGGGTTAAGCACACATGGCGCAAAGCATAAGGACCAGCATAAGGATTCCGGTTCGAGCTCCCGGCTCCAGCTCCCAGCTCCCCACCCGCGGGGAGTCGCTTCACAAGCGGTGAAGCAGGTCTGCAGTTGTCTATCTTTCTCTTCCATTCTCTATCTCCCATCCTCTCTGGATTTCTCTCTGTCCTATCCAACAACGATGAGAGCAACAACAACAATAATAACCACAACAATGATAAAACAAGAAGGGCAACAAAGGGGGAAGAAATGGCCTCCAGGAGCAGTGGATTTGTGGTGCAGGCACCGAGCCCCAGGAATAACCCTGGAGGCAAAAAAAAAAAAAAAAGAATATAATTTTTGTGGTCTTTAAAAAAAAAAAATCAACAGTCTCATTTTCCAGGCAGCATACTCTTAATACTTAAGAGTTTTGGTTAAAATGTGTCAAAAGCACTAGAAACTAGTTAATGCTAAATGTATAACAGTTTAGTTTTTGAATGCTTTAACTTCAAAAAGCAACTTTAATTAAAATTCTTTTTTTTTAAAGCTAAGAAGTACTTTCAAAAACGAACTTAAAGTTTAGACAAAATTTAATTCTGATTAAACCAGATTTTCACTTACAAAAGGGGACAGAGTCATTCAGGATTTAGTCATTATTCCTAAGTAATTCCATTTGTATATTTTTTATTTAAAATTTATTTACTTATTATTGGATAGAAACAGAGAGAAATTGAGGGGGGGAAACACCTGCAGCCCCTGCTTCACCACTAGTGAAGCTTTCCCCCAGCAGGTGGGGACCAGGGGTTTGAACTCAGTTCATTGTGCACTGTAGGGTGTGCACTTAACCAGGTGCGCCACCACCTGGCCCATTGGTATTTTTACTTACTTATATTCCAGACGTTTGTTAGCAAACAGTGAGCCATAGAGAATGCCCAACCAACTGGTTAATTAAAGTTTTAGATTTAATGACTCTGAAAATATATCATGAGCATTTCAAAAATGTAAACATAAGCCAGGACCATCTAATGTCGGCCTTTTAATAATTACATGCTTTGTGCCCAAAAAACCACAAATCCTAAGACACTACCAGAGAGCAAGTAGGTAGCCTCACTAGTATTTCTGAAAAATACTTGAAGATACATTTTCCTGAAGAGAAGCTTCATATGTAAGCCAAGACAGCTATGCTTCTTACAATGCATGCAGAAATAGGGCTCAAGCTCAGACAGTCTTACTTATAGTATCCTTCAGAATATAATTCGTGGCCTTAAAAAAAAAAAATCAGCAGTCTCATTTTCCAGGCAATATACTCTTTTTTTATTATTATTTATTAATGAGAAAGATTTGAGAGAGAAAGAACCAGACATCACTCTGGCACATGTGCTGCCAAGGATCAAACTCGGATACTCATGCTTGAGAGTCCAAAGCTTTACCACTGCGCCACCTCCCAGACCACAGGCAATATACTCAATATTAATTACTACCTCCAAATACATAATTTCCCATTAAGTATATTACCATATCTGTGGCATTTAGTTTTTTTTTAAACCTAGCTATACTTTCCTTTTCCCATTTAAAGCAAATGCGAAACACAGTGCTTAGTACTAATTTCTATCCTGAAAGTATTTTAAAAATATCTTCTCTTAGGACATACACATGACATAAAACAAACAACAACAACAACACACAAAAAAGACACTATAAATATTTTTGTATACCTCTCTGTCCCACCCTACCCACCCACGCCCCAAAAAAAGATATTTCTTAAATAAATTAGACTCACTGTTCATAAACAGTGAGAGGTGATCAAGTTGCCAAGTTAAGCATGTCAGTTACTCAAGAAGGAGTGTCTTCGCACCCATGGTTTGTGACCCACAGTTTGTGAAGAACAGACAGAACAAAGACATGGGAGAAGTGAGGCTATTAAGAGTCCCTTGGTTTTCAGAAGAAATACCACAACAAACAAGAATACTTAGATGATATGTAATTAGTTACAAAGGTTAACACGTAGGCATTCTTTTGCTCACGCTTTTCATTCTAAGCCACATCTGATGTCTAACCTATGCATTCTCCTGGTACTCTAGATATTTTGCTGTGATGGTTTCTTCCAGCTGAATTCCTCCACTGCCCATTAATGCAAACGCTGGGTACATGGTGTGAGAGCAGTCCACTTGGCGTTCGTACAGACATTTCATGTGGTCCATGTCATAGAAGCTGACCTTGCCTTTGTCGTAGTCGAGACAAACGCCGACGCTTGTAGGCATAGGAAGAACTCTGTTCTCGGGTTCATTGAAAGTCGGTGACTTGGGTATAAAAAACTTCTTCATGCCTATAGTAACTAACGTGAACGGTTGTGAAGAGTCGAAACAAGTGTCTTCACTTCCGCTGTCATGCCCGCTGTCCTGCTCGTACCTGCAAAGCAACGTGCAAGACAGATTATCCAGACTGACAACTACAGGCTTTGTGATTTAAGATGTGTTCACAATCATTCACTGGCTATGGATTTTTTAAAAATTATTTTTTGTGTTTATTTATTCCCTTTTGTTGCCCTTATTATTTTATCGTTCTGGTGTTGGTCATTAGGCCAGGTCCCCTGCATTGCTTGATGCTCTGGTCTATTTACATAATCATTGTTTTGCCTGAGACCCGCCCTGCCTGCAGGGTATTGGTTTAATCCCCACTGGTCAGAACCTTCCCAATAGCTGCTATGGAAGCTTGCTACCTTCTCACTCTTTTCTTCTCTCCACCCCCTCTCCTAGCCATTTCCTTTTCCGACCTGCCACTTCTGTTTCAAAAGATATAAAGGCATTGTCTCTAATTAATAAAGGCATTGCACTGCATTTCACTCCGCCACAAGTTCCTGGTCATCTCTCTCTCCCTCCGGCGAAGCTAGCCTGGCATTGTGGTTGTTGTTGGATAGGACAGAGAGAAATAGAGAGAGGAGGGGAAGACAGAGAGGGTGAGAGAAAGATAAGCCACCAGCAGACCTGCTTCACCGCTTATGAAGTGAATCCCCCACAGGTGGGTAGCTGGGGGCTCCAACAGGGATCCTTACGCTTGGTCCTTGCGCTTTGTGCCATGTGCACTTAACCTGCTGCGCTACCACCCGACTCCCACTGGCTATGAATTTTTAAAAGAGTAATTAAAGTGTGTGTGTGGAGGGGGGTGTCTCAGAGTCTCACACACGTGTGATTTCACTACTCTGGGCATACTGCTCACATGCTGCTCGTGAGACAGAGAGAAGGGGAAGACACGAGAGCATCACAACTTTCTCCAGTGACTTAATGCTTCGCATGTGTTATGAGCAGTGGCTCAAACCTGAGTTTTAAATGCAGCAAGGTACGCACCCCTACCCAATGAGCAACCTCTCTAGCCCCCAAACTAAAGTACTTTTACGCCAAAAATATTCTAAACAAGAGATAAACAATCAGGAGCAATGAGGACTACAAAGCAATTTAGTATTATGCCAGAGACTTATTGCTAAATTCCCTTAAGCCACTTATAAAGCAGGTAGTGGCTCACCTTTTAGAGAGCATATAGTCATGTGCAAGGACCCAGGTTCAAGTCCCCAGTCCCAGGGGTTGAAAGGTTCACAAGTCGTGTAGCAGTTCTGCAGGTGTCTCTCCCTACATCTCTCTCCTTTTCTATCTCTGTCTCTTACCCTCCATCAAAAGAAAGAAAGGAAGAAGACAGACAGAAAGAAAAGACAACCCAACTCTTCATCTGCACTATTCCAGTCTTTAGGCCCATGATTGGTCAACAATTTGTTTGGCTTTGTATGTTAACTCTCTTTTCAGCCACCAGGTTCTAGATGCCAGCATGATGCCAACCAGACTTCCCTGGATAGACAAACCCAACAATGTGTCCTGGAGTTCCGATTCCCCAGAACCCCACCCCAATAGGGAAAGAGAGAGGCAGACTGGGAGTATGGATGGACCTGTCAACGTCCATGTTCAGCAGGGAAGCAATTACAGAAGCCAGACCTTCCACCTTCTGCATCCCACAATGACCTTGGGTCCATACTTTCAGAGGGTTAAAGGGGAGGGGATGGGATACAGAGTGGTGGGAATTGTGTGGAGTTGTAGTACTTTTATCCTATGGTTTAGTCATTGTTTCCTTTTTATAAATAAAAAATTTTTAAAAGAAAGACAAGATAACAAGATCAGATCAGACCTCTGGGGATGGTGGAGTCATGCAGGCACCAAGCTCCTGTGATGATAACCCTTGTGGAAAAAACAAAATTAAAATAAAATAAAATAATAAAAATATACAAATAACACCTCTAGCCACTTTTCCCTAGTTATATATATATATAAAAATAGTAATAACTTGGACTGGGGAAATGGATTGACCTGTCAATGTCCATATTCAGCAGAGAAGCAGTTATAGAAGCCAGACCTCCCATCTTCTGTACTTCATAAGGCATCTTCGTCCACACCCACAGAGGGGGAGAAATGTTAGGGGAAGTTGACCAGAGGGCTCTGAGCTCCAATTCCTTCAGGACCCAGAGACAGAAAAAGGAAAAAAGGAAGGACACTTGGAAATAGGAATTGACTTGGAAATAGGAATAGGTATAGACTTAGAAGGGAAGAGAAGGCAGGACCACAGGGGGAAAAAATGGGCAAATATGTATAAATATAGACAGGTAGTTATAGAAATGAGTCAACCCCCACTCAGATCAGGTACTAGACAGGGCTGCCCACTATCACCATTACTATTCAACATAGTGTTGGAAGTTTTTGCCATAGCAATCAGGCAGGAACAAGGAATTAAAGGCATACAGATTGGAAGAGAAGAAGTCAAACTCTCCCTATTTGCAGATGACATGGTAGTATACATGGAAAAACCTAAGGAATCCAGCAAGAAGCTTTTGGAAATCATCAGGCAATACAGTAAGGTGTCAGGCTATAAAATTAACATTCAAAAGTCAGTGGCATTCCTCTATGTAAACACTAAGTTAGAAGAAATTGAAATCCAGAAATCAGTTCCTTTTACTATAGCAACAAAAATAATAAAATATCTAGGAGTAAACCTAGCCAAAGAAGTGAAAGACTTGTAATACTGAAAATTATGAGTCACTACTCAAAGAAACTGAAAAAGACACAAAGTAGTGGAAAGATATTCCATGTTCATGGTTGGAAGAATTAACATCATCAAAATGAATATATTACCGAGAGCCATCTACAAATTTAATGCTATCCCCATCAAGATCCCAAGCACATTTTTTAGGAGAATAGAACAAATGCTACAAATGTTTATCTGGAACCAGAAAAGACCTAGAATTGCCAAAACAATCTTGAGAAAAAAGAACAGAACCGGAGGCATCACACTGCCAGATCTCAAACTGTATTATAGGGCCATTGTCATCAAAACTGCTTGGTACTGGAACATGAACAGACACACTGACCAGTGGAATAGAATTGAGAGCCCAGAAATGAGGCCCCACACCTATGGACATCTAATCTTTGACAAAGGGGCCCAGACTATTACATGGGGAAAGCAGAGTCTCTTCAACAAATGGTGTTGGAAACAATGGGTTGAAACATGCAGAAGAATGAAACTGAATCATTGTATTTCACCGAATACAAAAGTAAATTCCAAGTGGATCAAGGACTTGGATGTTAGACCACAAACTATCAAATACTTAAGAGGAAAATATTGGCAGAACTTTTTTCCGCAAAAATTTTAAAGACATTTTCAATGAAACGAATCCAATTACAAGGAAGACTAAGTATAAACCTATGGGACTACATCAAATTAAAAAGCTTCTTCGGGGAGTCGGGCTGTAGCGCAGCGGGCTAAGCGCAGGTGGCACAAAGCACAAGGACTGGCATAAGGATCCCGGTTCGAACCCCGGCTCCCCACCTGCAGGGGAGTCACTTCACAGGCGGTGAAGCAGATCTGCAGGTGTCTATCTTTCTCTCCTCCTCTCTGTCTTCCCCTTCTCTCTCCATTTCTCTCTGTCCTATCCAACAACGACAACAACAATAATAACTACAACAATAAAACAACAAGGGCAACAAAAGGGAATAAATAAATATAATAAATATTTTAAAAAAAAGCTTCTTCACAGCAAAAGAAACCACTACCCAAACCAAGAGACCCCTCACAGAATGGGAGAAGATCTTTACATGCCATACATCAGATAAGAGTTTAATAACCAACATATATAAAGAGCTTGCCAGACTCAACAAGATAACAACCCCATCCAAAAATGGGGGGAGGACTTGGACAGAATATTCACCACAGAAGAGATCCAAAAGGCTGAGAAACACATGAAAAAATGCTCCAAGTCTCTGATTGTCAGAGAAATGCAAATAAAGACAACAATGAGATATCACTTCACTCCTGTGAGAATGTCACACATCAGAAAAGGTAACAGCAGCAAATGCTGGAGAGGGTGTGGGGTCAAAGGAACCCTCCTGCACTGCTGGTGGGAATGTCAATTGGTCCAACCTCTGTAGAGAACAGTCTGGAGAACTCTCAGAAGGCTAGAAATGGACCTACCCTATGACCCTGCAATTCCCCTCCTGGGGATATATCCTAAGGAACCCAACACATCCATCCAAAAAGATCTGTGTACACATATGTTCTTGGCAGCACAATTTGTAATAGCCAAAACCTGGAAGCAACCCAGGTGTCCAACAACAGATGAGTGGCTGAGCAAGTTGTGGTCTATATACACAATGGAATACTACTCAGCTGTAAAAAATGGTGACTTCACTGTTTTCAGCCGATCTTGGATGGACCTTGAAAAAAATCATGTTGAGTGAAATAAGTCAGAAACAGAAGGATGAATATGGGATGATCTCACTCTCAGGCCGAAGTTGAAAAACAAGATTAGAAAAGAAAACACAAGTCGAACCTGAAATGGAATTGGCATATTGCACCAAAGTAAAAGACTCTGGGGTGGGTGGGTGGGGAGAATACAGGTCCATGAAAGATGATGAATGAAATAGTGGGGGTTGTATTGTTAAATGGGAATCTGGGGAATGTTATGCATGTACAAACTATTGTATTTACTGTTGAATGTAAAACATTAATTCCCCAATAAATAAATAAATTATTAAAAAAAGAAAAAAAGAAATGAGTCAACCCATATCTGTGACCTTGGGAGACCTACTGCAGTTTCCAATGAAGGGAATGGGGGGCACAGAGCTCTGGTGGTGGGAATGGAGTGATGCTACACCCCTGTCATCACACAGTTCTGTAGATCAATATTAAGTCACTAATTAAATTTAAAAAATCACTTTGGCTTATCAGAATTGAATGGGGGAAGGGGGAGAGATGGGTAAGGTTGCTCAGTGGTGAGAGAGTACTCCAGACCCATGTCAGTTCATGGGTTCAATCACCAATAACACAAAGGACAGCCATAAAAAGAACCACAGGACAATGGAATAGTTGTTTATTCTTCCTCCTTTCTCTCTTCCTTTCTTCCCTCTTTCTCTTTTAATTTATAAAAAAAGAAACACTGACAAAACCATAGAATAAAAGGGGTATAACTCCACACAATTCCCACTATCAGAACTCCATATCCCATCCCCTCCCCTGATAGCTTTCCTATTCTTTAACCCTCTGGGAGTATGGACCCAAGGTCATTATGGGATGCAGAAGGTGGAAGGTCTGGCTTCTGTAATTGCTTCTCCACTGAACATGGGCATTGACTGGTCGATCCATACTCCCAGCCTGTCTCTCTCTTTCCCTAATGGGGAAGGGGTCCAGGGAATTGGAGCTCCAGGACACATTGTTGGGGTTGTCTGTCCAGGGAAGTCTAGTTGACATCATGCTAGCATCTGGAACCTGATGGCTGAAAAAAAGAGTTAACATATAAAGCCAACAAATTGTTGACCAATCATGGACCTAAAGGCTGGAGTAGTACAGATGAAGAGTTAGGGGAGGGGGAAATCTGTCTCCGTGTTCCCCAGACAATAACTAGGTTCCACCTGCCTATCAAATTTCAGGCTTAGGGGGGGAATAAAAAAAGCTAGTATAGCCACAGGCCCTTTGGAATATAACTAAAATATGCCTACTAGCTATCTACAGAGCGGAGACCCCCCCAACTCTTCATCTGCACTACTTGTCTTTTTTTTTTTTAACTTTCTTTATTAGGATAGACTGAGAGACATTAAGTGGAAAGGGGGAGGTAGGGAGAGACAGAGAGACACCGGCAGCCCTGCTTTACCACTTGTGAAGCTTTACCCCTGTAGGTGGAGGCCACGGACTTGAACCCAGGTCCTTGCAAACTGTAATGTGTGCTCTTAACCAAGTGTGCCACTACCTGGCCCTCTTTTTTTATGATTTTTATTTATATTTATTTATTGGATAGAGACAGCAAGAAATTGAGAGGGAAGGGGGTTATAGAGAAAGAGACAGACATCTGCAACACTGCTTCACCATTTACAAAGCTTTCTCCCTGCAGATAGGAACTGAAAGCTCATGTCCTTCCTTAAGCATCATAACATGTGTGGTCAACCAGGTGAGCCACCACCCGGCCCCTCTCTAAAAACCTGGAATAAAAATTGGGCCTGACCCAATCAACTGGGGCCCTAGTCGGGGAGTCCTGAGATTCCCAAACAGACATGATAGGCCTAGACCTCGAATAAATCCCTCTCTCATTGTTACTGGTCATCTCTAGCAGAAACAACACAAAAGACCCCTTTGTGGGCCTCCATAGGACCTTGCCCTCTATGTGGATCAACAACAGTAGAGAATGTTCCATCCTCCAAAGAGAGGCTGGCCAACATACTCTATGCTACACCTGAGGAAGATGGGTCCTGATATTGGGGCAGCTTGGAACGTTCCTACTCATGACCACAGAATGTGAGCTCAGATCTACAGGGATGCAGAGGTCACATAGGCTCATAAGCTTAATATGGGCCCCGGATCACATCAAACTGATGGGGTTTACAGTCAATAATATTTACACGCCTTTCCCATATTTGGGAGTTACTCTCTTCCCTGATCCAGCTTTCTGGTCCTTTTTCCAGCCATGACATCATCTCCCCAGACAATAACTTGGAAAGTTATCCAACTTATCCAATAACTTGCAGTTATCCAACTGCATTTCAGATGTCAGGCTCAGGAAAAAAAAAAAAAAAGCTAGTATAGTCATGGGCCCCTTGACTAAAATAGGCCTAAACTAAAATAACTAAAATAGGCCTACTAACTATCTATAAAACGGAGACCCCCCCCCCCCAACTCTTCATATGAACTATTCCAGCCTTTAGGCTCATGGTTAGTCAACAATTTATTTGGCTCTATATGTTAACTCTTTTTTCAGCCACCAGGTTCCAGATACTACCATGATGCCAACCAGACTTCCCTGGGCAGACTACCCCAGAACCCCGCCCCACTAGGGAAAGAGAGAAACAGGCTGGGAGTATGGATCGACCAGTCAACGCCCATATTCAGCAAGGAAGCAATTACAGAAGGCAGACCTTCCACCTTCTGCACTCCATAATGACCCTGGGTCCATGCTCCCAGAGGGATAAAGAATAGGAAAGCTATCAGGGGAGAGGATGGGCTACAGAGATCTGGTGGTGGGAATTGTGTGAAGTTGGACCCCTCTTATCCTATGTGTTTTTTTTTTTTCAGTGTTTCCTTTTTACAAATAAAAATTTTTTAAAAATTGGGTCTGGAGGTATCACACACACACACACACACACACACACACACACACACACACATGGCCTTGGACTCCTTTCCATGTGCCATATAAAAAAAGGAAATAAAGCAAATTACAGTATGTCAAAAGAAGTCAAGAGAGGATGTGCACATCTAATTAGAATTAGAAGACTAAGTAAAATAAACTGAACAGGAACTGCAAAATAACATGAAAGAACGGGCAGGCTTCAGCTTCCTAAGAACTCTATCTCCTGGTTTGGGTTTCTGTATGGGTCTGTGAGGAAAAGAGGTCTGAAGATTTGTTCTCTGTCGCCACAGCATCTAATAGAAGGGACTGAGCTTCCTCTTGATACTGCCCCCAGCGCTCCCATGTGGTGCTACAATTCAACCTCTCTTCCTCCTGCCTGGCAAAGTGTGTGTGCCTTGCCAGGAAAGCTCTCACCTGGCTTCACGTTATAAACTATTAAAACATTCATTCATACCGACTATCTGTTGAGTGGGCGCCCCACTATGCCTAATTAGCCAGTTCCCCGTTAGGATTTTTTTCTTCTAAGATTTATTATTTTATTATTATTATTATTATTTTTACAAGACAGAGACTATAACGAGAGCCCCACTCTGGCATCTACAGTGTCGGGGGTGGTTCCATACCCAGGGTCTCACACTTGCGAGTAATGCGTTCTACCTCCTGAGCTAGAAGATGTCCCCTAGACAGACGGTCCACTTCTGACCTTGGTGCAAGATGTTTTTCCTATCACTGAGATTGTTCATCTGGAATTTCTTTCTTTCTTTCTTTCTTTCTTTCTTAATAGGTTCTCCTTTGGTTTCTTTCTTTTTTTAATTATTTTTATTTATAAAAAGGAAATGCTGACAAAAAAAACCATAGGATAAGAGGGGTACAACTCCACACAATACCCACCACCAGAACTCCATATCCCATCCCCTCCCCTGATGGCTTTCCTATTCTTTATCCCTCTGGGAGCATGGACCCAGGGTCATTGTGGGATGCAGAAGGTGGGAGATCTGGCTTCTGTCATTGCTTCCCCGCTGAACATGGGCGTTGACAGGTCGATCGATCCATACTCCATCTGGGATTTCTGTTCACATCAATTTTCAACAATTATCTGGACTGATTCACCTTACACTAAGCGAAAGACACTATACAATCAAGTTTCTGTTAGTCTCAAGAAATGAATTTTCTGCTGAGAAGGCAGGTTAATATGTCTCATTTTTGCAAAGTACTCATGGGAGAATTTAAAGAAACTGTCCTGTGGGTGGGGAAATAGTTCAACTGATGGAGCATTGGACTTGTACACCTAAGGTTCCAGCATGGACTAGAGCTGTGTTTTAACTTCTCTGTCAATGTCTCATGTAAATCTCTCTCCTCCCCTCCCCTCCCCTCCCCTCTCCTTTTCTCTCTCTCTCATAATAAAGTCTTTTTTGAATCAGAAAATTGTATCTTATAACAAGAGAACAACTTTCTAGCAATTTGGGAAGCATGGTGACTAGAGGCATCTTATTATGTAAGCAAATCCTACCCCATAACTAAGGTAACTGATGCAACAACCTTTCAAAATTTAAAACCACACAGTGGAATAACCAGCAGAGGACTCTACTTTCTTTTGTCTCTCTCTCTTTTTTTTTTTTCATTTTTGTTGTTTTGTCTGTTTGTTTTTATTACCACCAGGGCTTTCTCTGGGGCTCAGTGTCTACAGGACAAATCCATTATTCTCAGAAGCCATGTTTCTTTCTTTATTAGATAAAGACAGAGAGAAATTGAGAAGGGGGAGACAGAGAGAAAGAGACCCCTGCAACATTGCTTCACCATCCATAAAGCTTCCTCCGATGCAGATGGAGGCCAGGAATCAAGCCTAGGTCTCAGTGCAAGGTAACATGTACACTCAACCAGGTGCACCACTGCCTGGTCCCAGCACCCAAGTTTCATGCCTGAGATTCCTGGTTCAACCCTCAGCAAGATATGTACTGCTGTGGTGTTGCGGCAGGTCTGTCTCCTCCTCTCTGTCTCCTGTGAAACTCTCTCCTTCATTTATAGTAAGTCAAATAAACATTACACACACACACACACACACACACACACACACACAGTAATATCACAACTGAGTGTTTCTGAGTGGCATCAAAATTAACTGCAAGGGGTCAGGCAGTGGTACAACCAGTAAAGCCCTCAAGATAACCATCTCTTAGGACCTGGGTACGAGTCTCTGGTCCCCACTTTCATGAGCACTGGAGCAGGCTGCAGGTGTCTGTTTTCTCCTCTCCCTGTCTCTCCCCTTCTTGCCCTATTTATCTATATCTCTGTTATAATGAAATAAATAAAATAGAAGATAAAGAGGCTGGGAGCTATGGATTACAGGCATCAAGTCCCCAGGGATAATTTTGGTGGGAAATACATAAGTAACTGAATAAATTCATTAATTGCTAAATCATGTTATTCACTATGTGACTACAAGGCAACCTGACTTGTCTTCACCAGGCTGGGGAGGGAGGGGTAGACACAGGCTGAGGGGGTCATGGACACAGGCTGACGGGGTTGTGGACACAGGCTGAGTCCCAATACCCCCCTTTCTCTCATCTTTTTTTTTTTTTTTTAAGAATTTATTGATTTATTTATGTATTTATTCATGAGAAAGACAGGAGGAGAGAAAGAACCAGCCATCACTCTGGTACACGTGCTGTTGGGGATTGAACTCAGGACCTCATGCTTGAGAATCCAATGCTTTATCCACTGCGCCACCTCCCGGACCACCCCCTTCCTCTCTTCTGTCTCTCCCTTTGTCTTTCATGCTTCTATCAAAAGCAGGAAGAAAAACAACAAAGCCTCCGAGCCTAAGTCTAAGAAATCAAGACGTAGAAGACTCCAGCCTATTCTCCGTCTTGCCAGGCTCAACAAGGACACTTACGTTTGAGAGAATGATCCAAAAAATGCTGTGTTTTCGTGTGTCACTGTAAGACCAAGGACACCTGCATCATGTCTGGCTGTCTCTCCAGGTTTAAAAGCAGTAGCAACCACAAAGAAATGAGCAAATCCTGGACCAGCAGAAGAACCTACCTTGGACTAACTGCATCCCTGGGAGAGCGGAGCCACTCCTGCAGTTTGTCGCTAGAAGCCACTCCCACTTTGACCAGGTAGGAATAGGGCTCCACCCGGAAGGCCCAGAAGTGCTTCCCTCTGGTGATGCCCACGTCCCCGATGATGTAGTCCAGGCTGGTGTAGGAGCCCACCTGGATGCGGTCGGCAGCGAGCAGCAGGTTAAACCCCGCTCTGCTCTCCACGCGGTCTCTCTTCAGGTTCAGCACTAGATGCTCGTTGTTATAGCCGCACTTTCCGTCAAAAAGGAAACTGAAAACTGCAAATGGGACTTCACGTTAGTCTGGACGCTACGTACTATCATTTCTAGAATTTCCTTTTTTATTATTGCCACCAGGGTTAGCTGGGGCCCAATGTATAACCACTGCTCCAAGTTGCCATTTTCTTTTTTTTTTTCTTCCTATTTTATTTGATAGGACAGAGAGAAATTGAGAGGAGAAGAGGAGACAGAAAGGAGAGAGGAAGAGAAATACTGCACGTGAAGTGTTTTCCCTGCAGGTGGGGAGCAGCGTAGGGCTTTGAACCCAGGCCCTGTACATGGGATAATGTGTGTGCATTATAATGGGTACACTGGGGGTCAAGCGGTGGCACACTGGGTTAAGCACCCACAGAAGAAGTGCAAGGACCCACACAAGGATCACAGTTCAAGCCTCCAGCTCTCCACCTGTAGGAGTAGTGAACAGCGAAGCAGGTCTGCAGGGCTTCTGGGCTGCAGGTCTCTCTCTCCCCCTTTCTATCTTCCCCTCCCCTCTCAATTTCTTTCTGTCCTATCAAATAAAAACTAAAAAAAAAAAAAAATGGCCACAAGAGCAGTGTAGTGTAGGCACCAAGCCCCAGTGATAACCCTGGAGGCAAAAAGAAAAAAAGAAAAAGAAAAAAGAAAAACAGGTATGCAATTGTCCAGCCCAAATTAGCATTGCTATATAACTCAGTACTGTAATTAGAAATAACTTGAGAAGACAGCAGTTCAGAGGAGCTTATGATACAGAAATGATTCCCAGTCAAATCTCTGCACCTGAAAACCGTCCAGTATCTCAAAAGACGACTTTACAGAGATGAGAAAAATGTATGAAGGTCATTACTTGGAAGAAACAAAAGAAGTCTCTCCTTCTTTAACTCCTTCTTTATTTAACGCTATTCCATCTGCCCTTTATCCTTGCAAATAAAAGGTCAGACACTGTCATAAACATCTATAGTTTCTTACAAATGTAATTCAAGACAAAGGAGCCCTCCTGCACTACTGGTGGGAATGTAAATTAGTCCAACCTCTGTGGAGAGCAGTCTGGAGAACTCTCAGGAGGCTAGAAGTGGACCTACCCTATGACCCTGAAATTCCTCTCCTGGGGATAGATCCTAAGGAATCAGACACACCCATCCAAAAAGATGTATTTATACCATGTTCACAGCATCATAATTTGTAATAGCCAAAGCCGAAGAAACCCAGGTGTCCAACAACAGATGAGTGGCTGAGCAAGTTGTGACAGTCTATATACAAAGTGGAACACTACTCAGCTATTATAAATGGTGAATTCACCATCTTTACCCCATCTTGGATGTAGCTTGACAGAATCATGTTCAGTGAAACCAGCCAGAAAGAGAAGGAAGAATATCAGATGATCTCACTCATAGACAGAAGTTGAAAAATAAAAACAGAAGGGAAAACACAAAGCAGAACTTGGACTGGAGTTGGTGTATTGCACCAAAGTAAAGGACGCTGGAAGATGATGCCAGAGGAGGCCCTAGAGAGGGTTGATTTATTATGTAGAAAACTGGGAAATGTTATACATGTACAGACTATTGTATTTTACTGTCGGCTATAAGTCACTTTTTAAAAAATATTTATTTATTCCCTTTTGTTGCTCTTATTGTTTTTTATTGTTGTGGTTATTATTGTTGTTCTTGATGTCATCATTGTTGGCTAGTACAGAGAGAAATGGAGAGAAGGGAAGACAGAGAGGGGGAGAGAAAGACAGACACCTGCAGACCTGCTTCACCGCCTGTGAAGCTATTCCCCTGCAGGTGGGGAGCCGGGGCCTCGAACTGGGATCCTTACGCTGGTCATTGCACTTCATGCCATGTGCACTTAACCCACTGTGCTACCGCCCGAGTCCCTGTAAATCACTTTTAAAAGAGTACTTTATGGTGAGATGAGAAACTGTACTATAAACAATCTTCCTATAAAATGATAAAAAGTCACCCAAATTTCACAATGCAGAAAACAGCAGAACAATTGTAGTGAGATCTTGACAGGGCAGACAGAACAGACAGTATACAGGAGAGACCAGGCTTTGAATCTCCCACTCTAACACTTAGCTAGAACTGAATCCAGGCTTTCACTTCCTTGACTACCCTTCCAGACTATACCCCCAACTCAAGTCTCTTATCAACGCAAATCCCATAAGGTTGGCGCTGGCTGCCAGCCCCCAAAGTGAAAACAACCCCAAAGCTCTCTAAGTTAAGTGAAGGAAGGGAAGGGAACTTAACACACACACACACACTACAACACAGACAATATCTCAAATGAGTCAATTACAAAGTCACTCTGGGAGTCCACTTACCTGAGGTACATAGGTAGGCAAATTGCTTAGAGGCAAAAAGGTAGAACAGAGGTAACCAGGCCCTCGCAGGCTTGGGGGTTGGTGGGAAATTACTGTTTATCTAATGGGCATATCCTACCAGTTTGGTGAATTGTGTTTCACTTAAAACAGGAAGTCTTCCGGTTTGAAATTAAAAAAAAAGAAAGAAAAGAAAGAAAGGAAGGAAGGAAGGAAGAAAGAAAGAAACTGGCCACCCTGTTCTACTGCTGTTCTCAGAAAAAAAGGGAGATAACCCTCAGCATTTCCTTTGCTCCTCCCTCCCCCCACCCCTCTGAGCTACTCAAAACAGCCTCTGCTTTCAGATTTATTCTTTCTTTCACTTTTAGTCAGAGGCCAGAAAGGAAGCAGGAACTATAAGGTTACTTCCTACTTGCAAATCCACGCTCAAACTAGTCTTCACCAACCTGACTGATTTGCATGTTACCTTGAAAAGCTAGCAATGATGTTTGCATGTACAGCAAACTCTGTGGGTAGCATACTCTGGACCAAAAAAGGGAAGGAAGGGCAGAGGGCACAAAATCTGGGTGCAGAAGCCATTAGAGCCAGCCCAGGGCAATAGGATCTGGAGAAATCTCTAAGGCAGGGTTCTCCTGGGCACATCTTTGGTTTTAAAAATGCCTCTTGAGACACTGTAGTGAACACCATCCACCACCTAGCCTAGCAGTCACTCTCAGTCATACACAGCTACTGTTACTGTGGCCAACTTAGAAAGGAGAGGAAGTAAGGGGGCAGAGACACAGAGCGTTGGTGGTGTGTGCATTGTGGAACTACACCCTGTAATTTATTTACTTATTTATTTACTGGCTAGAGACAGAGAGAACCTGAGAGGAAAGAGGGAGGTAGAAAAGGGAGGAATAGAAGACACCTGTAGCTCTGCTTCACCGCTTGTGAAGCTTTCTCCTTGCAGGTGGGGACTAGGGGCTTGAACCCGGATCCTTATGCATGTGGGCTCAACCAAGTGCACCACCACCACCGGCCCCTTATATACCCTGTAATCTTACAGTCTTGTAACCCACTAGTAATTGTTGGTATGCTTCTAAATTCTGTTTATAAGACCTTCTGTTTTGATCATCACATTAGGTTCGCTTGTATTACTTACGATGTGGTCTATTTACATAATTACAGTTTTACCTGGGTCCCGCCCTGCCTGCAGGGTATTGGTTTAATCCCCACTGGTTAGATGGAAGCTTTCGGTGTTCTGTTCGAGCTCTTTTTTTGCTCCGCCCCCTCTCCTAGTCATTTCCTTTCCCTTGCCACTTCCGGTGAAGAGATGCATAAAAGGCGAAGTCTCTGATTAATAAACGAGATACTGCTTCCCAGCTCAGCCATGAGTCCCTGGTCGTCTCTCTACCGCCCATGAATCCAGCCCAGCCCGGCAAGTAATCACAAATAAAACATGGCAAAAAGAGAGAGGGAGGGAGGGGAGAAGGGGAAGGGTAAGAAGGAAGAAAAAAAGAGGAGGGGTGGGAGAAGAAAGGGAGAATGTGTTGGAGAGAGAGAGAGAGAGAGAGAGAGAAAGAGAAAGTAGAGGAGGGTATGTGGGGTGTCTGGGAAGGAGGAGCTGGTAGGCGGCATGCTATCCAGGTACTTCAAATACGTTTCCCCTTCCCTGTGCTGGGGTCACCAAATTAGAGAAGAAATCCAGAAGGTCAGAATTCATTCCATAAAAATACTTCATGTTAAAATAATCTACCCAGAGTCTATGTTCCAGAGATTTCTGTAAATATCTCTGGCTTTTATTTCAAAAAATAAACAGCTAAACTACTGAGAGTTTACACGGCAGCTTTTATCGTATTTTAAATCCCAAATGAACGGCTCTGCTCACTCAAATGTTTCTCTTACAAGTTTGCTAGTATCTGATGTCGGAGAAAAATTTAATCCTATTTTTAGGTGGCCAGGTGAAAATCAAGTACTGGGTCTATGTACAAATCCCAACTGGGGCACAGAATCTACTGACTGGGTATTTTGTTGTTGTGGTTCACAAAGATTTACAACGGTTTCAAGATAGGTCAGGGGCTGGGTGGTGGTGCACCTGGTTGAGAGCACATGTTACAATGTACAAGGACTAGGGTTCAAGCCTCTGGTCCCCACCTGCAGAGGGGAAACTTCACAAGTGATGAAGCAGGGCTGTTTCTTTCTCATTCTCTATCTCCCCCTTTCCTCTCAATCTCTATCCAAATTAAATTTAAAAAATAATTCAAGGTAGGTCAACATGAAGATACTGACCAGTCAGTTTACCAAGGATTTTCCACAGGACCAGCCTCCCCTTCCAAGATGTCGAAAACAGACCCTCTGAAAGGGGGCCACTTTGGCATGGATTATTTTGAACTGAGGGCAATCAATGCCCTACAGACTCACAAGACACTATCACTCCTTTATGAAGCGGGAGAATAAAACCTGGGCTTATTACAAAATATAACCCTCCTACCAGTGCAACCTATCTGCAATGCCAGAGAAATGCCAGCTGAAGACCATCAGGTAAGTCTCCCTCTCTCCTGGTCATGTGAGAACCTTCCACTTCCCCTTCAAGTCCCAAGCACTGCCCCCATAGTCCTCGAGAGCTGGTTTGGAGGTTCTAGCAGGGAAGAGCAGCTACTCAGATACCCTCAACCGAAGACCGGTCTGTCTCTATTCGGGGAAGGCCGTCCTCTTTGACCGAGGGCGCAGCTTCGGGAAGGATGCACATGGAGTAGTGAGGGAGGAAGGGGACACCTGCCTAGCCACCCAGATCAGCCGAATCAACCCTGGAGATCAATGGGGTGACAGATGTCGCAGCCAGATCGCCCTCACATCTATGCCCCACAGTCCTTATACTAGGATACAGATCCCCACAGTTGCCTCCCTGGCTTTGAAAATCCTCATTTCTTGGTACGAGTCCCCCCCCCCCCCGCCCCAGTAGATTTCCTCTAGCAGCCGGATGCTTATTCGATTATTCAACCAGCTTTAAAAGAATCCAGAAACATATTCTACCGCCTGAGGAAGATGGGTCCTGAAATGACTGCAGCCTGGAATGTTCCTAGCTGTGAGCACAGAATGTGAGCTCAGACCTACAGGGATGCAGAGGTTACATAGGCTCCTGTGCTGACTATAGGCTCCAGATCAGATGGATGGCATTTACACTTAACAATATTTATATACTTTCCCCTATTTGGGGGCTACTCTTCCTTGATCCAGCTTTCTAGCCCTTTTTCCAACTATGACACCATCTCCCCAGATAATACCTTAGGGCCACCTACATTTTAGCTGTCAGGCTCAGGCAAAAACTAGTAAAGTCATGGGCCCTTTGGAATATACCTAAAATAGACCTACTAGTTTTTTCCAAAATGGAGACCCCAAACCTACTAGCTTTTTCCAAAATGGAGACCCCAAACCTTTATCTGCAATATTCTTGTTTTTTAAGTTCATGATTAGTCAACAATCTGTTCTGCTTTATATCTTAACTCTTTTTCAGCCACTAGGTTCCAGATGCTACCATGATGTCAACCTGACTTCCCTGGACAGACAACCCCACCATGTCCTGAAGCCCCACCTCCCCAGAGCCCTGCCCTACTAGGGAAAGAGAGAGACAGGCTGGGAGTATGGATGGACCTGCCAACACCCCATCGGGGAAGCAATTACAGAAACCAGACCTTCCACCTTCTGCACCTCCATAATGACCCTAGGTCCATACTCCCAGAGAGTTAAAGAATAGGAAAGCTTGGTGGCACAGCTATATACAAATGATGTCAAAGGACATAAATTATGGTGATGCTGTGTATGATACAGTAAATCCTAACAAAGGGATATTTCAAAGTTAACCCAATTGCCAAGAATATGATTATAGCAATAACTATCTATTGTCTTCTTAAACCCTAAGACAGCAGGAACATCCCACTTCCTCTATAGAGCCTATATTTCCACCAGTCCTAGAACCTCTAGGGTAGGGTTCACTTTGCCGCATGCTTTTCTCAATTCATAACAAATGATACTGCATCCACTGATCCCAACCTAATCAACGCAACAAGTACCACCTCAGCATGCTTCACTTCAGACTGTGTCCAGAGACGTCAGGCATGGAATGTCAACCCTTCACCCTCATTACTCGGGTGAGACCTTTCCTTTCATAGGATTCTCAAATTCCATTCCAGGAGGTACACTTCCTAACAAAATCCCAAAACCTAGATATAGACCAGGTCCCGTATGATATAGCATATGTTCACATGTGTCCATAAACTAGGGCAAAATATATACCTGAAAGCAAAAGTACACAATAGTCTACATTGAGTCAGTATAAAGTTCATAATGAAATAGTGTCTACTTAGACTTAGATACCCTCCTCACCTACTTCCTATTACACTCCCCTCACTCACTCCAAAGCTAACCTCATCAAAGCAAGGACTGCAAAAGCTGAATAAGGGCAAGAGACTGGCATACTTTCACGATGACTCTTTAGTCACTATCAGGCCACCCCATCAGCTGGAGCCCTATTCGGGGAGTCCTGAGATTCCCAAACAGATATAATGGGCCTAGACCTTGAATAAATCCCTCTCTCCATTGTTACCGGTCATCTCTATCAGGGACAACACAATAGACCCCTCTGTGGGCCCCCATAGGACCTTACCCTCAACTTGGATCAACAATGGAAGAGAATGTTCCAGCCTCTGTAGGGAGGCTGGACAATATACTCTATGCTACACCTGAGGAAGATGGGTCCTGATATTGGGGCAGCTTGGAATGTTCCTACTCATGATCACAGAATGTGAGAGCTCAGATCTAGAGGGAGGCAGAGGTCACATAGGCTCCTAAGCTGAATATGGGCCCCAGATCACATCAAATAGATGGGGTTTATGGTCAACAATATTTATACACCTTTCCCATATTTGGGAGCTACTCTCTTCCCTGATCCAGCTTTCTGGTCCTTCTGCCAGCCATGACAGCACCTCTCTAGACAATAATTAGGATCCACCTGCATAACAGATTTCAGGCTCAGGTAAAAAAAAAAAAAAAAAAAACTAATATAGCCACATGCCCTTTGGAATATAACTAAAATATGCCTACTAGCTATCTACAAAATAAATGGAGGGTCCCCCAACTTTTCATCTGCACTATTCCAGCGTTTAGGTCCATCCAACAATTTGTTTGGCTTTGTATGTTAACTCTCTCTTCAACCACCAGGTTCCAGATGCTAGCATGATGCTGACCAGAGTTCCCTGGACAGACAATCCCACCAATGTGTCCTAGAGCTCTCCTTCCCCAGAGCCCTTCCCAACTAGGGAAAGTGAAAGACCAACTGGGAGTACGGATGGACCTGTTAATGCCCATGTTCATCGGGGAAGCAACTACAGAAGTCAGACCTTCCACCTTCTGCATCCCACAATGACCTGGGTCCATACTCCCAGAAGGTTAAAAAATAGGAAAGCTATCAGGGGAGAGGATGGGATACAGAGCTCTGGTAATAGGAATTGTGTGGAGTTGTACCCCTCTTATCCTACGGTTTAGTCAATGTTTTCTTTTTATAAGTAAAAAATTTTTTAAAAACTGAAAAAAAAAAAGAATAGGAAAGCTTTCAAGGGAGGAATGGGATACGGAGTTCTGGTGGTGGGAATTGTGTGAAATTGTACCCCTCTTATCCTACGGTCTTGTCAATATTTCCATTTTATAAATAAAAATGTTTTAAAAAATTCAGAAGAGTAGAGATGATTTCTTCCCCACCACCACCCCCATACGGGCTTCTCTCAGTCCCCAAATTCACAATACCTGGAGCCGGTGGAGTATGGAGAATCAGTTCTCTGCTGTTAGGGCTACAGAGGGATCCCTTGTAAGCTCGCACTCGGAAGGCATAGCTACAATTATTTTCAAGATCGGAAATCACTTTATTTGTGCCAAACACTTCTATCTCATTCCAAGATAACATTTCTTCATCTCGGTTTATCTTCCGATACTCAAGGACGTAGCTGTTGGCTTTGTCTTTGTCCGAATGGCTCCAAGTTATCAAAGCGTTGTTATACACTCTGCTCTCTTCTTCGTTGATCTCTGGCACATTTATGCCTGAAAAGTTAAAAATGGAATTGCAAACAATGTCAAAGTGTGGAGATTTCAGAACCCGAAATTTTCTTTACAAGAAATGAAGTCCTAAACAAACACAGTACTAAACACACGGATCCAGATGGCGCCGTAGGTCTGCAGGTGTGTGTCTGTCTGCCTCTCTCTCTCTCTCTCTTTCTCTCTCTCTCTTTCTCTCTTTTCCCTCCTCTCTCAGTTTTTGTGTCCTGTCCAATAAAATAGAAAAAATGGCCACCGGGAGCAGTGGGTTCGTAAAGGTGGCACCAAGCCCCAGAGATGACCATGAACTGTTAATTCAGGCTGACAGGGATACAGAGGTTACACAGGCTCCTGTGCTAAATTCAAATAGACATGGGCCCTAAGTCAGATCGATGCGGTTTACGGTATTTATATACACTTCTCCCATCCTCAGGAGCTATTCTCTTCCCTGAGAATATTCCCAACGCCTATTCCCAACTCTGACACCATCTTCCCAGGCAATACTTTCAGCCCACCCGCATGCTGGTTTTCAGACTCAGGCAAAAATAAGTAAAATCACGGGCCCCTTGGAATATACCTAAAATACTTCCTACCTTCTTCCAACATGAAGACCCCAAATCTCATCTGCTATATCCTTACCTTCGAGTTCCTGATTATTAAACAATTTGTTCTGCTTTATATCTTAATGCTTTTCAGCCACCAAGTTGAAGATGCTACCATGACGCCAACCTGACTTCCATGGGCAGACGACCTCACCAGTGAGTCCTAGAACCCCACCTCCCCAGAGCCCTCCTCCACTAGGGAAAGACAGAAACAGGCTGGGAGTATGGATCGACCGGTGAATACCCATGTCCAGTTGAGAAGCAACTACAGAAGCCAGACCTTTCACCTTCTGCTCCCCATAAAATTTTTTGATCCATACTCCCAGAGGGATAAAGACTAGGGACCCTTCCAATGGAGGAGTCAGGAGACATGGAACCCTGGAGGTGGGAATTATATAGAGTTTTACCCCTCTTATCTCACAATCTTATTGATCATTATTAAATCACTAATAAAAAAATAAAATAAAAGTGATATACTGACAATACTTAATGATTTCTGTGTTGCTCAAGATGTTTCCTAAATTCATAATAGCACAGATAAGAAATAAATCATACAGAATGCAACAGCAACAGAGGGGGTGGATACTGAGGAAGTTGTGCTTACTGAAACTTATCAGACACAGAAAGACAAGTACTATTTGCTTGATTGCACTCACAGAGCATACAGCAGTCAAGCTCATAATGTCAGAAGCTGGGATGGAGGAAGCGAGGAGTTATTAAGCACAGGCAGAAAGCTGATTAGTTAATTACTTAAGCTGGACAAAAAAAAAGCTCTGGGAATCTGCAGTGCAAAATACTCGTTAGAGCAATAAATCTCAAGTGTTCTTACAATAACAGAACTGTTAGAGGTAAGTCAGGGTAAAAGAAAGAAAGAGAGAAATGTGTGTGTGTGTGTGTGTGTGTGTGTGTGTGTGTGTGTGTGTGAGAGAGAGAGAGAGAGAGGGAGAGACAGACAGAGGGAGAGAGATAAAGAAGGGAGAACATTTAAAAAGGTGAACTTGTCTTTACAATTGCCAAGAAGAAACAAAACAAAAAATTAACGACACATAGCTTTAAGTGTATTATAAATACTCTAAAACACTGTATATTAAAATTTTTCTAACATGTTATATGCCTTCAGTGTCCATCCACTGAGCAAGAACTCTGGACTTAAAATTTTTCATCTTTGTCCATCTATATATGAAAATATTTTTTTAAATATTTTTTTAAAATCTAAATTTAGTAAGTAAAATAAACCTCCGTGAAATAGTAAGACTTAATTTTCATATTTCCTTTTAGGACTACCAAGCAATTTAAATGAATCCTTCTTAGCCCAAACCTATGTTTATCTGAAAAAACTAGATACTGCACAGAGGTCAGGCAGAGGCGCACCTGGTTAAACGCTCACACTCCAATACACAAGGGCCCAGGTTTAAGCCCCTGGCCCTCATCTGTAGAGGAAAAGTTTCGTAAGTGTGAAATAGGGCTGCAGGTGTCTGTCTCTCTCCCTCTTTCCCAATTTCTCTCTCTGTCTCTATTCAATAATAAATATGTAAAAGAAAAAAGATTTTAAAAAATTAAAAAACAAACCCAATACTGCATAAAACACATTGAAAATGTCCTGTGACTTAAAAACAAGCACTATGATAATTTTGTTTAGATTCTGTCATCCACCATATGGGTGAATGAACACTTAACTATTTTTAGAAATATGTGGATTTTCACTAAAAATACCATTTAGATATTACTACTAATCTTTCTGCATATCCATAATCCTTTCCATACAAGGAATTCCAATAACTGGAATTTCTTGGGCCATGCAGTAACAAGAATAACAACAACAACAACAACAACACACACACACACACACACACACACACGCTTATATGAAGTCACAGAAAAAAGCATCTGAATAAAAAGTAGGAAACCACTCGCCTGCTCCATGTCCCCCACGATACGTAAGCAATGTATGAATGTGTCTGTGTGCAGTGTGTTATTTACGCAACTAAATATTACACATCTGTCATAAGGTCTGGAAAGTTATTCAAAAAGCAGTTTGAAGCGAAAATGCAAAACTACAGAATAATGTGACTCCCCAGCCTTCTCTTTTCTGGAATCATCTGTTGTATGCTTTACATTGGGTTGTTCTAGCTCTCCCCCTGCCAAGAAAATTGGATCAGTCCTGCTAGTTTCACGGCCCGCTTGGCCCCGCCCCAAGGAACCCCGAGAGGGTTTCAGAGTTCCAGAGTTCGAGAGTGCTTGGGGCGGGGGGAAAGAGGCAAGAGAGTTCTGTTTGGTGATTAGTTTGTCTTAGTTTATGAATCGTTGTTCCTGAATAAAGAAATATAGCTTCCCTGCCCAGCCATACGTCTCTGGTCGTCTGTTACCCACCCGTGAAGCTAGCCCGGCCAGCTGGAGCCACCGAATTCTAACAACAATCATCCTTACTTTAAAAGCGTGCATGGAAAAAAAAAAAGAGGTCAAGAAAAAAAAAAACCATCAGCCAGAGTTGGGTAAAGGACTGCTTCTACTTCCTGTTTCACGGGTTCCGTGTTATAAACTTGACATAACCAACTCAGACTTGAATCACCCAATTCCAACCTCATCTTTGCAACGATGGTTTTAGGGATCTCCAGAGAAGGGGGTAAACTACTTTGACATGAAAAATAATTCAAGTGGGAAAGAGGGAGTGCAGTGTGTGAAGTAGCACCAGGATCTGAAAGAAAAACAACTATAGGGTTCAGGTGGTGGTGCACCTGGTTGAGTGCACAAGTTATAATGCGCAAGGACCCAGGTTCGAGCCCCCAGTCCCCACCTGCAGGGGGAAAGCTTCACAAATGGTGAAGCAGTGCTGCAGGTGTCTCTCTGTCTCTCTCCCTCTCTATCACTCCCTTACCTCTTAATTTCTATCTCTATACAACAAATAAAGATAAAAAAATATTAAAAAAAAAAAAAAGAAAAACAACTATAGATTTGATTATATGTAAAACATGACTACAGGGTTAGAGGTCGGCGTGTCAGGTGGTAGCGCAGTGGGTTAAGTGTAGGTGGCGCAAAGCGCAAGGACCAGTGTAAGGATCCCGGTTCAAGCCCCCGGGCTCCCCACCTGCAGGCGGAGTCGCTTCACAGGCCGTGAAGCAGGTCTGCAGGTGTTTTTCTCTCCCCTTCTTTGTCTTCCCCTTCTCTCTCCATTTCTCGATGTCCTATCCAACAACGAACGACATCAACATCAACTACAACAACAAGGGCAACAAAAGGGGGGAAAAATGGCCTCCAGTAGTAGTGGATTCATGGTGCAGGCACTGAGACCCAGCAATAACCCTGGAGGCCATTAAAAAAAAAAAGAAAAAAAAACATGACTATCAGGATAAACAAGATTAGTTTATGCCTGAAAGGAGGTTCAAGTGTTGACTTGAAGAGAAAGGAAGTCACAGTGGAAAACTTTAGTTTTTAGTCTTCATATGACAAACTTGCTTGCCAGTGCAAACCTACATGTCTGTACCCGTCTCTAACTAGACTGTAAGCCTACCTTTCTAAGGACTGGAACTTTTCTGCATCTAGAAGGAAAATCTGAGGAGAAAAAGAAAGGGAAGAAGGGGCCAAGTGGTGACACAGCTGACTGAAAAAACATGTTACAACGTACAAGGACCCGGGTTTAAGCCCCTGGTCCCCACCTGCAGGGGGAAAGCTTTGAGAGTGGTGAAACAGGGCTGCAGGTGTTCCTGTATCTCTCCCTCTCTACCTCCCCCTTCCCTGTTGATTTCTGTCTATCTCTAGCCAATAAATAAATAAAGAGAATAAAAACTTATTTAAAAAGAAATTAAAAAAAAAGTCTGTGGTATCCAGCAAAATACAAGTCTGAATTTGAACTGTGTCTCCCCAAAGTTCATACTAGAGGAATTTACCCACCACATCTCAGCACCCAATTGTATATGGAGATAAGTTTTAAGTGCACCCCATAATGACCCTGAGTCCATGCTCCCAGAGGGATAAAGAATAGGAAAGCTATCGGGAGGGGAGGGGATGCGTAGTTCTGGTGGTGGGAATTGTGTGGAGTTGTACCCCTCTTATCCTATGGTTTTTGTCAGTGTTTCCTTTTTATAAATATAAATTAAAAAAAAAAAAAGGAAGTAGCTAAGTGAACATTAGACTCTCACTGTGAGCTCTATTTCAACATGACTGAAATGACTGGTGTCCTGTTAAGAGAGGATTTAGAGGCCTGGGAAGATAACAGAGTGGTTCTGTAAATGATTTTCATGCCTGAAGCCCTGAGCAGCCAGGTTCAATCCTCAGCTCTGCCATAAACTAGGAAAGAAAAAAGAAAAAAAAGATTTGAACACAGATAAGTAGAGAAGGAAGGGGTGGGGGTAGATAGCATAATGGTTATGCAAAGAGACTCTCAAGCCTGAGGCTCCAAAGTTCCGCAGTTCAATCCTCCACACCACCATAAGCTCTGGTGAAAATAATGTAAAGAAATTAGTTTTTAAATGAATCCTTCTTAGCCCAAACATGATACCTATGTTTATCTTAAAAAAAAAAAAAAAAAAACTAGATACTGCACAGAGGCCAGGCAGAGGCGCACCTGGTTAAATGCTCACATTCCAATACACAAGGGCCCAGGTTTAAGCCCCTGGCCCTCATCTGTAGAGGAAAAGTTTTGTAAGTGTGAAGTAGGGCTGCAGGTGTCTGTCTCTCTCTCTCTTTCCCAATTTCTCTCTCTGTCTCTATTCAATAATAAATATGTAAAAGAAAAAAGATTTAAAAAATTTTAAAAAAACAAACCCAATACTGCATAAAACACATTGAAAATGTCCTGTGACTTAAAAACAAGCACTATGATAATTTTGTTTAGATTCTGTCATCCACCATATGGGTGTATGAACACAACTATTTTTAGAAATATGTGGACTTTCACTAAAAAATACCGTTTAGATATTACTACTAATCTTTCTGCATATCCAGAATCCTTTCCATACAAGGAATTCTAAAACACTGACTTCCTCCTAAAAGAAAGCCAAGAGCTCTTCAGACTTCTAGAAGCCCACACACCCCACAACTTGACCTCAGATGTCTAGCCTCCACTATTAGGAGGAAGTCAGTCTTCATAGTCTTTGGCAGTCCTAGCAAAGTAAGTACAGACATCTTTTTTTTTCTTTCTTTCTTTCTTTTTTATTTTTATTTATGTATGTATATATGTATGTACGTGTGTATGTATGTATTTATTTATTTTGTACACCAGGGCCTAGCACCTGTGCGATTTTTTCCATTCAAGTTGTTTTCAGTTAGAAAAAGAGATGGGGGCCAGGCAGTGGTGCACAGGGTTAAGCACACATAGTACCAAGCACAAGGATCCAAGTTCTAGCCCCCAGCTCCCCACTTGTAGGTATCTATCTTTCTCTCTCCCTCTCTCCCCCTCCTTTCTCAACTTCTTTCTGTCCTAGCCAATAGAAATGGAAAAATGGCCACAGGAGCAGTAGACTCACAGTGTAGGCACTAAGCCCCAGTGATAACCCAGCAGGCAAAAAAAAAGGGGGGGGGGGAGAGAGAAGGAAAAAGGAGAGAGAGAGAGGAAAAGGAGGAGGAGGAGAAGGAAAAGAAGACAGACAGACAAACAACACAGCACTAAAGCTTCCCCTGGTGTGATAGCACACTCATACGACGATGGGTGTTTAAACATGAACCATGTTTAAGGCAAGGTAGACATCCTTCCAGATGGGCTATCTCACCAGCCCCTTCATAAGCACCTTAATAGTTACAGTGTGCAGGTAACACCTCTAGGTTTCTGTCCTAGACAGACAGACAGACACACACACAAAGAAACCCTGAAGATATTCAACAAAGCACTTCTTACAAGAGAAAAAAAATAGAAACAATCTGTCTCTCACTGGTAGAACAATTTACAATGAAATGTTATCAATAGTGAAAACAAAGCTTTAAACCAGAACTTAATGTATCAACAAATACCTCATTTTATTAAAGAAGCAACTTATAAAAAGGATACCAGGCGGCAGCACAGCGGGTTAAGCGCAGGTGGCGCAAAGCGCAAGGACCGGCCTAAGGATCCTGGTTGGAGCCCCCGGCTGGGCACCTACAGAAGAGTCGCTTCACAGGCAGTGAAGCAGGTCTGCAGGTGCCTATCTGTCTCTTCCCCTCTCTGTCTTCCCCTCCTCTCTCCATTTTTCTCAGTCCTATCCAACAACGACATCAATAAAAAAAATAAAAAATTTAAAAAAAAGGATACCATGTGAGGTCATTCACAGAACGTTTAAAACACAACAGAATGGAGTTTAGGTATAAATATAAGAACGCAATGGGACAAGTTGACAGCATTGGATGCTTCTACATAACTGGAAGGGCTACTTCACAGAGTCAAAACAAAGGGAGTTTCTGGGTGTTGTCCCCCTCTCTCCCGCCCATGCAACACAGACAAAACACAGCAAGGTTCTACTGTTTCTAAAACTTACCACTGGAGAAAAAGGACAGTTCTCCGAGAAGTTCTGTTTGCTTTGAGATATTAACAATGTAATCTTCAAATGAAGTCTGAGCAGCAGGTCGAAAGCTCTTCAAAGACTCCGTAGCTTTCTGTATCCTGCAGACAAAGAAAGATAATTTTGTGTAAAAATGACTTTTTAGAAAGGCAAAGCAGGCTAATCATCTGTGGAGCCGTTCACAAAAGAAAACTTCAGGAAGGTGGGCAATGGTGCACCTGGTTAAGCACACACACATCACTACGCACGAGGGTTTGGGTTCAAGACCCCCGCTGCCCTCCAACTGCACGAGGGAAGCTTCATTAGTGGTAAAGCAAGTATTGCAGGTGTCTTTCTGTCCCTCTCCCTTTCTCTCTCCCCCTTCCCTCTCAATTTATCTCAGTCCTATCAAATAAAGAAAAAAAAAAAAGGAGGGGGCAGGTAGTGGCATACTTGGTCAAGTGGACATATTACAGTGCACAAGCCCCTAGACCCCACCTGCAGGGGGAAAGCTTCACCGGTGGTGAGGCAGGTCTGCAAGTGTCTCTCTGTCTCTGTCCTCTCTCTCTCCCCCTCCCTGCTCAATTTCTCTGTCTCTATCCTATAACAAGTAATATTAAAAAAGAAAAGAGAAAAAGGGGAGAGGATAGCCACCAGAAGCAGTGGATTCATCATGCAGGCACTGAGCCCCAGCAATAACCCTGCTGTCAATAAAAAAATAATAGGGAGTCGGGTTAAGCGCACGTGGCGCAAAGCGCAAGGACCGGCATAAAGATCCCGGTTCCAGCCCCCGGCTCCCCACCTGCAGGGGAGTCGCTTCACAGGCGGTGAAGCAGGTCTGCAGGTGTCTATCTTTCTCTTACCCCCTCTCTCTTCCCCTCCTCTCTCCATTTCTCTCTGTCCTATCCAACAACAACATCAATAACAACTACAACAATAAAACAACAAGGACAACAAAAGGGAATAAATATTTTTTAAAAATTTTTAAATAATAAGTCATAAAATAAAACCGTATCAATATGAACAAAGGCTAAAGTCAACAGACTGCACCAAACAGCTCTCTAATCCATTCCAAATGCAAGCTCAAACCAGGGGTGGCATTTAATGGCACTGCTAGATCGACTATTAATTCAAAGTGTAAAACACACACACACACAAACACACACAAACATACAAACATGAAAACACAAACACACATAAACATACATGCAAACACACAGACACACACACATGCAAACACACACACACACACACACACACACCTGAGGTGGAGCTGTTTTGCTGTCTGAACAAAGCAGGAGTGATCTGTCTCCTCCAGCACTTCCTGAGCGTAGCCCACTAGCCCGCTGTTCTCCAGGAGCCCCTGATACTCTTCCATTTGCGTCTGGAATTTGTCTAACCGTAGTTTCTTGGAAGCATCGATGGCTTTCAAAACGAACGTCTTCCTCTCTTCTAGAATTCCACGGAGCTTCTCAAACTGTTCAATGGCATCTTCTTTAGCTCTGTCTCCATTACACTGCCATGAAGACAAAGCATCATCACCCCACCTGCTCAATCCCAACAATACCTCTCCTCAAAAAATGCTACAGGGCATTTCATTCATAGGATGATTGGCTAGCCGACACCTGACAAGACCAGCCCAGATTCCAAAGTATAACAATCAGCAGTTTATTTGCTGAAATAAGAAAATCACCAGGGCCAGGTGGTGGCGCCACGCACCTGGTTGAGCGCACACGTCCCAGTGCACAAGGACCCAGGTTTGAAGCCCCGGTTCCCACTTGCAGTGGGAGAGTTTTGCCAAGTATTGAAACAAGGCTGCAGGTGTCTCTCTGTCTCTCTCCCTCTCTACCACATCCTTCCCTCTCTATTTCTGGCTGTCTCTACCCAATAAATAAAGACTGAAAAAAAAAAAACAGGGGCTGGCTGGTGGCACACCTGGTTGAACACACTTGTTACAGTCTGCAAGGACCCAGGTTTGAGCCCCCCCCCCCCGCTCCCCACCTGCAAGGGGAGAACTCTGTTGAGTGGTGAAGCAGGTGTCTGTCTCTCTCCCTCTCTACCTGCCCCTCCCCACTTGATTTCTGGCTGTCTCTATCCAATGAATAAATTAAAATAATAGTAATTTTAAAAAAGAAAACCACTTTCAGTTTGTGTACAACGGAAACTGAGGCAGGAATTCGATTTAACCAAAGATACAAGATAATACAATTACGGAGCCTTTATTTCATTTCATTACTCAGGGTGTCTTCTCTAGCCTCTCCACTCTATTTCAACTTTTTTCAAATCAAACCACAGACACTGGGTGGGGGGGTGATTAGTGGTGACCAGAAAAAATGACTGAAGGGGCCAGGTGGTGGTGTGCCTGGTTGATCGCACATGTTATAATGTGCATGGACCTGGGTTCAAGCCCCCAGTCCCCACTTGCAAGAGGAAAGCTTCATGAGTGGTGAAGCAGGGCTGCAGGTCACTGTCTCTCTCTCTCTCTCTCTCTCCCTCTTTCTCCCTCCCTCTCTATCTTCCCCTTCCTGTCAATTTCTGGCTGTCTCTATTCAATAAATAAAGATGATTTAACAAATATTGAAAAAGAACTAAAAACAAAAAATTCACTACTGTCCTGTTACCTATTTTTTGAAATTACCTATTTTTTTTTCACCACTCCTGTCACCAAAGGTCTGTATCCCCATCCCCAACCCCATAAATAACCACTGGAGTTCTCCCACAGTCTTGGAAATACATTTCCTTCCCCCCCCCCCCACATTTCTATACTCAATTGTCTAAATTCCGCATCTGAGTGAAACCATTCAATAGTTGGCCTTCACCTCACTTGCTTCACTGAGCATCATCTGCTCCAGTTTCATCCACTTTATCCCAAAGGACACAGTATCATTTTTCAGTGCTGCATAGTACTCTATTGAGTTTCCGTCCTACAACTTTTTTTATGCACTCATCTGTTGAAGGGCATTTTGGTTGTTCCCAGGCTTTTGCTATTGTGAATGAAGCCACTATAGACACAGGGGGTGCATATGTCCCTTCGAATCAGTGTTATTATATCTTTTGGGTATATACCTAGTAGTGGAATTGTTGGGTCATATGGTATTTCCCTTTGTATTTGTTATTCTCCACACTGTTCTCCAGAGTGGCTGCACCAGTTTACATTCCCACCAGCAGTGCAGTAGAGTTCCTCTCTCTCCACAGCCTCTTCAACACTATCTTCCCTGGTTTTACTGACAGAGGTCATCCTTACAGGTGTCAGGTGGAATCTATTACCTTTTTTTTTTTTTTTTTTTTTTTTTAATGATCACAATCTGTGTCTGAAAAAAAATCTCACTGAGTCTCACGGGCTTGTCTATTTTTATGTTTGTCACTTTCACAGTAGTCAGGAGTAATGGTTCGTCAGGTTATTTCACACAGAGAAAAGAAAGACGGGGTCCGGGTGGTGGTGCACCAGGTTGAGCGCTCATGTTACAATGCGCAAGGACCTGGAATCCAGCCCCCAGGCCCCACCTTGCAGGAGGAGAGCTTTGTAAATGGTGAAGCAGGGCTGCAAGTGTCTGTCTCTCTCCCTCTCTATCTCCCCTTTCCCTCTCAATTTCTGGCTGTCTCTATGCAATAAAGTTTTTTTTTAAAAAATCATAAAAAAAGAAAAGAAACAGGCAGCTAGGTAATTTAATAAGAGTATTTAGAACTTTGAGGCTGAGCTGTGGATTCACATTATGGGGTTTCTGGGGTACAATAATAATTTAAAATACATTTTTTTTTTTTTTCAAAAAGTGAATAGGTGAGTATAAGGAATCTTTGCAAATACACCCACGTAGCCAGCATCCAGATAAAAATAAGAGGGCATCCTCTGTATCCATCCCAGAAACCTTTCGAATTTCCCCAAGTACTAACTAATCATCCTCACCCTCTTCAACAACTTTTTTTTCTTTTATATTTATGTATTTATTCCCTTTTGTTGCCCTTGTTTTATTGTTGTAATTATTATTATTGTTGTTGTCATTGTTGGATAAGACAGAGAGAAATGGAAAAAGCAGGGGAAAACAGAGATGGGGAGAGAAAGACAGACACCTGCAGACCTGCTTCACCGCCTGTGAAGCAACTCCCCTGCAGGTGGAGAGCCAGGACTTGAACCGGGATCCTTAACACCGGTCCTTGCGCTTTGTGCCACCTGCGCTTAACCTGCTGCGCTACCGCCCGACTCCCTTCAACAACTCTTATCTTGAATTCCAACAACATACTCAAAAGTTACCCATCTGAGCACTTTTCTGAAGGGAAATGCATAGAATAAGATCCTTTGGCTCCTTCTGTCAATACGTTATGAGAGGATCAGTGACCTCTGCTTGTGGGTAGCTCTGAGTAACCTACCACACACCAGGATCTAGGCTTAGGGATATCTGACAGGTTTCAGGAACCCAGTCTGGAGCACAAACCATGCATTTTTCAGCACACTAAAAAAAATAGGAAATTGCCTTTTGATTACTACTATTACCTTTTATTTATTTATTTATTTTTGTCTCAGGGTTATCACTGGGGCTCAGTGCCTGCACTACGAGTCCACTGCTCCTGAAGGCTATTTTTCCTCTTCTGTTGTCCTTGCTGTTCATCATTGTTATTATTATTATTATTGCTGTCATTGTTGGACAGGACAGAGAGAAATCAAGAGAGGAGGGGCAAACAGAGAGGAAGAGAGAAAGATAAGACACCTGCAGACCTGTTTCACCGCTTGTGAAGCAACACCCCTGCAGGTGGGGAGCCGGAGGCTTGAACCAGGATCCTTTCTCCAGTCCTTACACTTTGCACCATGAGCACTTAACCCGCTGCGCTATAGCCCGGCCCCGATTACTACTATTACTAGCAGATACATGAAGAGTTCCTTTCTTCTGTGTGCCCATGCCATGGAATCACTGCCTTTTCCATAGCACAATCACATATCACTATAGTCTTTTTTGTTTGTCTGTTTTGTTTTGTTTTATTACCTTTATTTATTGACTGTATAGAGACAGCCAGAAATCAAGAGAGAGAGAGGGGAAATAGAAAGGGAGAGAGACAGAGAGACACCTGCAACTCCGTTTCATCACTCACAAAGCTTTCCCCCTACAGGTGGGGACCAGAGGCTTGAACCTAGGTCCTTGAGCATTGTCGACCACCCAGACCTACAGTCTGTTTCCTCCCATTTGTCTTCCTAGCCCCAGAAAAGCAAGGCTGAGATCTTTTCACGTCCAGATCACACAATACACTCAGGATTTTATAAATGAATCAAAGAACATCTGGATGAATAAACGAAAAAGCCACAAAAAGCCACGAACCCACCGGTCACTTACCTCTGTCTCTTTCATTAACAAGTTGAGTTCCGAAATTTGACTCTTCACCTGGCTCTCCTTACCAATGAGGTAACTGATGTCCTTTGAAAGCTTTTCCTAGTGGAACATAACAACACACATGGGTAGAATGAAAAGTCTGCCAAAGGTCTTGCAGGACACAGTTTGTTTGTTTGTTTGTCACCATGGTTACCCCTGCGCCTCCCCATGCATTACATGGGGCACCTTCACGGGGGAGGGGGGGCATGAGCGATGAAGCAGTGCTGCGGTGTCTCTCTCCTTCTCTGCTTCTCTCCCTCTCTGAAAAAAGAAAGACAAGCAAAAGGAGAGGAGAATGCTGGGAGTGATGGCATCAGGCAGCCACATAGGCTCAGCAACAGTCTTTCCTGGGGAAAATAAAAGAGAGGAGAAGAGATTGGAACAAGAGGAGGAGAAGAGACAGGAGGAGAAAGAGAAGGAGAAGAGAGAGAAAAAAAATTAAAAAGCAAGACAGGTAGAGAAAACTAACGGGAACATCCAGAAGTATGGTCTCAGAGCACTGGGTTCACTACTAACTGGTCGACCACAGTCTCCTCTGGAAATCAGAGAAATTCATTTCTCTTCTCACCTTGTAACACTTGGCTGAAAAGTGGGGCCCCACCTGCAAGGGGGAAACTTTTGGAGGGGTGAAGCAGTGCTGTGGGTGTCTGTCTCGCTTTCCCTTTTTATCTCTCTCTCCCTTCCCTCTCAATTTGTCTGTAAATATTGAAAAAAATAGATTTTTTTAAGGAGAAAAGTGGATAACTGTAAACCATTAATCCCCCCAACAGAGAGAAAAAAAAAAGTGGAGATGATGCACTATTGTTCATGATGTTGAATACTGTTGTGTCAGATCTGAGAGTGGCTGTCTGCACCTTTTTCTGAGGTCCACTAGAGCTTGTATGATGGTTTTCTGCCCTTGTGTTTTGAGCTTATTTTTGTCCTATAGGGTCCAAGTGTGACTCCTGCAGACAGCAGACAGCTAGACAATGAAGATTCTTGATCCGGCTTAATTACTCTCTGCCTTTTGATGGATGAGTTCAGACCATTGACATTTAGTGAAATTACACATAGGTAGAAATTAAGGGGCCATACCAGGCCACCCCATCACCTGGGGCCCTAGTCAGGGAGTTCTGGGATTCCCACACAGACGTGATGGGCCTGGACCTCTAACAGATCCCTCTCGCCACTGTCACCGGTCATCTCCATCAGGAAGAACATAAAGGACCCCTTTGTGGGGCCCTATAGGACCTTGCCCTCAATGTGGATCACTAAATGCTAGGGAACGGTTCCATTCTCCAAAAGGAGGTTGGAAAACATACTCTACCTACTACCTAAGGATGATGGGTCCTGAAATGAGTGCAGCCTAGAATGTTCTTAGCCGTGACCACAGAATGTGAGCTCAGACCTACAGGGATGCAGAGGTTACATAGGCTCCTATGCTGGATATGGGCCCCAGATCAAATCAATGGGGCTTACAGTTAACAATATTTATAGGCTTTCTCCATATTTATAGCCACCCTCTTCCCTGGTCCACCTTTCTAGTCTTTTTCCAACTATGACACCACCTCCCCAGACAATAACCTGGGTCCACCTGCATATTAGATATCAGGCTCAGGCAAAAACTAGTAAAGTCATGGGCCCTTTGGAATATATCTAAAATAGACCTAACTAGCCTTTTCCAAAATGGAGACCCCAAATCTTCATCTGTACTATTCCAGCCTTTATGTTCATGATTGGTCAACTATCTGTTCTGCTTTATATCTTAACTCTTTTTCAGCCACTAGGTTCCAGATGCTACCATGATGCCAACCTGACTTCCCTGGACAGATGACCTGGCACCACATGTCTTGGAGCCCTGCTTCCCCAGAGCCCTGCCCCACTAGGGAAAGAGAGAGACAGACTGGGAGTATGGATGGACCTGCCAACACCCCTGTTCAGTAGGGAAGCAATTACAGAAGCCAGACCTTCCACCTTCTGCACCCCATAATGATCCTGGTTTCATGCTCCCAGAGGGATAAAGACTAGGGAAGCTTTTAAGGGAGGGGATGGGATATGGAGTTCTGGGAGGTGGGCATTGTGTGGAGTTGCACCTCTCATCCTATAGTCTTGTTAATATTTCCATTTTATAAATTTTTTTTTAAAAAATCATCAAAAAAAAAAAAAAAGAAAAGAAATTAAGGGGCCAGGTGATGGTGCACATAGTACTAAGCACAAGAACCTGCACAGGAATTCAAGTTCAAGTCCCCAGCTCCCCACCTGTGGTGGTGGGAGGGGGAACGCTTCACAAGCAGTGAAGCTGACCTGCAGGTGTCTCTCTTTCTATCTGCCTCTCTATCTCCCCTTCATCTCTCAGTTTCTCGCTGTCCTATGCAATAAAGATGGAAAAAAATGGCCGCCAGGAGCCATGGATTCATAGTGCCAGTACCAAGCCCCAGGGATAACCCTGGAGGCAAAACAAGGAAACAAAGAAAAAAAAAAAAGAAATTAAGAAATAAGGACAGAAAGGGAAAACAAAGGTGAGACTTGGACTCGATGTGGTATACTCTACCATGGCATAAGATTCTGGGGGAGAAGGGAAAGGGAGGGGATACAGAGGGCATTAGGGTCCTGGTATATGACAGTGGAAAAAACTTAAGCTGGGAGTGACAGCTTTGCTGACACCTACCACCGGGAGAGGAGAAATTGTACCTATGTGCCAACAACTCTACTGTCAAGTATTAGCCTCCAATAAAAATATTTGCGGGAGGGGGGTCAGTCGGTTGCACAGTGGGTTAAACGCACATGGTGCAAAGCACAAGGACTGATGTAAGGATCCCAGTTCGAGCCCCCATCTCCCCACCTGCAGGGGGTTCACTTCACAAGTGATGAAGCAGGTCTGCAGGTGTCTGTCTTTCTCTCCTCCTCTGTCTTCCCCTCCTCTCTCGGTTTCTCTCTGTCCCATGCAACAACAACAGCAATAACAACAGTAGTAACTACAACAACGGTAAAAATAACAAGGGCAACAAAAAGGGAAAAAAATAGCCCCCAGGAGCAGTGGATTCATGGTACTGGCACTGAGCCCCAGCAATAGCCCTGGAGGGAAAAAATATATATATTTGCAAGGAGGTTAAGTGCACAAAGTGTAAGGACCGGAGTAAGGATCCTAGTTCGAGCCCTCAGCTCCCTACCTGCAGGGGAGTGGCTTCATAAGCAGTGAAGCAGGTCTGCAGGTGTCTTTCTCTCCCCTTCTCTGTTTTCCCCTCCTCTCTCCTATCCAACAATGACAACAGCAATAACAACAACAGTAATAACCACAACAATGATAAAAATAATAGCAAGGGCAACAATAAGGGGAAAATGTAGCCCCCAGAAGCAGTGGATCCATGGTGCTGGGGGGGGGGGGGAAATTGCAGGAAAAATGGGAATAATATAAACCTGTATTATACAGATGGTATTCTAAAACCAAGTGAAAAGACAGGCTATCCGTTTACTGCTTTTGCAAATGTAAATCTATATAATATTATCTGAGGCTAGGAGGCCAGTGCAGCAGTAGTACATAGGACAAGGCTGTCTGCGACGTCAGAGGTCCCAGGTTCCATCTTCAGCACCAAGATATAACAGAGTATGGTAGTGCTCTGATCTCTCACACATGAAAAGGGGGGGGAGGGAGGAGAGCAGAGGAGACGGCATGATGGTTATGCACGGAGACTCTCATGCCTGAGGCTCCACTACCCCCTGCACTACCATAAGCCAGAACTGAGAAGTGCTCTGGTAAAAAAAAAAAAAAAGCAAGAAAGAACAATGCTTTAAACAATTTTTTCCTTAATAGGGAGTAAACTGGGGAAAAGATTATCAAGTGAATTTTTTCACAAGGTTAAACTTTTATGCAAGATGTGAAGATCTGATTACTGTCAGAGATTACATCCATTTTTTTTCTTTTGAACTATTTGTGTAAGATCTAACCAATAAGAAACAAACAAAAAAAAAGAGTGTGGGGGATGGTGGGGGGCGGGTGGTGGTGCTCCTGGTTAACTGCTCACATTACAATGCTCAAACCCCAGGTTCAAGCCCCTGGTTCCCACCTGCAGGAGGAAAGTTTCATGAGGGTGAAGCATGGCCACAGATGTCTGTCTCTTTCTCTCTCTCTCTCTCTTCCCGCTTCCCCCTCTCAATTTATCTCTGCCTATCCAATAATAAATAAATAAAAGTATTTTTTTTTAATGGTGTCAAAGGTCGAATTCAATACCAAACAGTGGTGTTTCCATTATGGGAGTGACACCGTAACAGAGAGAGGGCTGACTTTGCCACAAAAAAATACTTAAAAGTACTAACAGAATATATGAAACAATTGTTCAGACACTGAGCATGGAGAAATAAATAACAGAGATCTCCTGGACTAAGAAATACGATGAGCCTGTGAACAGTGCAGCTGACAGCCTGGAGAAGGTCTCCTGGGCTTGGCGCAGAGAACTTAGGGGCAGCCAGGTGAAGGACATCATGGGATATATATTTTGACCATGCAGTCAAAAAAAAAAAGATGATACTATGTCCTTCGGGACAAAATGGATGAAATCTGAGGGTTCACTTAGCGAAGTAAGTGAAGAGATGAAAGCCAAGTACTGAGTGGTTTCATTCACATGGAACCTAGAGATGTGATACACGTGAACTTATAATAGAACAGAAGCAAGGGAGTGGCCGCTCAGACTGGTGAGAACTGTGGTGGATATCTTTGGGGGGACGGATAGAGAACTCTTAGTGGGGGGGGGGGGTGTGGAACTGCACACTGTAATCTCGTAATCCTGTGACCTACTGGTCATCACAAATAAAGGAAAAAAATTTAAAAAAAAAAAGAAAGAGAAAATATGCAGCCAGTCTGGTATGAGGTGCCGGTTTGAATCTCAGGTATCCCCTAAAACTAGATCAGAAAAGGTAACTAAACTGTGTAACAGGAGCCAAGAGGTGGTCTGCCCCCACAGAGTATATGCCTGGCTCTAGGGGAGGTCCTGCTGGGAGCACCAGGAACAGAGCACCAGGGAGTCCCATGGACAGTGGGGGCAATGCCACAATGCTGTGGTCTCTCTCTCTTCTCAATCTCACCCCCTCTCCACTTTCTCCTTCCCTTATTCAAAAATGGTGATAAATGAAAAACTGGGTACAGCAAAAAAGGAAAGAGAAGAAAGGAGTAGGAGGAGAAGGGGAGAGCAAGATGAAATAGCTATCGCTTCCTTTGCTGCGTATCATCAATCAAATAGTCTGCAGTGAGTCAATAAATGAAACAAGCAAGTAGAAAGACCTAAAAAGACCCCATAAAGTACCTGATGAAATAGTCTCTACTTAGATCTAGATACCCTCCTCACCTACCTTCTATTACACTTCCCTCAGTCACTCCGAAGGTAACCTTATCAAACCTTATCAACCCTTTGTCTTTCCTTTCCTTTCCTTTTCTTTTCTTTTTACCTCCAGGGTTATCGCTGGGGCTCGGTGCATGCACTACGATCCACTGCTCCTGGAGGCCATTTTTTCCCTTTTGTTGCCCTTGTTGCTTATCATTGTTGTTGTCATTATTATTGTTATTGCTGTCGTTGCTGTTGGATAGGACAGAGAGAAATCGAGAGAGGACAGGAAGACAGAAAGGGGGAAAGAGAGAAAGACACCTGTAGACCTGCTTCACTGCTTGTGAAGCGACTCCCCTGCAGGTGGGGATCCAGAGGGGCTTGAAGCGGAATCCTTACTCTGGTCCTTGCACTTTGTGCCATGTGCACTTAACCCGCTGTGCTACCACCACCCAGCCCCCCAATGTAAAGTCTTAACGGGCCTATATGTCAGTGTAGGAGACAGGAAGTAACTAACTCAGTTTTAGCCAACAGAGGATCTAACAGAATAAACAGTAAGTTGAATCTAATTCAACGGGCAAACAAGAGTCAAACATCTTCAAATAGCTACCAGCTTCCCAGACAGGGATTCACAGGAGGTTATAAGGAAGTGACTATAGGAGTTATAAGGAAAGAAGTCATCCTTCTTTCCCCAGAGTTCAGAACTAACATGTCAATCCAGTCAAGCCAGCCAATCCAGCCAAGAAGTGCCTAGACAGAAATACTAATGGCCCCGAGGTCGGGCAGTAGCGCAGCAGGTTAAGTGTACATGGCACAAAGCGCAGGGACTGGTGTTAAGGATCCCAGTTCGAGCCCCCGGTTCCCCACCTGCAGGGAAGTCGCTTCACAGGCGGTGAAGCAGGTCTGCAGGTGTCTGTCTTTCTCTTCTCCTCTCTGTCTTCCCCTCCTCTCTCCATTTCTCTCTGTCCTATCCAACAATGAATGATATCAACAACAACAATAATAACCACAACAAGGCTACAACAACAAGGGCAACAAAAGGGGGGAAAAATGGCCTCCAGAAGCAGTGGATTCATGGTGCGGGCACTGAGCCTCAGCAATAACCCTGGAGGCAAAAAAAAAAGAAAGAAAGAAAGAAAGAAAGAAAGAAAGAAAGAAAGAAAGAAAGAAAGAAAGAAAGAAAGACTAGTGGCCCCATATGAGCACATCATTAACATAGCAATTTGAGTGACGATTCATTTCGGTAAAACAGAGCACACAGCAAGGCATGATTTTCTTTTTTTTTTTTTTTAATTTTTTTTTAATATTTATTTTATTTATTTATTCCCTTTTGTTGCCCTTGTTGTTTTATTGTTATAGCTATTATTGTTGTTGTCGTTGTTGGATAGGACAGAGAGAAATGGAGAGAGGAGGGGAAGACAGAAGAGGAGAGAAAGATAGACACCTGCAGACCTGCTTCACCGCCTGTGAAGCGACTCCCCTGCAGGTGGGGAGCCGGGGTTCGAACCGGGATCCTTATGCCGGTCCTTGTGCTTTGTGCCACCTGCGCTTAACCCACTGCGCTACAGCCCGACTCCCCAAGGCATGATTTTCTAAGGAAGACGTTAAAGAAGTCCAGTTAACATCCAAATGAGCTCCAAAAGCAAACAAGTCCTACCTTTAAGGTCTTGTAGGCACTGCTCATACTGGTCACACGATGATTGGCATGATTGCCACCCAGCTTGCAGAGATGACAGACTGGTCTCCTACATAACTCACAGTACATGTTGATTCTCTCCGTCTCATGCTCGGGACACATCAGAATCTGTAAAGCAAGGAGTAAAAGCATAAATGAGCATCTTCAGCACTCACGTGACATAAAAACAAAAATTGTTTTCACCCCCACGGAAGTTTCAGTGTTGTGGTTTCTTTTTGTTGTTGTTGTTGCCCTTGTTGTTTTTATTGTTGTAGTTATTGTTGTTGTTGGTGTCGTCGTTGTTGGATGGGACAGAGAGAAATGAAGAGAGGAGGGGAAGACAGAGGGGGAGAGATAGACACCTGCAGACCTGCTTCACAGCCTGTGAAGCGAACCCCCTGCAGATGGGGTGCCGGGGGCTTGAACCGGGATCCTTATGCTGGTCCTCGTACTTTGCGTCAAGTGCGTTTAACCCGCTGTGCTACCGCCAGACTCCCTGTGGTTTCTTTTCTTATCTTTTTTCTCTTTAATACTTTTATTTTATTATTAGAGAGAGGCAGAAAGAAACTTAGAGGGGAGGGGTAGAAAAGGAAAGAGAGAGACACCTGCAGCCATGCTTCACCACTCGTGAAGCTTTCCCTCTGCAGGTGGTGATCAGGGGCTTGAACCCAGGTACCTTGCACACTGTAATATGTGTGCTTAACCAGGTGTACTACCACCTGGCCCCATGTTGTGATTTCTTTATCCCTTTTCTCTGCCACTAAAACAGTCAGCCTGGAACAGTGAAACCCTGTAATTCCTCCCAAGGGAAGACAGCATTATGGTAATGAAAAAGACTTTCATGCCTGAGATTCAGAAGTCTCAGGTTCAGTCTCCACCACCACCAAGAGCCAGAGTGACCAGGGCACTTGTGTAAGTCTCTTAAGTGACTAAAAGTATAAGAAGAAAGAAAAGAATATGACATGCTATGTGAAAATTCCTTTATGAGTATTTTTGTTGTTTACCATTGGTGAACTCAAAATGGTCAGTTAAACATGTAGAAAGTGTTCTCCTAAACTTGGTGAGAATGTAGTGAAAACTGCATTCCTAGCAGACTTCAGTGGGATATAGAACTAAACTAGGAATTGAACACGCTAGACAATTCTTGATGGTTTATTTATATATTTATAAGGTGACTAACACCTTATGAAAAACTGTGGCAACAGGCTGGGGGTATGGATCAACCTGTCAATGCCCACATCCAGTGGAAAAGCAATTATAGTGCTCTGGGAGATGGCACAGTGGATAAAGCACTGGATTCTCAATCATGAGGTTCTGAGTTCAATCCCTGGCAGCACATGTACCAGAGTGAAGTCTGGTTCTCTCTCCTATCTTTCTCATGAATAAATAAATAAATTCTAAAAAAAAAAAAAAAAAGTAATTACAGAAGCCGACCTCCCTCCCACCTTTTGCACCCCATAGAGATTTTTGGTCCATAATCCCTCCTCTCTCCATTTCTCTCTGTCCTATCTAACAATGATGACATCAGTAACAACAACAATAAAAAAAAAAAAGGGCAACAAAAGGGGAAATATATATATATATATATATATTTTTTTTTTTTTTTTTTTAAATACTTCCTGGGAGCTGGACAGTGGCGCACATGGTGTGAAGCACAAGGACCAGGGTAAGGATCCCGATTTGAGCACCCAGCTCCCCACGTGCAAAGGGGGGGGGTCCCGCTTCACAAGCAGTGAAGCAGGTCTGCAGGTGTCTGTCTTTCTCTCCCCCTTTCTGTCTTCCCCTCCTCTCTCCGTTTCTCTCTGTCCTATCCAACAATAACGACATCAATAACAACAATAATAATAACTAAAACAACAAGGGCAACAAAAGGTGAAAAAAGCAAATAAAAAAAAGAAAGGAGGAAGAAATGAAGAAAGAGAAATTGTGGCATCGGTATCAAAAATTCTTAGAATATTTTATTATATAAAGTTCCAGGTGTGTCTGCTTTTTTGGAATTCTGCAAGAAATCATCACACAAACTCAAATTTATATGCAAACATTCAATAGGATACGGCAGATCTTTTTAAATTTTTAATGTTTTGAACATTAACAGTTTAGAAGGGAAAAATATATTTCTCCATATGACTCATGTTACGTGGCCCCCAATGATTACTTATTATATTCCAGAACAGATTATATTACAGTCTAGCACAAGGCTACAATTTGTATTTATTGTACTCAAAATTTCCTGAAATTAACTCTTGTACACTCAAATTCAATTTACCTAAGAAGCGCAGATTCTCTCATGAAGAAACAACTTTTTTTAAATCTAAGACTTCTGGCATTTAAAATGAGATTAATACAGACCACTAAGCACTGTTTGGTAAGTCTTTTAGCATACTGACATTTGGTAAAAAGTCATTCAGAACTTGGAATTGTCTGTGGTCTAGTTCTCATGGACTAATCCTTAACTACTTAATAACACTCTGAGAATTACTTAGTTCACAGCCTCAGGAAACATTTGACTTTCCCCCATTTTTTTCTTATAGGTTTTATGCTCAAAAAAAATGCAAATACATTACTATATTACACACAACTCACTAGATTATAAGAAATACAAACTTTAAACAAACCAAATATAATCAATTACAGTGTTCCCTTAACTAGAAGGCAAAAGGTGAGAATATTCATAATTAATCTTGCTTTTCATCTTGCAAAGTAACAGAGGAATCAGTTAAAAAAAAAAAAAAGTTCTTTGTGGGCATGATTAAAGAAATTACCCAGAATATTTGGAATATCTTAAGACTTAATAAAGTCTATCTTACATACTACATAATTATTGAGTTATAAGTTTCAAAATACTATCCTGTTGTTATTCTTACTTATTCATAGTTTAATTTAAGCTTTAAAAAGTCAGAAAAATGCTTCCCAGTTATGAGTTATACTAACAAGCACAAAATTTTTAATAATTTCACTGGTTAGTCAAATATACTCTTAAATGAACCTGACTCATTATTACTATTACAGTTTTTCATTAAAAAAAACTTTTTTTAAGGTTTTATTTATTTTTGAGAAAGGTAGGAGGAGAGAGAAAGAACCAGACATCACTCTGGCATATGTGCTGCCAGGGATCGAATTCGGGACCTCATGCTTGAGAGTCAAAGTTTTTTCACCGAGCCACCTTCCGGACCACTTTTTTTTTTTTTATTATTGGAAGGGTTAATGATTTAGTCATTGCTAATAACCAAAATAAATAAAGACTTCACCAAACTCAGCAACAAAAAAACCAAAGGATCCCATCCAAAAATGAGGAGAGAATATGAAAAGAAAATTCACCACAGAATTTTCTTTTAGAAAATTTAGAAATCCTAAAGGCCAACAGACATAGGGAAAAAAAATGCTCCAAGTCATTGATTTCAGAGAAATGCAAGTAAGATACCAGCAATGAGATACCACTTCAACCCTGTGAGAATATCATACATCAGAAAGGACAGCCCAGAAGCTATTTAAGTTTAAGAATTTCAACATCCATCTAAGTGACCTTTTCCGCTGTAATTTAGTTATTATAAACACACTTGTGTTACACTGTATCTTACTGTGTCCAGCTGCCAAGGTGTTAAGAGTCACTATTAGCACTGGGTTGGGCTGCGCATGTTACAATGCTCAAGGACCCAGGTTCGAGCCCCCGGTCCCCACCCACAGGGGGAAAGCTTTGCCAGTGGTGAAGCAGTGTTGCCGGTGTCTCTCTGCCTCTCTCCCTATCATCCCCCTTCCCTGTGGATTTCTGGCTGTCTCTATCCAATAAATAAATTAAGATGATTAAAAAAGTAAAATAAAACTGAAAGACAAATGAAACAGATGTGTTATCTTGTCTTTCACAGAATGAAGACTTACCGTCTTAACAAGAGTGCTGCTTACCTTGGGTCTAAAATTGGTGGTTGGACCCACATACTCGTGCTGAGCCTTCACAGTGCCCCAAGGATGATAGATTTTGAAGCATTCGTTGCAGTAGCTGGCACTACAGTCCATGCAACTTTTCGTGGATTCCTGGGGTGGTGGCTTACAAAGGTCACACATAATGGCTGTGGCTGCCCTAGCGGCCTGGCGGTACCTTTCAACAATTGTTTCCAAAGTGAAATTTCTAAACAAACCATTGATTCCTCGTTCTCCAAGATCCACAACGTGCTCACAGCCAGGGCAGGGAAGAGTGGTTGTTCTAGGAGTCAATGAATTGCGCTTCCAGCCTGTGTAATTGGTAAGCCTTTATTTAGTTACTTCAGTAGGAAAATGAAAAGGGGGGAGGGGAAGGAGTCATGTTTGGGAAAGATAGGTAGATATATATGTAGATACATATTCAAAAACATAGTATTCATAGTGGCTCCACTTGAGTCTATTTGCATTATGGAAATGCTACTTTTAAAAACCTGCTTTTCTTTGGTATACAAAAGACAACCTCAAGTTATTAATGATTATTAAACAAGAATAGGAAAAGATTCTATTGGAAAACCCCCACAGAAAAAACAGATTAAATTAGGTAAATCAACAAAACCACAATGCATAGGGTTAGCATCTGTCAAAATGATAGGACTACCAGCTGTAGTATTTCTGTATCTCATTTGCGAAGCAATTTGGTTTCCTTTCAAATGAATACAGCCCCGTCTCAGAGGAAAACGAGTTCATACATGGAAAAGCAGGAGTCCCTGACTTGGAACTCATGAACATGGTCTGGAGAGAATCCCTTCCCTTCCCCCCCCCCCCCCCCCCCGCAACAGGCTTGCAAATAATCTGGAACTGTATGAAAATATGTGGCATCGACATATCCACAGGTCTCCTCTGGTTAAATACTATATAGTTTTTATTCTACCCTTCTCTCAAAGGAGTATGTGACTTTGAACTTATTAGAAGCACTGTGACGGGAGTCGGGTGGTAGCGCAGCAGGTTAAGCGCACGTGACATGAAGCACAAGGACCGGAGCAAGGATCCGGGTTGGAGCCCGTCTCCCCAACTGCAGGAGAGTCGCTTCCCAGGCGGTGAAGCAGGTCTGCAGGTGTCAATCTTCCTCTCTCCCTCTCTGTCTTCCCCTCCACTCTCCATTTCTCTCTGTCCTATCTAACGACGACAATGACGACGACATCATCAACAGCAACAACAATAATAAGTACAACAACAATAAAAAAAGGGCAACAAAAGGAAAAATAAATATAAAAAAGAAATATATATATATATAAAAGAAGAAGAAGCATTGTGACACAGAGCTTTCCCCTGAAGTACTGTCACTTCAGAAGAAATTCAGTAAATGGAATCATTAACTAACTGAGAGCCATCTAGAAGGAAGTGAAAGAGCTTCATTCATAGATCTAGGATCTAATGACTTCAAGAAGGAAAAACCAACCATGTAATATCTTCTTATGGCCTGGGGGAAAAAAAATAAAAGAATCATTAAGATCTATGAAATTCAGTTAAGCCAAAAGGACACAACAAGCATCGCACATACTTCTACTAAGTATATGACACCAGGAATATACAGTGAGTGTAATCAAGCACCACACTCCCAAGGCATGGCAGTTCTTACCACTTGGTTCACAGGAAACCAGGACTGCCCAAACATAGCCGCATGCATGCCATACCACACCACCACACCATATGCCTCTCTTACACACTATTCTTAAGAGCATGTGATCACAGCTGCCCACAAAAGAACTTCCTAAATTCCTAAACACAAATTCTAACCTTCAGTCTTCTTTCAAACTGCCTAGAGCCAGTATCAAAAATGAGTGGTTCAACTAAGCATATGCCACACGTGAAGTGAAGTGCTCACTGGCGCACTGTGTGATGTCTGGCATTATTACACAGAAAAAAAAAAAATGGGGGGAGGGGAGCAGGTGGTGGCGCATCTGGTTAAGCGCACATATTACAGTGCACAAGGACCCAGATTCAAGTCCCTGGTCTCCACCTCCAGGGGGGAAAAAACTACACAAGTGATGAAGCAGGGCTGCAGGTGTCTCTCTGTCTCTCTCCTGCTCTCTCTCCCCCTCCCCTCTCAACTTCTCTCTGTCTCTATCCAATTAAAGAAAAAGAAAATTATCATCAGCCCACAATATTATTCAAGTGAAATAACTTTACAGCATGCTCCATGGTATCTAGCCAGATGGCTCACTGTGCAACTAGCATGCACAATTCTTTTAAGGCTTCCATTTAAAGATAGAACCTTTACTTATTTTTTAAGCAGACAAAAAAGAAAGCATACAAAATGGCTTTTCCCCATAAACATGTGGAAATTCTGCAAAAATATATCCTTGTCACAGTTCTAGAAAAAAATAACATGCAATACAGTCTGATGGGGAAATTCTGCAAAAATATATCTTTGTCACAGTTCTAGAAAAAAAATAACATGCAATACAGTCCGAGATGTTTCACACCACAGCAGGCACATAATGAAATAAGCAGTACAGCTACTTAAAAAACAAACAAACATGCCAATGAAAATGTTCATTTCGTGAACAAGGAAACAAGCCAAGTAATTCTGGAAGTGATGCAATGCAGTGGTCAAGTTCAAACAAATGGAAACTCGCATTAAAGGACATGCTTCCGCTCACAAATGGAGTGACAGGAATTAAGATAGGTAAGTAATTTCAATAGCCGGTGGCTTTTTTTTTTTAATTAATTTTTGTATGCAGATTCTGATCAATGATGTAATGGAATACAGCAAAATTAAATCAGGTCAACTGAATCATATTCCTCCAATATGTACACTGAGGACAACCAGATTTTGGCCTCCCTAAGCAAAATGTTCAGAGCTGGTGTTTCATCCCTTTTCTGTAACCCTCTTTTAATTTCAAAATAAAAATAAGATTTTAGTCAAAAATATCACACTGAAGTTCTGAAATCAGTCAAAAATATTAAACCAACGCACGTTAGCTACTTTTCTAAACAGGCCATAATGACGCGAGAAATTAGGAATGCTAAAGAATTTATGTTTTAGGGGCCAGGTGGTGGCACACCTGGTTGAGCACATATATTACAGTGCACAAAGGCCTGGGTTTGAGCGCCCCCCAGTCCCTACCTGCAGGGGGAAGTTTCATGAGTGGTAGAGTAGGGCTGCAGGTGTCTCTCTCTCCCTCTCTTTCCCTCTCTCTCTCTCTCTCTCTCTCTCTCCTCCACCCCTCTCAATTTCTGGCCATCTCTATCCAATAAATAAAGTTAATTTTTAAAAAAGAATTTACGTTTTATTCCATCTGCCTTGTACTTCTACCATTATTCTCACTGAAAAAAAAGAATATATGGAGGGGCTACGTGGTGGTGAACTCAGTTAAGCGCACAAGGACCTGGTTCAAGTCTCCATTCCCCATCTGCAGGGGTGACACTTCACAAGCAGTGAAGCAGGTCTGCAGATATGCAGATGCCTCGCTCTTTCTCTCTCTCTCACTCTCTACCTTCCCCTCCCCTCTCAATTTTCTGTCCTGTCAAAGAAAATAGAAAGAAAAGAAAGGAAATGAAAAGAGATAACCCTGGTAGCAATAAAAAAAATATATATATATATATATATATATATATATATATATATATATATATGGGCAAAAAAGAAAATCTAACAGATCTAAAGATACTCTGGGCAGTAAATCCAAAGAAAAAAAGTATATACCTACAGATGAAATATTAAAAGCCAACTTTTTTGATTCTACAGCTATGCTGACTCATATAACTGTTAACCAAATGCAGTTATTTAAACTTAATTTAAAAGTCACTCCCTGCAGTCTATGAGAATGCATAGTGACAGAGCTTGGAATTTGCAAGCCTGAAGTTCCAAGTGCTACTTGGACTTTGTCTCTATCATTAAATAAATAAATAAAAATTGGGGGGCTTGGGAGCTGGGCGGCAGTGCAGCGGGTTAAGCACACAAGGCGCAAAGCGCAGAACCAACCGGCGTAAGGAACCCGGTTTGAGCCCCTGGCTCCCCACCTGCAGGGGAGTCACTTCGCAGGCGATAAAGCAGGTCTGTATCTTTCTCTCCCCCTCTCTGTCTTCCCCTCCTCTCTCCATTTCTCTCTGTCCTGTCCAACAATGACAACAATAACTACAACAATTAAAAAAAAAGGGCAACAAAAGGGAATAAATAAAACAATTTTAAAAAAAAGAAAAAAAATGTGTTTTTAAAAATTGGGGGAAGGGGCCAGATGGTGGTGCTCCTGGCTGAGTACACATTATAACGTGCAATGACCTGGGTTCAATCCCCTGGTCCCCACCTGCAGGGGAAAAGCTTCGCAAGTGATCAAGCAGTGCTGCAGGTGTCTCTCTGTCTCTCTCCCTATCACCCCCTTCCCTCTCAATTTCTGGCTGTCTCTATCCGGTGAATAAATACATAAAGTAGTAAATAAATAATTCTTTTGGAAGATTAAAAGTTTTTTTTTTTAATTCACTTCCTTGGTTTCCATATCCAGATTTCAAATTCTCAAGAACCACATATGGCTAGCCTGGCTACCATCGGCACTTCATGGCTGCGAGCATTTCCATATTCTGAGAAGAATATCCTGTTGGATAGTGCCGTTCAATGACACGGTGCACCGAGTGACACGATGAAGAGAGAGAAGGTGATGGCAGAGGAGGAAATAAGCGTGGGCTTAAGTAAACAGGGCAACTTCACAGGCCAAACTACGTTTACTACAATAATATCTGAAAATTTCCTGAGTATGTCACCTAGTAGAGTCAATTCTTTTTTTTTTTTAAGTAGGTGTATTTTTTTTTAAAAAATATTTTATTTATTTATGAGAAAGACAGGAGAAGGGAGAGAGAGGGAAAAAAAAAAACAGACGTCACTCTGGTACATTTGCTGCCAGGGATCAAACCCAGGACCTCATGCTTGAGAGCTCATGCTTAATCCACTGAGCCACCTCCTGGACCACAGTAGAATCAGTTCTTTTCTCCCTGTATCTTTAAAGACAGGTAAAGGGGCCCGGTGGTGGCACACCTGGTTTAAACCCATGTTACAATGTGAAAGGAACCGGGTTCAAGCCCCCAGTCCCCACCTGCAGGAGGAAAGCTTCACGAGTGGTGAAGCAGTGCTGCAGGTGTCTGTCTTCCTCCCTCCCTATATTACCCTTCCTCTTGATTTCTGGCATTTTGATCCAATAAATAAGATAATTAAAAAAAATTTTTTTTAAGACATCCTTTTTTAAAAAAGGTTAGAAAAGGGGCCAGGTGGTGGCGCCCATATTTGAGCACACATGTTATAGTGCGCAAGGACCCAGGTTCAAGCCCCCAGTCCCCACCTGCAGGGGGAAAGCTTCTCGAGTGGTGAAGCAGGACTGCAGGTGTCTCTCTGTCTCTCTCCATCCCTATCACCCTTTTCCTCTCAATTTCTGGCTGTGCCTATCCAATAAATACAAAAAGGTAATAAAAAGGGAGTTGGGCGGTAGCACAGCGGGTTTAGCGCACGTGGAGCAAAGCGCAAGGACCAGCAAAGATCATGGTTCGAGGCCCGGCTCCCCACCTGCAGGGGAGTCACTTCACAGGCGGTGAAGCAGGTCTGCAGGTGTGTATCTTTCTCTCCCCACCCCACCCCCCGTCTTCCCTCCTCTCTCCATTTCTTTCCGTCCTATCTAACAATGACAACATCAATAGCAATAATAACTATAACAACAATGAAAAACAAGGACAACAAAAGAGAAAATAAACTATTTTTAAAAAGGTAATAAAAAAATTTTTAAAGGGTTAGATCAATCAGAAGGATGAATATGGGATTATCTCACTCTCAGGCAGAAGTTGAAAAACAAGATCAGAAGAGAAAACACAAGTAGAACTTGAACTGGAATTGGCATATTGCACCAAAGTAAAAGACTCTGGGGTGGGGGGGTGGGGGGAGAGAATACAGGTCCAAGAAGGATGACAGAGGACCTAGTGGGGATTGTATGGTTATATGGAAAACTGGGAAATGTTATGCATGTACAAACTATTGTATTTACTGTCAAATGTAAAACATTAATTCCCCAATGAAGAAATTTTTTAAAAGGGGTTAGATAAGATAAAATTCAGGACAATTTTTAAACGAAGATTGTAATGGCTTATGGAAGAATTCCCGAGCCAAGTTAACTCTCATTCATATGCCTTACCATTTCAATCATAAAAATGAATAGCAGGGGGTGGGGTGGTAGTGTAGCTGGTTCAGTGTACATGTTACAAGTTCCAAGGACCTGGGTTCAAGCCCCCAGTCCTCACCTACAGGGAGAAAGCTTTGTAGATGGTAAAGCAGTGCTGCAGGTGTCTCTCTTTCTCCATCTCTAGCTAACCATTCCTCTCAATTTCTGGCTATCTTTATGCGGTAAATAAAGATAATAGTTTTAAAAAGAGGAAAATAAAATTTAAAAATTTTTTTAAAAAGTGAATAGCATTTGTGTGGTCCAGGAGGTGGCGCAGTGGATAAAGCACTGGACTCTCAAGCCTGGGGTCCTGAGTTCAATCCCCGGCAGCACATGTGCCAGAGTGATGTCTGGTTCTTTCTCTCTCTCTGCCTATCTCATTAATAAATAAATAAATAAATCTTTAAAAAAAAGATAGCATTAGGTACTCAGAAACAGAGCTGGGGGTCAGGCCGTAGTGCAGCGGGTTAAGCGCACATGGCACGAAGCGCAAGGACCTGCATAAGGATCTTGGTTCAAGCCCCCGGCTCCCCACCTGCAGGGGAGTCACTTCACAGGCGGTGAAGCAGGTCTGCAGGTGTCTATCTTTCTCTCCCCCTTTCTGTCTTCCCCTCCTCAATTTCTCTCTGTCCTATCCAACAACATCAATGACAACCATAATGACAACAACAAGGGCGACAAGATGGGAAAAATAGCCTCTAGGATTAAGTGGATTTGTAGTGCAGGCATCAAGTCACAGCAATAACCCTGGAGGCAAAGAAAAAAGAAAAGAAAAGAAAAGAAAAGAAAAGAAAAGAAAAGAAAAGAAAAGAAAAGAAAAGAAAAGAAAAGAAAAGGAAAAGAAACAGAGAGCTAGTTCATACATCATAGGTTCCAAGCATGTGCCAGTTATGTCCTCCTCACTCCTCATATCCTGGTGGCAAATAATAGCCCCACTGCTGCCAGTCAGTGAACTATGGGCTGGGCATCTGTGCTAGACCTTGTGGAGTTGAACAGTAGGTCAACATCATACAAGATGCCACCTCCAGGCAGGGTTAGATAGCGTAATGATTATGCAAAGAGACTCTCATCCCTGAGGCTCCAAAGTCCCGGGTTCAATCACCTGCACCACCATAAGCCAGAGTTGATCAGTGCTTTGGTAAAAAAAAAAAAAAAGACAAGATGCCACCTCCAATACACATGGACCATCTGACACCTGGGAGTTAGTTACCCTGTGAGTTTTAGCATTTCCAATCTGCAAAAACTGCTTTTCAACTGTTTTGAGTCCAGAATAAAAAGCTCTAAATTAAAAACAAACAACAACAAAACTGCTCTGATGTTATCTTCCAATTTCTAAATTGTTAAACCCTTAAAATTTCCAAGGACTGGGTAGGGGGGTGGGGGTGGGGGGGTTTGATAGCATACTGGTTATGCAAGGAAGCTCTCGTGCTTGAGGCTCCAAAGTCCCAGGTTCAATCCCCTTCCCCCCAAACACACAGACACATCACCACCAGCAGCAGCAGCAGTGTGCTCTGGTTAAAAAAAAAAAAAAAAAAAAATTCTTCAGGGACTTAAGAAGAGAGAGAATTGACTTAAATGTGGCCTCTCAGAGTATGGAAGTGAGGACAAAAAAGGGATAATTTCAGGTGTGTAATTTCTCTTATAAAATGTAAGCTATCATCAGCATTCCACACAAAAAAAAAAAAAGAAAGAAAGAAAGAAAAGAAACCAACTTTAGTTTAAAGGTCAGTGGGAATGGAAACAATATATGTGTGTGTGTGTGTGTGTGTGTGTGTGTATATAAGTTTAATCAAATAGGCTGACCTACCTTTCACAGATCAATGGGAATAGAAACAAGATATATATACATACATATACATACACATAGACATGTACATGCACATATACATATGTGTGTATAACTTTGATCAAATAGGCTGACCTACCATTCATATAGGATCAAATACTTATAAAAATAAAGCAGTATGTATCATTTACCCCAAAATAGATAAATCCACAATGTTAAAATTTTTATCTCAACGGCTTTAAAATAGTAACTTATATAGCATAAGATATATTACTAAAAAAAAAAAAAAACACTATAAAATACCTTTAAGCAAGTTTTTGAATACAGAATAAAGCACATATGTATTTGAACTTCTCTCCAAAGTAGCAATAGGACTGTTAACAGAAGGTCTGTTCCATTAAATAATTGTAAAAGATTTTTATGAAAATGTCTTTTAAAAAAAACTCCTAGGTTCAAGCCCCAGGTCCCCCCCCACCTACAGGGGAAGGCTTCACAAGCAGTGAAGTAGACTGCAGGTATCTGTCTCTCTTCCTGTCTTCCCCTTCCTTCTCAATTTCCCTGTCTATATCCAATAAATTAGATATTTTTAAAAATACTCACAGATAACCTTTTCCCAGAAATGGTTTGTCATGTATTGGACTGTTAGAAAAGTCACAACCAGGGCAAGGGTAGATAACATAATGTTATCCAAAGTTCCTGGTTCAATCCCCTGCACCACCATAAGCCAGAGTTGAGCAATGCTCTGGTAAAAAAAAAAAAAAAAAAGAACAACAACAACAACATGATGCATTTTTGCATAGAAAAATATGGTATGACTTTTCTGACAGCCAATTTTATTAACAAAAAGGAAGCACTAATACCAGTGCTTCCTTTAAATACATCAGAACTGAGCAGGGCTGCAGCTCACACAGCACATAATTCTTATAGAGGCAGCCCTGGGCCTGGATACCCCAACCCACCATTGCCTACACAATCAGTATAAAAGTAAAGAAGAAAAAAAGAAAAGAAAAGAAAAAAAAGAGAACTTCTTAGCAATTTTGTCCAGTTGATCTTTTAAGACATTTCAGCCCAATTGGTTCACTTTCTGTAGAATTTTGAAGACTTGACCACTGGTGTTGAAAAGCCTTATCTGTGTTATTTAGATTCGCTCTAAAACCGTACTGCCTGCGGCCACACAAGCAAAAAAAAAAAAAAAAAAGCATTTTTTTTTTTCTACCTCTCCACCCCAAAGATCTCCGTTGTGATGCTGTGGACAATGAACAGAAAGCTGGGTTTAGAATTTAATTTCACAGAGAAAGAGTCACAGCTTGTTAACAAAAGATAAAGCAGTAACTGTGTCTTGCACAAAATACAATCATTGAATCAACAGTAGAAAGAAATGTTTCTTCGTCCACGTGGTCTGTGTTCACGGAGGCTGCAATGGGAAACCATTCATCAGGCTGACTGGGGTCTAGAATCCACTGCTGTGGGTGGGGTCCAGCGCTTAAGAAAACTACACTTTATACCGTCCCACAGTTAAACTACCATTTTTCTGCAAGTAACATCAAACACCTTTTGTTTCTTTTAGTTTAGTTTTTTTTTTTTTTACTATCAAAGCCAATGCTGTAAATAAAAAAATGACTAAAATAATGCTTTTCTGACAAGAAGAAATTAAACGACAAGTGAAAAGCTGGGGAGACAGCATAATGGTTATCTGAGGCTCAGAGGCCCCAGGTTCAATCCCCAGCACCACTATAAGCCAGAACTGAGCAGTGTGCTCTGGTATCTTTCTCTCTGTATCTCTCTCACAAAATAAATATTAAAAAAAAAAAAAAACACGGAACAAGTGGGAACTTGCATACATGTGACCAAAGATGTACAGTAACGAAGCCTTTATTTTTTACGTAAGCTGGTGTTGTTTCTGGCACACACTTTAGTCTCCTTTGAGGGCATCCTTTTATTTAAATCTGTCAAATGAGCCAAGCAGCGCTATCTGAAAGGAATCTAGGAGCCAAAGTGCTAGTCACCTGTATCACTGTGACTTTTCCATTAGCCACACTGAAAAAGGGAAGAGAAACAAATGAACCCTGTTTTAATAACACATGCTGCTGTGGTACACCTGGTTTAGTGCACGTTATAATGTGCAAGGACCAGGTTCCAGTCCCCTGTCCCCACCTGCAGGGGGAGCTTCAGGAACAGTGAAGCAGTGTTGCAGGTGTGTCTGTGTGTGTGTGTATGTCTCTCAATTTCACTCTATTCTAATAAAGTTTAAAAAATAATCAAAATAGGGAGTCGAGCGGCAGCACAGCAGGTTAAGTGCACATGGCACCAAGTGCAAGGACCGGCATAAGAATCCTGGTTCAAGCCCCCGGCTCCCCACCTGCAGGGAAGTCGCTTCATAAGCGGGGAAGCAGGTCTGCAGGTGTCTATCTTTCTCTCCCCCTCTCTGTCTTCCCCTCCTCTCTCCATTTCTCTCTGTCCTATCCAACAACGAGGACATCAACAACAACAATAATAACTGCAACAATAAAACAACATGGGCAATAAAAGGGAATGAATATTTTTAAAAAATCAAAATAAAATAATGCACAGTTTAGCCCCCCAATGTATCTAAAATACCATTGTTTCAAATTGTAGCCAGTATCAAAATTATTAGAGATATCTGATTCTTTTTCCCATTCTCAGTGCGCATTTGACATTAAATACACCCCCCTCCAATCAACCACAAATGGAATAAATAAAGGGGAATAAAGCCCTCAGGTAGAATAGGATATCAATTTCTCGAAAAAGAATTGAAGGATTAGTCACTCTATGGTCTCCTCCCTTAACTGCATCAGCATTCAGATGTTCCCATGTATAGATTATCCCACTCATAAGAGCTCCACAGTTCAGCCCACATATCACACCCATCACAGAGTGAGAACACGCCCTAAACTCCAGGCACAGGTGCTAAGAGTTTTAGCACCCACTAAGGATTCAAATCCTGAGCACCCACACAGTGTTTCTTTTGACATCTTAATAGGAAGTTTCCTTTATCACAGCAGTTCTAGTTTATTCACCTGGAAAGATTAATCCTTAAATTAAAAAAAAAAAAAAATGACAGTGCCGGGTGGTAGCACACCCAATGAGTTGAGTTTACATGCACACAAGGGCCAGTTTGAGTCCCAGCACCCCACCTGATGGGGGGGAGGCACGACACTTGTAGTGAAGCAGGACTCAAGTGTCACTCTTGCTCTATCTCCCCTTCCCCCTTTCAATTTCTCTCTGTCCTATCAAATGAAACAGAAAGAAAAAAAAATGGGGCAAGGGTAGACAGCATAATGATTATGCAAAGAGACTCTTATCCCTGAGACTCCAAAGTCCCAGGTTCAGTCCCCTGCACTACTGGAAGCCAGAGCTGATCAGTGCTCTGGTGAAAAGGAGAGGAGAGGAGGGAAAGGGAGGGGAGGGGAGGGGAGGGGAGGGGAGGGGAGGGGAGGGGAGGGGAGAGGAGAGGAGAGGAGAGGAGAGGAGAGGAGAGGAGAGGAGAGGAGAGGAGGAAGAAAGGAGAGAAAGAAAGAAAGAAAGAAAGAAAGAAAGAAAGAAAGAAAGGGAGGAAGAGAGGGAGAGAGGGAGGGAGGTAGGGAGGTAGGGAAGTAGGGAAATGGCTGGCAGGAATGACAAATTTGTAGTGCTGGCACCAAGCCCCCGTGATAACCCTGGTGGCAATAAAAATAAACAAACAAACAATTCCTTTCCACAGTTATCACTGGACATTTAACTCTCAAAACACACACACACACTCACACTTATACACACAATCTGTCACATACCTGGTCTACTGATCCTGTCAAGTTTGTCGATGCTGGGGGAATGGAGCCGGATGCGAGGGCTGCTCTGATTGGAGTTGTCTGAGCCCACATCATTGAATGAATCATCAAAAGTCAAGAGAAGTTCTTTCACACACTTATGACAGATGCTGTGTTGACAGGGGAGAATCAACGGGTGGGTGAACAGCTCCTTGCATGCTGGGCAAATGAGCTCTCTCTCGATATTCTTAATGGTAACCTAAATGGAGAGAGACATTGGGGGTGAAAGGTTCTTTGTGGGCCAACATAATCACATGCTTATTACTCTTCCTCTTGTGCTCACCTTCCCCCCCAGATCTATTTTTTAAGTCAAAATTTCCCCTTTCATTATAATATTCTATACCATCAACCCCAACCCCCCTCCAACATCCATATTTATAACAGAAGGACAAGAGGGTAGAAACAAATATGAATGGGGGGGGGAAATAGCATAACATATTAGGGGCTGCGGTAGAGGGCACATATTGCCATGCTCAGGACCTGGGTTCAAGCCCCCACTTGCAGAAAGGGTGCTACATGCATATACGGTGGAGCAGTGCAGGTGTGCTGTCTCCTCCCCGCCTCGCCCTCACATCTGTCTGAAAAGAAGAGAAACAAAGAAAAAGAAAAAGACCACCAGGGTGGAATCATGCAGGCACCAAACCCCAACAATAACCCTGGAGGCAAAATAAAATTAGTGGACATGATTTCTTATCAGCAATTATGAAGAGGGGACTGGACAGCGGCACACCCTGGTGAGTGCACGTTATAACGCACAAAGACCTGGTTCGAGCCCCCATCCCCGCATGCCAGGAGGAAGCTTCATAAAGTGGTGAAGCAGTGCACATATATCTCTTTCTCTCTCTCTACAAACAATGGTATTTTAGACACATTGGGGGGTAAACAGTGTGCATTATTTTATTTTGATTACTTTTTAAACTCTATTAGATTAGAGTGAAACAGAGAGACACACACACAGACACACCCTCCCCTCTCAACTGCTCTGTCTCCATCCAATAAGTAAATAAATATTTTTTTTACTATTTTTTATTTCTATTTTTTCAAAGATGTATTTATCAATGAGAAAGATAGGAGGCGAGAAAGAACCAGACATCACTCTGGTACATATGCTGTCAGGGATCGAACTCAGGTCCAATGCTTTATCCATTGCACCACCTCCTGGATCACTGAATAAGATATTTTTAAATGTATAGAAAAACAAACAAAAAAAAAAAAAACAGGGGCCGGGTGGTGGCGCACCTGGTTGAGTACACAGTACAGTGCACAGGGACCTAGGTTCAAGTCCCCGGTCCCCACCTGCAGGGGAGAAACTTCACAAGTGGTGAAGCTTCACGAGTGGTGAAGCAGGGCTGCAGGTGTCTCTCTATCTCTCTCCCTCTCTCTCACCTCTTTCCCTCTGAATTTCTGGCTGTCTCTATCCAATAAATAAAAATAACAAAAAAAAAACTAAAAAAAGAATACTTTATTTAAAAAAAAGAAAAACAGGGAGTTGGGCAGTAGTGCAGCTGGTTAAGTGCACTTGGTGCAAAGCGCAAGGACCAGTTAGGATCCTGGGTCAAGCCCCTGGCTCCCCACCTACAGGGGAGTCGCTTCACAGGCCCGGTGGTGAAGCAGGTCTGCAGGCATCTCTCTGTCTCTCTCCCTCTCTATCTTCCCCTTCTCTCAATTTCTCTCTGTCTCTATCCAATAACAAATAAATTAAAAATTAAAAAACAAAAAACCATCATGAAGTTATTTACATCACCTTTTATCTACTACTGACAGGATTCCAGTGAAAAGCGAAATGAGATCACTTTAATAAAAATTAAGTACAAAATAAATTTTTATTTAATTAAGTACATAGGAGCTGGTATTGTACAGTGACAGAACACATGGTTCCCATATATGAGACACTGGGTTCAGTCCTTAACTGCAACCAAAAAAAAAAACTATATATGTGTGTGTGTGTGTGTGTGTGTGTGTGTGTGTATATATATATATATATATATATATATACACACACACACACACACATGTATATATATGGTTGTCAGAAAAGTCATGATGTTTTTCCTATTTTTTTCTACAGAAAAATACTCCATGACTCTTCTGACAAGCCACTATACACAGCACAAAAAGTAAGAGTGTATTTGTATTTAGTGACCAACAAACAGCAAGCGCTAGTGAAACTAGTTTAGGTAGTTTGTTCAGGCAAGAACAGCTTTCTACCTTGACTGTGACCATTTTTCTTGTGTTTCAACAGTAATGCAGGTAAAAATGCTTGCGGTTCTTGTACTGCAAAGCACTTACTTAAAAGCACTTAATAAATATTGTAAGAGTGTAAGAGGGTTAGGAGGCACTTTGGTAAGAGCTCTCAAGCCTGCAGGAGTCACTCTATCTTTAGTGAGAATCACTGAAGACTTCTGTCCATTAGAAAGATCTGATGACCTCTGGCCAGTTTCTTTCCCCCAGGTAGGCTTTTGTTCCCAGGTATTCATGACTCAGGGGTTCTGAAGCTCAACTCCCTGGAGTTTCCATGATCATCCAACTTGAAAGTACTCACAGACCTTGTATCATCAATCATTTCAACACTGGAAATTTACAGAAATCTTAAATTGAATTAACTCATATAATCTACCAAATAATAATAATAATAAAACCATGTCAAGGCAAGAGGAGATAACATAGTGGTTCTGCAAACCTGAGATCCCAGGTCAATTATCAGCAGCACCATTAACCGGAACTGATCAGTGCTCTGATTAGAAAAAACACAAACACACACACACACACACACACACACACACACACACACACACTTAAAACTATATGCCAATTACTGCCCCCTCAACTGACACAAAGTGTCATAATAATCCCCAAGAAAGAGAAAAAAAAAAAAAAAGAGACAGCCAGCTGGGTCTTCCAACGCAACAGCGAGTCTCTTGCTGCATCCTCAAAAAACATTTAACAGAAGCCCATATTACACCACAGCTTCCATATGCTTGGAAATAAGACAGCCATGCCTCACAACTCCAATTAGAATATTCCCATCCCAGCTAATCCGAAAATTGAGCTAATTTAAGGTTTACTTTCCACTGTGGGGGATGAGGAGAATCTCAAATCATGTCCACATCGCGTGCACCTAAAGGCGTGTGTCCGCTTCCTAATAGAAATAGGTATGGAGTATTTTTTTAATTTTACTGACAGCCCCTCACCCCCACCCCCACCCCCCCAAAAAAACAATGAGTGCCTTTTTCTTTTTTTCTTTTCCTTCTACACTAGAGCACTGCTCAGCTCTGGTTACAGGTGGCGTCAGGGATTGAACCTGGGACCTCAGAGTTTCAGGCACAAAATATTATTATTATTATTATTATTATTATTATTATTTATTATTATTACAGAAGTCCTGTTGCTATCTCCCCAGCCCCTGCAGTGCTCACTGAACACTTAGTTAACATGTTTCATTTCACATTCACCGAGGGGAGACAGCCCGAGGCGGTCTGCAAAATAAATGAGGTTCCGAAGGCAAAGAGCACTTTCGGGGGAGTGGTGGGGGTGACCAGTCCCCGCCGCCCAGCAGCCGCACTCCGGGGACCGACCTCGCGACACCCAGTCACCCCGCGCCCGGACCCCCGGCCCGCCCCGCCCCCGAGGCGCCCAGGTGGAGGAGCCCCGCAATGCCCCGCCGCGCCCCCTTCCGGGCTGGGGCACAAAGGGGGCGCCCCCGGGGTGCGGAGCCCCGCAAGGGTGGGGGGACCCCGCGCTCACCGGCGAGTCGGCACCGTCCCCCTCCATGGCCGCCGGCCAGGTGTCATGCACGGCGGCCCCGGCGGGCGAGAGCCTGGGCTCCGAGCCGGGGGGCGAGCGGGGCAGCCGGCTCCGGCCAGCGGACCGACGCGGCGAGGGGCGGGCCGGGGGCGAAAGCGCGGGCGCGGAGAGCGAGCGGGGCTCCCAGCCTGCGACGCCCCGGGGATCCCGCCCGGCCGGCTGCGGCGGCGGCTGCGGACTGCGGCGGGGCGGGCGGGGCGCGGGGCGCCGGAGGGCGGGGGGCGGGGCGGGGCCGTCGCCGGGGCAACCGCGCCACCGCACAAAGGGGCGGGCCCGGCCCCTCCGCCTGTCTCGCTGGGGCCCTCTGCCGGGGGAGGCCGGGGCCCGGGCGGAAGTCGGGGTTCGGGCGGGGTCGGCCCCTAGCATCCCCCAGCCCCGCGCCCTTGCGGCGGGCTGGCCCTGCGCCCCGGCCTGGCAAGCGGGGTCGGTGGCTAGGCGGGGGGCGCTGGGGAGGAGACCACTGCCCCACCCGGCCCTCTACTCCTGCCCGGGGCGATGGGAAGGACACCACTGCTCTACCCGGTCCTCCACTCCCCCTGCCCGGGGTGATGGGAAGGACGCCACTGCTCTACCCGGCCCTCCACTCCCTCCTGCCTGGGGCGCTGGGGAGACCACCACTGCCCCACCCAGTTCCCCCACCCCTACCCGGGTCCTGGGTGGGGAATGGGTCTCCCTCAGGCAGACACACACACACACACACACACACCACTGTACTCCGTTGTGGTTCACAGGTGAACTTGACACTATCCTCGTTCAGCACCTGCTCTTAAACTGTCCACACTTTGCGCAGACTGGCCAGGGAGGGGTTCCCATGTGCGTGCTGGCCAGGGATTGAATTCCAGAGACTGCGTCCAGGGAGCCCTGCAACACTCCGCCACGAACCGCCCCCCCCCCCTCCAGCATCCCTAAAACCCAACCCCCCCCACACACACACACACAAAATAACACCTGCGCACCCTAGGGCTGCCCGTGGCCCAGGCGCGCTCGCTCGACAGCTCAGAGAGCAGCCGCCTGACATCCTTCTGCCATGGTGGGCACCGGGTTCCCCGTTCTTGTTTTGCAAACAAACGGAAAACAGATTAGCCTGGGGCGTGGGCTGCCTTATTCTTGGAGCACGCAACCGCCTTCCGACTGATCTGTAGCTCCATCATTCTTAGCGCAGAGAGGGAGCTGGGTGAAGAGACCACAGGGCCAGAGCGAGGTTTGAAATCCTTCCCCACCTTTATCTCCCACTTGGGAGAAGTCTGCAAAACCGTCTTCTCACTGCTCTCAGCCTCTGCTCCAACCAGGCAGCGGTCTGGTCGGGAAGTAAGAGCATTTAGGACCACAGCAGTCCAGTCAAGCAGAGGATGGGGCTTGCTGAGCAAAAACACTGGACCATTCGGATCCTGGGCTAGAGATGAATCTGCTTCCTGGCTCGAAGGCTCAGAGCAGAGAAATGACAATGACCAATGTCTGTCTGCTTTTAAGTTCCTACATCATGTCCCCCACCACGTCCTCGCATGGATTTTTCCGAAACTCGACTATTGAAAAAGCATCAAAGGCACATTTCAGTTTTTCATACTGGCCTTTGGGTTCAATGATTCCTTTCTGACGATATCTCACATCAGAACACTTGGGTATGAAGATTGGGCGGTAGCGCAGTGGGTTAAGTGCACGTGGTACAAAGCACAAGGACCTGAGCAAGGATACTGGTTTGAACCCACCTGCAGGGGAGTCTCTTCACAAGACGTGAAGGTGAAGCAGGTCTACCTACCGGTGTCTCTTTTTTTCTCCCCCTCTCTGTCTTTCCCCTCCTCCCTCTATTTCTCTCTGTCCTATCCAACGACATCAATAATTACAACAATAAAACAAGGGCAACAAAAAGGGAAAATAAATATATTTTTTAAAAAAGAACACCTGGGTACCAATTTTGGTCTGAAACTGACAGCCTGATATGAGGTTTCATTAACATGAACTAAAGATAAGACTTGTGTACACAGGGTATGGCTCAAAATAAATCTGAAAGTGCTTCCATTAAGCAAATAAAACTTGTAGAAGATGTTTCCCAGTGAACTTCCAGAAGCTGAAAAAAAAAAATTAGAATACACTTTGCAAGAATGTAGGGAACGAGACACTCAAACTTTTTGGGAGACTGTAGATATTTGAAAAATTCTGCAGGGCCTGTAAAAGTCAAATGTTTAGGTCAGGGGAAACAGCATTAAAGGTTATGCAAACAAACTCTCATGCCTGAGGCTCCCAGGACCCAGATTCAATCCCCCACACCACCATAAGTCAGATCTGAGCAGTGCTCTGATAAAGTAAAATAAATGTTTTTTTAAAAAATTAAATGTCTATACCTTTGGTTAAGCAATGCCACTTCTAAAGATTTTCCTACTGAAATACATGCGTTCACAAGAACATATATGAAGATATTATTAGACCTTATGTATAGTAATTCAATCTATTGATATTTATATTAGCTTGTTAAAATTAATGGGCAGATAAAAAAGGATTTCTAAAATATAGTGCTAATATACAAAACTATATGGAATTTGTCGGACCTTTTGGGTGGGGAGACCTCTTCCCGGGCACAAATCTCTGGCTTACCCACTCTGTTGTGCACCAGATGCGGGGGGCAAGAGTGTTCCCGGGGCAGTAGGAGTGAGCGACCAGATCTTTCCCTGTGAAAGTAGCAAGAGATGTTACCAGAGATCACCGGGGGAATGTTTCTTAAACCATCCATTTATTGAACAGCAAAGTAGGGATTATAAGGGGTTGTAGGAGGAAGCTAGTTATCCATTCCATATATGGTTTTGGAGAAGAGGGACAAAGAGAAATAGGGGGTTGAGAAAAGGTCAGAGAATCCCTAGTAAATGTTGAACAAGGGGTTTAGTTGATCAAAGGAACAAAGGAAGTAGGGATATCAATAACTAGCAGACAGAGAGAAGCCTTAAGAGAGGAGATAGATCATGTAGGATTAGAAGGTCCAGAGTGGGTGGATGAGTAAAGAGGATGTTCTTGGGTTATAGTTTGACAGAGCAAAACAATGATGTGTGGGCCATGTATGATCAAAGAAGATGGACTTCTATTAACTTCTGAGTAAACGAACCAACTGGTTTGAGAACAAGGAAATGGGCTGCATGCAGGGTCCTTTGTGAAGCAGGGAGGCTTATGGAGGAGACATTTCCTGGTGGTCGTTTTCCCTCCATGCTCAATCTCAAGTAGAGAGAGACTAATAGGAAAGGTTGTGCAATCCAGACTCCCACTTTTTCAATGGGAGGTCCCACACCATGGTCAACCATATCCTCACAATTTCCCTACAGGAATCTGTATGTTGTTCTTAGGCCAAAAAAAAAAGATAATAGTATTTTTTTTCTCTTTTTGTTTACTTCTTTGTCATCACTGGGTATTCATTTGGGGACTCATCACTGTAGGTTGACTTTTTCAGACAGGGAGAGACAGAAACACAGACACAGAGAAAGACACCACAGCACTGAACCATGCTCTAGCTGGGAGTGGGACTCAAAGCCAGGTTGTCTGGGTGGTAAAGCAGCTACACACTCGAGGTGAACTATTTTGTAGGTCAAAAAAGTTTTTTTTTTTAATGGCCCTAGAGAGACAATGGGATCCAAGTTCCTTTTTTTTTTTTTTTAATTTGATAGGATAGAGAAATTGAGAGGGGGAGAGATAGAAAGGGAGAGAAAAGAAACACACCTGCAGCACTGCTTCACCTCTTGTGAAGAAGCTTCCCCTTTGCGGATGGGGACTGACAGCTTAAACCTGGATCTGTGGGTTTGGTAACATATGCACTCAAACAGGTGTACCACCACCTGGCCTCTATTCTTAAAAAAAAAAAAAAAAAGGAAAAAGAAGTCTTGGAAATAGAATTTTTTATATCAGAAGAATAGGGGAGAGTATTCAAGTACAGAATATTTACCTTTTTCATTTCTATCAGGAACAACATAATAGACCTTGTTGTGGGCCCCCATAGGACCTTGCCAGGCTAGCTTTGCAGGCGGGAGAGAGACGACCAGGGACTCATGGCTGAGTAAGACGCAGTTCAATCTTTATTGATGAGGAATGCAGTGCAAGCTATCTATCTAATCACAATCCTGTCCTATATATCTCCTGAGGCGGAAGTGTCAGGTCCGAAGAGGAAGTACGTAGGATAGGGGGTGAGGAGAAGGAAAAAGTGCGCCAACCAGTGGGGATTAAACGGTGGAAAACAGGATGTGACTAGGAGAGGGGGCGGAGTGGTGACCAGTGGGGATTAAACCAGTTTGGGCAAAACAATGATTATGTAAATAGACCACAGCATCAAGCAATGCAACAGAAGGGGTCTTAGAAGCAGACCAACAGGACCTTGCCCTCAACTTAGATCAACAATGGTAGATAATGTTCCATCCTCTGTAGGGAGGCTGGACAATATACTCTATGCTACACATGAGGAAGATGAATCCTGATATTGGGGCAACTTGGAATGTTCCTTCTCATGACCACAGAATATGAGCTCGGATCTAGAGGGAGGCAGAGGTCACATAGGCTCCTAAGCTGAATATCGGCCCCAGATCACATCAAATAGATGGGGCTTACAGTCAACAAAATTTATACCCCTTTCCCATATTAGGGAGCTACTCTCTTCCCTGATCCAGCTTTCTGGTCCTTTTTCCAGCTATGACATCATTCCCCAGACAATAACTTGGATCTACCTGCATATCAGATTTCAGGCTCAGGGGAAAAAAGGAAAAAAAAAAAAAAAACCTAGTATAGCCACAGACCCATTGGAATATAACTAAAATATGCCTACTAGCTATCTACAAAATGGAGACCCCCCCCAACTCTTCACCTGTACTATTCCAGCCTTTAGGTCCATGATGGTCAACAGTTTGCTTAGCATTGTATGTTAACTCTCTTTTTAACCTCCAGGTTCCAGATGCTAGCATGAGGCCAACCAGACTTCCCCCTGGACAGACAACCCCACCAATATGTCCTGGAGCTCTGATTCCCCAGAGTGCTTCCCACTAGGGAAAGAGAGAGGCAGCCTGGGAGTATGGATCAACCAGCCAATGCCCATTTTCAGCAGGGAAGCAATTACAGAAGCCAGACCTTCCACCTTCTGCATCCCACAATGACCTTGGGTCCATACTCGCAGAGGGTTAAAGAATAGGAGCTATCAGGGAAGGGGATGGGATGTGGAGTTCTGGTGGTGGGAATTGTGTACCCCTCTTATCCTATGGTTTAGTCTATGTTACCTTTTTATAAATTAAATTTTTTTTTAAAAAAATATTTACCTTTTTACTCATACTGTTAAGTATTCCCACCTATAAGATATGTGTGTTTTACTTCTAGATACTTTTTTGCAATTTAATCCATAAACTTTCTAATGAACGTAGTACAAAATTTACCCATAAACTTTAAAAACAAAAGGAAACAGTACTGGTAAGGAAAAAATAGCAGATGTGAACACCACCATTCCCAAACATCATATTCACATTCTTCTAGTCACTTCCTTTGCTTCTTTTCACCACTGTCTCTCTCAGCATACACACATTTCTAACCTCTCAATTACCAGAAATACTGCAAACCTTCCCAGTTCCTCAGGTTAAATTAAAGCTCTTAGGTCATTTATTACTCTTTTTCTCCCTTTCTCATTCTCAAATCCTTTTGTTTCTTCTCTGATTCTATTCTTTTTTTTCTAAATATTTTTAATATTTATTTTCCCTTTTGTTGCCCTTGTGTTTTTATTGTTGTTGTAGTTATTATTGATATCATCATTGTTAGATAGGACAGAGAGAAATAGAGAGAGGAAGGGAAGACGGAGAGGGGGAGAGAAAGATAGACACCTGCAGACCTGCTTCACCAACTGTAAAGCTAGGGGAGTTGGGGCTCAAACCAGGATTCTTACGCTGGTCCTTGCACTTCACACCATGTGCACTTAACCAGCTGTGCTACTGCCCTACTATTTCAGATTCTATTCTTTTTCTTTCTCACATCCAACTTCCTGCCCACCCTGATTCATCTCTCTCCAAGCTTAGAGTACAACAGCCCAGCATTAAATATCTATGACTTTCCACGTGTGTTGCTATCCCAGGACTGTCTCCCCACCCCCCACCCCCCCAAACACACACATACACAGACCACACACACACCTCCTGCAAAGGGGCAGAAAAATCTGTGGTGCTGAACCAACACAGTGAGGAAATAATACTGAAAGGAGGTGCGTGTGCGTGTGTATGGATTTAAAAGTGCATGTGCGTGTGCGTGTGGGTATGTGTGTGTATGGATTTAAAAGTTTGTGTGTTCGGGTCAGTGTTATAGAGGTGGTAAAATTGGGCTGGGGAGACAGCATAATGGTTCTGCAAAAGAGTTTTATGTCTGAGGTTCCAATATCCCAGGTTCAATCGCCCGCACCACCAGAAACCAGAGTTGAACAGTGCTCTGGTCTTTCTCTTTCTGTATCTTTCTCCCTGTATTTCTTAGTGTCTACTCTTCTCCAGGCTGGAGGATCCTCTTTTTCCAACAACTCTTTTTCCAACCATTACTTTTGAAAATATAGCTCAAAATTTAACATCAGGAAATCTGTCTCATAGCTAACACACACACACACACACCAAGTCCATAGGGCTTCAGTAGCTTTGTCTACTGTCTATCTTATCTTTTGTTTTGGGGTTAATTGCTCCTCTATCACAAGGGTGTGAGATGTGTGGGAGGTCACATCTACTTATGAAGTCCAAAAGGTCAGAGAAGGTCTATTTCTCTTGCTTTCACCAGCCACTCCCCAAGTGCAAGTGCAAGCTCTCTCTCTCTCTCTTTCTCTTTCTCTTTCCCCTGGTTTAGCAAAGTAGACTCATTAAATGTTTATTACCTGGCATGTAAGGTTTTGTTTTGTTTTTGAGTGTATCTTTTAGGCTATCCACTACTCACTAAACTAACCTGGTCTCTTTCCATGCCGACTAGTAATACCCAACAAGAGATCAAATGGCTGGGCGTGTAGCCTTAATGAGCATGGTTCCAATTTCAGTCAGTGCTCAGAGGTACCCCAGGTTCTTAGTCTGTTCGTTCTAAGATCAGCCAGACAGGATAACCTTCTGTTAATATGTCCTGACTGAGATAGCATGGTCACACACCCCTAAACCAAGTCCCCAGTTGGAAACCCCTATCCATTAAACACCTTGGACATCAAATCAAAGAAAGCCCCCGGACTTAGAGGGGGGAAATGAGGCAGATGGCACTGAATCCAATCACAGTAGGCTGGCACAGCCACTGTCTATGGCACCAGGTATCAAGAAGTTACAGATGAAGGGGCAATGAATGGCATTCATCAATTATTGACTCAAGCCTGGACTGGCCAAGTTTACCTGTCATAAAGTGTTTCTATGGCAACAACCTCAGGGGACTGGAGCCCAGCAGCCAGGAAGTTCAGATTCCCCACTGCCCAGCCAAAACCTCCTCGCCTTTCAAAGTGCAGATCTCGAGCTTTCTTCCTCATTAATCTCATTGTCATTGATTGGATCCTCTTACCCTGAACCACTTTAGCGCTTAGAGCTTTAGTGCTCAACTTAACCAAATGACATCGTTTCCTTCACTGATGTTCTATGCCACGTCTGCCCAATCTTCATAGCCAGTTTCAGCTTTGGTTTTGTTTCCTTTTTTAAAAAAAAATTTTATGTATAAAAAGGAAACATCAACTAAACCATAGGATAAGAGGGGTACAACTCCACACAGTTCCCACCACCAGCTCTCCGTATCCCATCCCCTCCCCTGATAGCTTTCCTATTCTTTATCCCTCTGGGAGTACGGACCCAAGGTCATTGTGGGATGCAGAAGGTGGAAGGTCTGGCTTCTGTAATTGCTTCCCCGCTGAACATGGGCATTGATAGGTCAATCCAAACTCCCAGCCTGTCTCTTTCCCTAGTGGGGAAGGGCTCTGGGGAATCGGAGCTCCAGGACACATTGGTGGGGTTGTCTGTCCAGAGAAGTCTGGTTGGCCTCATTCTAGCATCTGGAACCTGGTGGTTGAAAAGAGAGTTAACATACAAAGCCAAACAAATTGTTGACCAATCATGAACCTAAAGGCTGGACTAGTACAGGTAAAGAGTTGGGGAGGGGGTCTCCATTTTGTAGATAGCTAGTAGCCATATTTTAGTTATATTCTAAAGGGCCTGTGGCGATACTAGTGTTTTTTTGTTTGTTTGTTTTTTGCCTGAGCCTGAAATCTGATATGCAGGTGGATCCTAAGAATTGTCTGGGGAGATGATGTCATGGCTGGCTGAAGGACCAGAAAGTTGGATCAGGGAAGAAAGTAGCTCCCTAATAAGGGAAAGGGGTATAAATATTGTTGATTGTAAACCCCATCGATTTGATGTGACCTTTGGAGAACATCCAGTCAGCCTGTAATTGCTAAATGGAAGCACCAGGTCAAGAATTTGGGTATTCTAAGTTATCTTTCAAGTATTCGGGAGCAATTAAAATCTTCCCAAACATACAGAAACTGAAAGAATTCACCAGCGATACTCCTGCCTTGGAAGAATTAATAGTCCTACAGGAAAAGAAGCAAACTCCAACTCTAAATGACGTCAGCAGTGGTAGAGTACAATTGGAAACACAGGGGCCAGGTGGTGGTGCACCTGGTTAATCACACACATCACAGTGCGCAAAGACCTGGGTTCAAGCCCCTGGTCCCCACCTACAGGGGGAAAGCTTCATGAGTGCTGAAGCAGGGCTACAGGTGTCTCTCTCCCTTTCTATCTCTCCTCTCTTAATTTCTCTCTGTCTCTATCCAATAGTAAATAAACAAAGAAAATATTATTAAAATCATAAAAAGTATTCATTTGATCCTTGAAGTCCTATGAACAATGCATGATACCCTGTAGATGGGACATATTAAACCCAGTCAACATCCAACATAAAGATTATACCCGGGATTCAACTTCTGGAGGCGGAGCTACGAGCAGCAGATCGCTTTCTCTCCTCTCCTCTCCTCTCCCGGATCAACTAGGAATACCAAAGGAGACCACCCGGACCGAAACAAGACAGGACTAGAATGACCACAGAAACCCAGTAAATCACCCGTGAGTACAAACACGCGTGGCTGGTGACAGAGAGGAGAGAGGGGCCTAAGGAGAGATTAAGTGACTGCTAACAGTTCGACAGTTTGTCAGTGGAGACACCACCTCCAGTCTGCTCCACTAACAAGGGGACAGCTGAAGGGAGGAAAGGACTCCCCAGAGACTCACCAAGTACAACTCTGAGTCTCCATTGCTACTACCCTCAGAATCTGGAGCAGCAACAGGGAGGGACACCAGGGCACAGAGATCTAACCGGGAAACTCAGGAGAAGACCTATACCTCGGTGGCATAGCTGAAGGGCTGTGAAAGTCTCTTTGCATAACCACTGGATTATCTCTGCCACACCCTGCTTTATCTCTTGGTCAGGAGTCATTGATTAAGCCAAGAAGCCTATTGATAGTTTAAAAGCCCTCAGGCTACCATAGCCTACAGGGGGAAAAAAAAAAAGGCTTTTACACCACTGAACTCCAACTCAGGGATTGAAAAAACTGTTAACTTATATAAAATGGTTAAAACAACAAGAAAAAATAATGGAGACTCGAACCAGGACAAGAGTCCAGCTAAAAGTCCTCCAGAGGGTGAAGCACAAAACAACGAGTTCAACATCCAAACATTAGCTAAGGAAATAATAACAGGAGTGAGTAAAGAATTTGAAAAAATTGTAATCAGAACTGCAGGAACAACAAATGAGAATATGGAAGAAAATTCTAATAATCTCATGGTTATTAGAGAGCTGAAAGCTGAAATTGCTGAGCTAAGAAGGCAACTAGCTGAACAAGCTAAAACAATATCAGAGCAGGGCAACAAAATAGATGAACTCCAGAAAGCAGTAGAGGGCAGAGAGAATAGAATCAATGAGGCTGAAGACAGAATTAGCAAGATTGAGGATGAATTAGAGACAACTAAAAAAGAAGTAAGAGATCTCAAAAAGAGATTAAGAGATGCTGAAAACAACAACAGAGTCCTATGGGATGACTTCAAAAGAAACAATATACGCATTATTGGCTTACCAGAGGAAGAAAGAGAAGGGGAGGAAGAAAGCGTTCTCCAGGCCATAATAGCTGAAAATTTCTCTAGTCTAGACAACACCAAAGACATAAAGATTCAAGAAGCCCAGAGGGTCCCAAACAGAATTAACCCAGACCTAAAGACACCAAGACATGTCATACTTAGATTGGAAAGGAGTAAGGATAAAGAAAGGATCCTCAAGGCTGCAAGAGAAAAACAAAGAGTCACCTACAAAGGAAAACCCATAAGATTAGCAGCAGACTTCTCCATACAAACACTACAGGCCAGAAGAGAATGGCAAGATATCTATCGAGTGCTCAATGAGAAAGGCTTTCAGCCAAGAATACTATATCCTGCTAGATTGTCATTCAGACTAGATGGAAGCATCAAAACCTTCTCAGACAAGCAACAGTTGAAGGAAGCAACCATCACCAAGCCTGCCTTGAAAGAAGTTCTGAAAGGTTTCCTATAAACAACCAGACCACCACAAATAGAACATATATCAAAACACTCTAAAACTCTACAAGAATGGCGTTAAAATATCTTCAGTCTTTCATATCAATAAATGTCAATGGCCTAGACTTCCCTGGATTGAAGACACCACCAATGTGTCCTGGAACTCAGCTTCCCCAGAGACCCATCCTACTAGGGAAAGAGAGAGGCAGACTGGGAGTATGGACCGACCAGTCAATGCCCATGTTCAGCGAGGAAGCAATTACAGAAGCCAGACCTTCCACCTTCTGCATCCCACAATGACCCTGGGTCCATGCTCCCAGAGGGATAGAGAATGGGAAAGCTATCGGGGGAGGGGGTGGGATATGGAGATTGGGCGGTGGGAATTGTATGGAGTTGTACCCCTCCTACCCTATGGTTTTGTTAATTAATCCTTTCTTAAATAAAAAATAAAAAATAAAAAAAAAAATGTCAATGGCCTGAATTCACCTATTAAAAGACACAGAGTAGGAAGATGGATCAGAAAACACAACCCAACAATATGTTGTCTACAGGAAACTCACCTAACGCAACAAGACAAACACAGACTTAAAGTGAAAGGATGGAAAACTATCATTCAAGCCAATGGCCCACAAAAAAGGGCAGGAACAGCTATTCTCATATCTGACATGACAGACTTTAAAATAGATAAGATTAAAAAAGATAGGAATGGACACTACTTAATGCTCAGAGGATCAGTCAATCAAGAGGACTTAACAATTATTAATATCTATGCACCCAATGAGAAGCCATCTAAATACATCAAACTTCTACTGAAAGAGCTACAGCAATATATTAACAGTAACACAATCATAGTAGGGGACTTCAACACCCCACTATCTCAACTTGACAGATCATCCAGGAAGAAAATCAGTAAAGACATAAGGGAGCTAAATGAAGAGATAGATAAACTAGAACTATTGGACATTTTTCAGAGTCATTCATCCCAAGAAACTGGAATACACATTTTACTCAAATCCACATGGATCATTCTCAAGGATAGACCATATGTTAGGCCACAAAGACAGCATCAGCCTATTCAAGAGCACTGAAATCATCCCAAGCATCTTCTCAGACCACAGTGGAATTAAACTAACACTTAACAATCAACAAAAGATTAGTAACAGTGCCAAAATGTGGAAGCTCAACAGTACACTTCTTAACAACTTCTGGGTCAAAGAGGAAACCAAGGAAGAAATCAAAATGTTTCGAGAGTTCAATGAAAATGAAGACACAAGCTATCAAAATATTTGGGACACAGCTAAAGCAGTCCTAAGAGGGAAGTTCATAGCTATACAAGCACACATTAGGAAACAAGAAAAGGCACAAATAAACAGCCTGATTGCACATCTTAAAGACCTAGAAGAAGAACAACAAAAGAACCCTAAAGCAACCAGAAGGACAGAAATTACTAAAGTTAGGGCAGAAATAAATAACATTGAGAATAGGAAAACCATACAAAAAATCAATGAAAGTAAATGTTGGTTCTTCGAAAGAGTAAACAAAATCGACAAACCTTTAGCCAGACTCACAAAACAAAAAAGGGAGAAGACCCAAATAAATCGGATAGTAAATGAAAGAGGAGATATCACAACAGACACTGCAGAAATTCAACATATCATGCGAGGCTTCTATGAACAACTATATGCCACCAAGTTAGAGAACCTGGAAGAAATGAATGATTTCCTAGATACCTACCAACTTCCAAAACTCAGTCAAGAGGAAGTGGATAACATGAACAGGCCCATCACAGCTAATGAAATTGAAACAGTTATCAAAAATCTTCCCAAAAATAAAAGTCCTGGACCAGATGGTTTTACAAATGAATTCTATAAAACTTTCAAAGAAGAACTAATACCTCTACTTTTAAAAGTCTTCCAGAAGATTGAAGACACTGGAATACTCCCCGACAGCTTCTATGAAGCCAACATCACCCTGATACCAAAAGCAGACAGGGACACAACCAAAAAAGAAAACTACAGACCAATATCTCTGATGAACATAGATGCGAAAATATTGAACAAAATTCTAGCCAACCGGATACAGCAGTATATCAAAAAGATTGTTCATCATGATCAAGTGGGGTTTATCCCAGGCATGCAAGGTTGGTTTAATATACATAAATCAATCAATGTGATCCACCACATCAACAAAAGCAAGACCAAAAACCACATGGTCATATCAATAGATGCAGAGAAAGCCTTTGACAAAATACAACATCCCTTTATGATCAAAACACTACAAAAAATAGGAATAGATGGAAAATTCCTGAAGATAGTGGAGTCTATATATAGCAAACCTACAGCCAACATCATACTCAATGGTGAAAAACTGGAAGCATTTCCTCTCAGATCAGGTACTAGACAGGGCTGCCCACTATCACCATTACTATTCAACATAGTGTTGGAAGTTCTTGCCATAGCAATCAGGCAGGAGCAAGGAATTAAAGGCATACAGATTGGAAGAGAAGAAGTCAAACTCTCCTTATTTGCAGATGACATGATAGTATACATGGAAAAACCTAAGGAATCTAGCAAGAAGCTTTTGGAAATCATCAGGCAATACAGTAATGTGTCAGGCTATAAAATTAACATTCAAAAGTCAGTGGCATTCCTCTATGCAAAGACTAAGTTAGAAGAAATTGAAATCCAGAAATCAGTTCCTTTTTCTATAGCAACAAAAACAATAAAATATCTAGGAATAAACCTAACCAAAGAAGTGAAGGACTTGTATACTGAAAATTATGAGTCGCTACTCAAAGAAATTGAAAAAGACACAAAGAAGTGGAAAGATATTCCATGCTCATGGGTTGGAAGAATTAACATCATCAAAATGAATATATTACCCAGAGCCATCTACAAATTTAATGCTATCCCCATCAAGATCCCAAGCACATTTTTTAGGAGAATAGAACAAATGCTACAAATGTTTATCTGGAACCAGAAAATACCTAGAATTGCCAAAACAATCTTGAGAAAAAAGAACAGAACCGGAGGCATCACACTGCCAGATCTCAAACTATATTATAGGGCCATTGTCATCAAAACTGCTTGGTACTGGAACATGAACAGACACACTGACCAGTGGAATAGAATTGAGAGCCCAGAAATGAGGCCCCACACCTATGGACATCTAATCTTTGACAAAGGGGCCCAGACTATTACATGGGGAAAGCAGAGTCTCTTCAACAAATGGTGTTGGAAACAATGGGTTGAAACATGCAGAAGAATGAAGCTGAATCACTGTATTTCACCAAATACAAAAGTAAATTCCAAGTGGATCAAGGACTTGGATGTTAGACCAGAAACTATCAGATACTTAGAGGAAAATATTGGAAGAACTTTTTTCCGCATAAATTTTAAAGACATTTTCAATGAAACAAATCCAATTACAAGGAAGACTAAGGCAAGTATAAACCTATGGGACTACATCAAATTAAAAAGCTTCTTCACAGCAAAAGAAACCACTACCCAAATCAAGAGACCCCTCACAGAATGGGAGAAGATCTTTACATGCCATACATCAGATAAGAGTTTAACAACCAACATATATAAAGAGCTTACCAGACTCAACAACAAGACAACAAATAACCCCATCCAAAAATGGGGGGAGGAATTGGACAGAATATTCACCACAGAAGAGATCCAAAAGGCTGAGAAACACATGAAAAAATGCTCCAAGTCTCTGATTGTCAGAGAAATGCAAATAAAGACAACAATGAGATATCACTTCACTCCTGTGAGAATGTCACACATCAGAAAAGGTAACAGCAGCAAATGCTGGAGAGGGTGTGGGGTCAAAGGAACCCTCCTGCACTGCTGGTGGGAATGTCAATTGGTCCAACCTCTGTGGAGAACAGTCTGGAGAACTCTCAGAAGGCTAGAAATGGACCTACCCTATGACCCTGCAATTCCCCTCCTGGGGATATATCCTAAGGAACCCAACACATCCATCCAAAAAGATCTGTGTACACATATGTTCTTGGCAGCACAATTTGTAATAGCCAAAACCTGGAAGCAACCCAGGTGTCCAACAACAGATGAGTGGCTGAGCAAGTTGTGGTATATATACACAATGGAATACTACTCAGCTGTAAAAAATGGTGACTTCACCGTTTTCAGCCGATCTTGGATGGACCTTGAAAAAATCATGTTGAGTGAAATAAGTCAGAAACAGAAGGATGAATATGGGATGATCTCACTCTCAGGCCGAAGTTGAAAAACAAGATTAGAAAAGAAACACAAGTCGAACCTGAAATGGAATTGGAGTATTACACCAAAGTAAAAGACTCTGGGGTGGGTGGGTGGGTGGGGAGAATACAGGTCCATGAAAAATGATGAATGAAATAGTGGGGGTTGTATTGCTAAATGGGAATCTGGGGAATGTTATGCATGTAAAAAAAAAAAAAAAAAAAGAAGTAGAAACGCAAAGCAGAAATTGACTGAGTTTGGAGTACGGCATCAAAGTAAGAAAGCAGAAGTATACTAGAGTTTGCAGTGAGTACCTCCCTAATACTTCCTCTCCACTTTTCCAAGCTTTGGGTCCATGATTGCTCAACAATTTGTTTGGCTTTGTATGTTAACTCTCTTTTCAGTCACCAGGTTCCAGGTGTCATCAGGATGCCGGCTAGACTTCCCTGGATTGAAGACACCACCAATGTGTCCTGGAGCTCAGCTTCCCCAGAGACCCATCCTACTAGGGAAAGAGAGAGGCAGACTGGGAGTATGGACCGACCAGTCAACGCCCATGTTCAGCGAGGAAGCAATTACAGAAGCCAGACCTTCTACCTTCTGCAACCCTCAATGACCCTGGGTCCATGCTCCCAGAGGGATAGAGTGGGAAAGCTATCGGGGGAGGGGGTGGGATATGGAGATTGGGCGGTGGGAATTGTGTGGAGTTGTACCCCTCCTTCCCTATGGTTTTGTTAACTAATCCTTTCTTAAATAAAAAATAAATAAATAAATAAATAAATAAAAATTAAAAAAAAAAGATTATACCCAAGGTCAAATGACTAGATACCAGAGTGCCAAGATTCATTCCTGGGTCTCACTCCAGCACCTCTGTTGCACTGGCCACACAGGTAAATATGATGTATGTAACTGGGAAGGTTCATACCTTGTCATCTGTGTAACCCAGGTTCCAGCCTGGCCCCTATTACCCTGGGAAAGCTTCAATGCTGGTGTGTGTGTGTGTGTGTGTGTGTGTGTGTGTGTGTATGTCCCTCCTCTCTGTCTCTATTATTTTCTTTCATTTATTCATTTATTATTATTATTTATTTTTACCAGAGCACTGCTCAGCTCTGGCTTATGGTGATTTATCTAGAGTCAACCCTAAGCAGTGTAGCTGAGTTGACCATACAAATACATAAGAAGGGAATTGGGCGACAGCACAGCAGGTTAAGCACAGGTGGCACAAAGCACAAGGACACAAAGTGTAAGGATCCCAGTTCGAGCCCCCAGCTCTCTACCTGCAAGGGAGTTGCTTCACAGGGGTGAAGCAGGTCTGCAGGTGTCTGTCTTTCTCTCCCCCTCTCTGTCTTCCCCGCCTCTCTCCATTTCTCTCTGTCCTATCCAACAACGATGAAATCAATAACAACAATAACTACAACAATAAAACAAGGGCAACAAAAGGGACTAAATAATATTTCTAAAAATACACACAAAAAAGACAATAATTTAGTTTCTTTTTGTAATAGGCTTATTTAAAAAAAAAATTATTGGATAGAGAGTGTCAGTCCCAGTTCAGGCGCCATTATGCCGGTCCAGAAACTGTAAGGGATGGGGGTGGGGAGGTGGGAAAAGCTTGAACCCAGGTCCTTGAACATTGTTAACGTGCGCTCAAACAGGTGTACCACCCCCGACCTCAATTCACAACTTTTTAATATCTTTATTTATTTATGGGATAGAGACAGCCAGAAATCAAGAAGCAGAGAGACAGAAACACACCTGCAGCTCTGCTTCACCACTCATGAAGCTTCTCCCCTGCAGGTGGGGGACCAGGGATTCTAAAGCTGGGTCCTTGCGCATTGGAACATGTGTGCTCAACCAGGTGCGCCACCCCCTGGCCCCAATTTATAATTTCATAAACAATGTGAGTTAAACACTTCTGACAAATCAATTTATGAGGTGCCTTTTTATTAAAGTATTCCTTGAACAGTAAAAGGAAAAAAAAAACACTAGAGAAAAACTGTCATGACGTTTGTGAAACTGGCCGTTTTAAAATGATATAACTAACGTCTAAATCTCCTGTTTTCTTTTCCTAACCCCCAACAATGCACACACTTTTCCCAATCCCAAGGTATAACAGAATATTTTAAAGAATACTTTGTAGTGAGCTCAACCTTAGTATTACCACCCCCTTTAGATTTCAGTGTTGCCAGCAACTATCTATTGAATCTTCTGAAACTGATAATTTGGTGGTATTTTTGTTTTGGTCCCAGGAGATATTTAAGATTTTACATTAGTCTAGATTTGAGGATTTTCTAACTCTAAATACTTCAGAGTTTAAGTATACTCTTGTCTCAGAGTAAACATAGTCTTTTTTGTTGTTATTGTTATTGTTGTTTGTTTTGCTTTTTTTTATAAAAGTGCATGGATTTTCTTGTGCTTCAAAGATGTTCAAAGTCAAAAGTAACAGTTTATCCAGTAATGGATATTTGCCTAAGAAAATTCAATGTAAGCTTTCCAAAGTCTCTTTTACTTTGCTTAGACTACTGTATTCCTGAGAGGTGCCTGAATGGTAACTACTGAACTATAGCCAATAAGAAGAATTTCTTCAGTAAGTGGAGTAAACAAGTAAAAAAGACCTTAAAAAGACACCACAAAATATCTAATCAAATATTTTCTACTTAGACCTAGATACCCTCCTCACCTACTTCCTATTTCACTTCCCTCAATCACTTTTATAGGCTAACCCTGCCAGAGTAATAAGGGCAAGAGACCGGCACACGTTAATGAAGGCCCTTTTGGTCACTACCAGGCCACCCCATCATCTGGGGCCCTAGTCAGGGAATCCTGGGATTCCCACATAGGTATGATGGGCCTAGCCCTCTAACAAATCCCTTTTTACAACATCACTGATCATCTCCAACAGGAATAGCATCATAAACCCTCATGTGGGCCTCTCCAGGACCTTGCCCTCAATATAGAATAACAGTAATAGAAACTGCCCCACTCTTGAAAGGGAGGCTTGGTCAACATACTCCGCCACTGGAGGAAGACTATTCCTGAAATGAGTGCAGCCCAGAATGTTCCTAGCTGTGACCATGGAATGAGAGTTCAGACTGACAGGGATGCAGAGGTTACACAGGCTCCTGTGCTGAATATGAATAGACATGGGCCCTAGGTCAGATCATTGAGCTTTACAGTTCATGGTATTTATATACTTTTCCCATATTTGCGAGCTATGTTCTGCCCTGATCCAGCTTTCTAGTCCTATTCCCAACTCTGACACCATCTCCCCAGATTAATACTTTTAAACTACCTGCATGTTAGCTGTGGGGCTTGGCAAAAATGAGTAAAGTCATGGGCCCCCTGGAATATGCCTCAAATAGACTTTCTAGCTTCTTCCAATTTGAAGACCCCAAATTTCATCTGCTCTAGTCTTACCTTCAGGTTCCTGATTATTAAGCAATTTGTTCTGTTTTATATCTTAATGCTTTTCAGCCACCATGCTACAGATGCTACCATGATGCCAACATGACTTCCCTAGGCAGACAACCTCACCAGTGAGTATTGGAACCCCACCTCTCCAGATCCCTGTCCAACAAGGGAAAGATCGAAACAGGCTGGCTAGGGGTATGAATCGAACTGTCAACACCTATGTCCAGCAGAGAAGCAATTACAGAAGCCAGATCTCCTGCCTTCTGCAGCCCATAATGATCCTGGGTCCATACTCCCAGAGGGATAAAGAATAGGGAAGCTGTCTATGGCCATACCACCCTGAACATGCCCTATCTCATCTTATCTCAGAAGAATAAGGAAGCTTCCAATGGGATAGGGAACTCTGGTGGTGGGAATTGTATGGAATTGTACCCCTCTTATCCCACAGTCTTGTCAATCATTATTAAATCTTTAATAAAAAAAGGTATTTCTGGCTATGGATAGATAAATATAGATATGTTAACTATTATAAATATAAAATAGCAAACTAAATTTTACTTCTCCTGTGTCCTTGTCATTAAGCCTTAATTCTATGATTCCAGAAGTGTGGTAATGTAAAGGGAAGAGGTATATGAAATGATTTAAAATAATAATCATAATGAGGTAAACCTCTCTAGAGGCCAAAGGACAGATTGAAAATACTGCTCTGAATAATCTCAGTCCACAGGTGTGGACATTCTCTCCTAGGCCAAAGAGGTGAGTAACAGAAGAAATTAAGCAGCTTCCAGAAAGGGTACAAATGCATCTCATCATGAAATATAAAGGAGGCCACTTCTCTGTTTTTGTTTGTTTGTTTGTGGTTTTGTTTTGTTTTGTTTTTACTCTTGAGAATTATCTCAGGCAGTCATTATACTTCAACTTGGATGAGCAGAGTGACTGCAGAAGTCGGGTTCACTGTGGACTTTAAATATTAAAGTAGTCATCCCAATAGAGTAAAATAAGCCGATCCGGTTCCTTGAGTGGGTTTTAGATTACCCTCAGATGATGAAAGGCTCTGCTCCCACATTCACAGAATACACAGTAACCTAATTCAATTTGAAACAGACACACACACACACACACAAAAATGGCTGCCAGAGGGGAAGGCAGTGGATGAGAAGTGAGAGTAAAGTTCCACACTTTGTTTTGTTATGTATTTATTTATTTATTTATTGCCTCCAGGGTTATTGCTAGGGTTCGGTGCCTACGCTACAAATCCACTGCTCCTGGAGGCCATTTTTCCCATTTTGTTGCCCCTGTTGTTACACTTGTTATTGTTATTGTTGTCATAGCTGTCGTTGGATAGGACAAAGAGAAATCGAGAGAGGAGGGCAAGAGAGAGAGGAGAAGAGAAAGACAGACACCTGTGGACCTGCTTTACTGCTTGCAAAGCAACCTCCCTGCAGGTGGGGAGTCAGGGGCTCGAACCGGGATCCTTATACCGGCCCTTGCGCTTTGTGCCATGTGCGTTTAACCGCCCAGCTCCCCATACTTTGTTCATTAAAGAATTATGGTAGGGGTTGGGTGGTGGCGCACCAGATAAAGCACACATAGCGCAAAGCACAAGGACTAGAGCAAGGATCCTGGTTCGAGCCCCCAGCCTCACAAGTGGTGAAGCAGGTCTGCAGGTGTCTGTCTTTCTCTCTCCCTCTCCGTCTTCCCCTCCTCTCTGTGTTTCTCTGTCCTATTCAACAGCAGCAGTAGCAGCAGCAACAACAACAATAACAACAGCAACAACAATAAGAAAAAAAAAAAAGATGACTTCCAGGAGCAGTGGATTCGTGGAGGAAAAAAAAAAAAGGATTCTGATAAAGTTCCTGGTCTCCACCTGCAAGGGGAAAGCTTCATATGTGGTGAAGTGGGGCTGTAGGTGTCTCTGTTTTTTTTTTTTCTCTCTCTCTCTATCTATCTATCTCCCTCTCCCCTCTTAATTTCTCTGTCTCTATCCAATAATAAATAAATATTGTTTTTAAAAAGACTTATGGCAAAGGGCTAGGGAGATGGCATAATCGTTATGCAAAGAGCCTTCCTTCCATGCCTGAGGTTTTGAGGTCTCAGGTTCAGTCTTCAACACCACCATAAACCACATCTGAGCTCTAGTAAAAAAAAAAAAAAAAAAGCAAAGTTTAAATGCTTGGCAATAAACACAGATGATGGCCACCCCACTATCTGCTTTGGAGGGAAAGGAGAGAAAGAGTAATGGAATGAGGAGAAAGAAGAAGGTGCAAGTGGATTACAGGCCTCTGACAGAGAAGCTGGGGGCCAGGCAGTGGCACATCAGCTCAAGGAAACACGTAACTATACACAAGAACCTCATGCAGGCCCCTGGGTCTCAACTGTAGAGCTTGGGGTGGGGAGTTTCACTCGAAAAGAAGCAGTGCCTCAGGTGTCTCTCTCCCTTTCTGTCTCTTCCCTATCAATTTCTCTCTGTCTCTACCCAATAAATAGCAAAGAAAAAAATGTTTAAAAATCATAAAATAAGAACTAGGACTAATTAGACCCATCTCACAATATCCTCCACCCTACAGACCTCAATTACATAGCAGAATGTTTGTTCTCACTGGTAGACCCTGTTTCCAGAGATTTCATGGGGACACCTGGGCTCACTAACATTGAAAACCAGCAAGTGTGGTTTTCTCTGAAAAACCAAGTGTGTGTTTTCAGCAAGTGTGTGTTTCTCTGAAGTCCAGAGAAAGTGAGCCTAGTAAAGAGTAAGGCAGAAAAACTCAGTGAAGAGAGACAAGTTAGTTTGTTTCTGGTGTCCTTTATTCCTCCCTTCTTTTCTTTTCTTTTCTTTCTTCCTTTCTTTCTTTCTCTCTTTCTTTCTTCCTTCCTTTCTTTCTTTATTTCTGTCTTTCTTTCTTTTTTTTTTTCATTACAAGGAGCACACTGTGGTGAGTCCATTGCATAGAAATCTGTTTTTTTTGGTTTTTGTTTTCCCTTTTCCAAGCTATAAGGAATTTGCCAATGGGCCTGCTGTGTGTGTGTGTGTGTGTGTGTGTGTGTGTGTGTGTGTGTGTGTGTGTGTAGAAATTCACCTGCTTGCACATTGTTGGGCTAGAGTAGTGGCCCTGCCTGTGGACTCTGAGACAGATAGACAGAGTTTTCAGGTTCAAAACTTCTCCTTCCCAAAAGCTGGTGATTCACTGAGGATTAAAAAAAAATTTTTTAAAAAAACCTCTTTAGGGGAGTCACTTCACAGGCGGTGAAGCAGGTCTGCAGGTGTCTATCTTTCTCTCCCCCTGCCTCCCCTTCCTCTCTCCATTTCTCTCTATCCTATCCAGCAACGACAAGACGACATTACTAACAATAATAACTACAACAACAATGAAAAACAAGGGCAACAAAAGGGAAAATAAATAAACTTTTTTTTTATTTAAAAATTAAAAAAAAGAAATTCACCTGCTTGCTTCAGGGACAACTAGGAAGTGACTATGCAGATTCCTGGGCCCCACCAGGAAGGTTACTTTTGCCTATAGTGGAGGGGCATTAGTAATTGACCAGTATATTCTGGTTTCCTTTGAAGACCGAAGCACCATAGGCCTGAACTCACCTATCAGTCATGGGATTCCCACCCCAGCCAGAATGGTCTACTCAGCTATAATCATAGAGGGCTAGCCCCACCACATACACACACACACACACACACACACACACACACACACACACACACACACACACACACACACACACACCTCACCCCTACCTACCTCCCCCTACCTCCCTCCTCCCAGTTCCCGGCAGTGTAGATCCACTATGTGTTATAGATGGCTGCCTCTGCTCCCTCTTCTCAGTCTCTTTCTCTCCAGAGTAAGTCTTCTAGAGGGCAGGACAGGCTGCGGTAACACCCTAATACCCAAAGGAGGTCAAGGAGAAGCGGTTTGGGGCCTCCGGGAGCTCAGTGTGTCTGACACACACACAACACCCCCCAACACTCCCCCCCCACGAACACGCGCACACTCAGGGTGGCCAGGGCACCGCCCCACCTTTGAAACATTACTAAGTACTCCTTGTGGGAGCAGGGTATAGTCCACGCTTGCAGAGCTGGAGAGAGAACTGTGGAGGCTCCAGGACCATCTGGGTCGCTTTAGTCTGGGGGCTCCCCAGCCTGGAGCCCCAGGACCTCCTGCTCCCAACTCTATTGGATTGTTAGTGAGATGCCAGCTTCCAGTTTCAGGGGCTGATAGCAGGGCTGCAGAATCACCTGCTTCCTTTTTCTTTCTCTTCTTTTGCGCTTTTGCTTTTCCTTTGCTTTTTTCTTCCTCATCCCTGGGGCTTCACTGCTTCAGCCTATCTTTTTCAGATAGAGACAGAGAAGGGGGTGGAAGCAGGACTTCACACACTGCATTCCGCGCGGAGAGGGCCTAGGGAGGTATCGAACTAGCCTTCTTTCTGACCAGCCTTTCCTCCCCCCTCTTCTAAAAAACTCCAGGCGCGGCAGCCCGCTTCTCCAGTTCCGGCTGCAAAAAGCTTGAACCCCTCTGCGGGGCGGTGTCTCGCAGATCCCTGCCTCCCCGCCCAGGCTCCCCAGCACCGGCTCAGGGCGTGGCCTCAGCACCTGCTCTTGCACCCACAGAAAACCCCAGAAACAATCCGGGACTGGGAGCCAGAACAGGGGGTGGAGTGAAGCTGAAGACCCTTGGGCAGAGCGAACTCCCTGGGTCCCCCGGGGCCCCCTACCCCCAGCACCGCACCCACCACCCGCTGGGCCACCCACAAGGTCACCCCTTGGGAGTCACCGCGTGGACGACCTTGGGTGTCAGAAGGGGCGCCCTCCAGCTGACGCCCCGCTGGTGCCCAGACAGCGCCCCGCAGCCCCCCTCCCCACCCCTCCCCTTTGGTCAGCTCACTTCGGAGACGCCTCGCTGGGAATAGATGGTGGCTACTTTGCGTCTAGAAGCAGTCTGGACGCGCAGGTGGAGCGCGCAGAACTGAGCCCCAGAACCCCAACCCAACCGCCCGGACTCCCAACCCAAGAGCCACCCCCAACTCAAGCTTCCCAGACTTCTAAACCAAAGTGACCAGGACCCTCAACCCAAGCTCCCGGATTCCCAACCCAAGAGCCTCCCCAACCCAAGCTCCCAGGACCCCCAACCCAAGCTTCCCAGACCCCTAATACAAGCGCTCTGGGCCTCCAACCCAAGCTCCCAGGACCCCCAACCCAAGCTCCCAGCACCCCCAACCCAAACTCCCAGGACCTCCAACCCAACAGCCTCCCCAACCCAAGCTCCCAGGACCCCCAATCCAAGCTCCCAGGACTCCCAACCCAAGCTCCCAGGACTCCCAACCCAAGAACCACCCCAAGCCAAGCTCCCAGGACCCCCAACCCAAACTCCCAGGACCTCCAACCCAACAGCCTCCCCAACCCAAGCTCCCAGAACGCCCAACTCAAGCTCCCAGGACCCCCAACCCAAGAGCCTTCCCAACCCAAGCTCCCAGGACCCCAACCAAGTGCCCCCCCGCCTCCCTCACCCACGAGACCCCTAACCCAAGCACTCAGGAACCCCCTCCAAGTGCCCCCAAAGCCCCTGCCCCCACCCCCAGCACCCCAAGCGCCAGGACCCAACCCTCCGGGGTCCGCACCCTGGACCGATGAGCGCCGGACCCGCCCCCCAGCAAGAACGCTCAGCGTTAGCAGGTCCCAGTCCCTGCTCCCCGGCACCCACCTTGCCTCTGGCTAACAGCTCCATGATGTAGCTGAATTCGCTCGCCTCCCCCGACTCGGACATGGCGAGGACCCTGCCCGCACCCCGGCTCGGGCGGGCGCATGGGGCAGCTCTGGGGCTCGCCCTCCTCTGGAGTCTGAGCGGGAAGCGCGGGCGCGCAGAGCGGGCGGGGCGGCCGTCGGGGCCCGGGGGCGCTCTGGACAGGCGCCCCGCAGCCGAGCTGCCTCCCGGCTGGCGGAGCACAGACCCCGCCTCCTCGGGGTCGCCCGCCAGCCCGCCACACACAAAGCCGGGCTGCGGCCCTTTATCCAGCGTGCAGGGGTTGTGGGGTGGAGGCTGGTGGCCCCCAGCGCCCAGCGCCCAGCGCCCAGCGCCAGGACTGGGGACCCCCACCCCACACCAACCCCACGAGCTAGAGATGCACCGGCGGCGAGGAGAATGAATGTCGCCCCAACACAACAAAGGAGCTGGCTGCCGGCGCCCGGGGGGGAGAAGTAATGCACTGAAGGCCCAGGAAACCGCCTGGCCGCCTCCTCCCAAGTCAGCCTTCCTGAAACCCAATAGGTAACAAAGACCAAGACCAAGCTGCTACCACGAGGACAATTACCAGGATTGTATTTTTTACACGCTGTAAGGGCGGAAGGTGGATTGGATCTCTTGTCTGTGTCTGTCACAGAGAAATTAAACTTTCCCTTAATTATGGGGAGGGGGGAATAAAGAAATTCGCGCCAGTAAGCTTCTCTTGGACAAGCGCTCTTGACTCACTTTTGCAGTGACAGGCTCCCCCGCGATAGATTCAACATTCAGTACATCGTGTTTCTTGTTTCTCTCACATTTTCTAGTGCTTTTTTTTTTTTTTTTAAATCGCGGCTCCCCAAGGAGAGGCTGCCACTGAAACGGGCTTCTCAGTCTTCTGTCTGCCTCATTCATACCTGACAATCATTGCTTCTCTTGAAAAGAAATCTTGGTTGAACACAGCCAGCCCGACTCTACTGGCGCTCCAGGTTGCCAGGCTCTTATCTTTCTTGAAAAGGAGGAAAGGGTCTGTGTTTTTCTAAAAAGAAAAGAGAAAGGGGAAGGGGGAGGGGGAAGGGAGAGGGGAAGCAAGCATCTGCCAGTGATAATTAGACGCAAATAGGAGAATCACCCAGAGTGCAGAGCTGGCTCTGGCTCTGATGAAGTGGCAAAGGGTGTCTTGTAAGTGACCTATTGTGCAGTCACATAGTTCTGCTGGTTTGGCGTGATATATATATTTATTGCTTGCCTCTTGATTTTCTAATTGCTCTCTAACCCAGAGGGGTCTACAGCCATGCCTCTCTCTCAATCTCTCTCTCTCTCTCTCTCTCTCTTCCTCTTCCCTACAACCCTCTCCTTAAAGCCTGTATGTCTTTACCCAGTCGCTGTCATCTATGGCCTGATGCCATGAGACCCAGATGAACATACTGGGTCCTCACAGTCAGCTGTTTCCTCTTATCCCCCTCCCTAAAAAAGGAAAGAAAAAAAAAAAAGACTCCATCCACCACAAATCTCCACTTAGATCTATGTGCCTTGTGAGAACAAGGTTAGAAATGTATGTCCTACTACAAGAAAAACTAGGAAGGTGATTATTTCATGGTGGGAAGGAACATTGTCACTACACAAAATCCAGGATTTGTTAGTAGGGAAGAAAAAGAAACAGATACTAGGTAGGAAACTGTTAGTTTCTGCTGTTTTTGAGGTAAATCCATTCAACATCCGGAGATCCAGTCTTTTCGTCTATAAAGTGGGTGATCTTGAACTTGGTTTTTGACTGATTCTGAAGGCTCTCCTAGGCCTTCCTGCTTGAAATACTAGAACCCAGGACCTGTGGATCCCTTTGTCACCTGACAGCATTAGCTGCCTGCCACTCTTTCCCCTGGGAAAAGTTGCTATTAGAAAAGGCCTCGGGGCTGGGTGTTGGTGCACCTGGTTGAGTGCACATGTTACAGTGTGCAAGGACCCAGGTTCGAGCCCCCAGTCCCTACCTGTGTGTGTGGAGGGGGGGAGGAGCTTCCTGAGTGGTGAAGCAGGGCTGCAGGTGTCTCTTTGTTTCTCCCCCTCTCTATCACCCCCGACTCTCTCAGTCTGGCTGTCTCTATCCAATAAATAAATAAAGATAATAGAGAGTCAGGTGGTAGTGCAACGCGTTAAGTGCACATGGCACAAAGAGCAAGGACCAGTGTAGGGATCCTGGTTCAAGCCCCTGGCTCCCCACCTACAGGGGAGTCACTTCACAAGCGGTGAAGCAAGTCTGCAGGTGTCTATCTTTCTCTCCCCCTCTCTGTCTTCCCCTCCTCTCCCCATTTTTCTCTGTCCTATCTAACAACAACATCAATAACAATAATAACTACAACAATAAAACAACAAGGGCACCAAAAGGAAATAAATAAATATATATTTTTAAAACAAGGGCAACAAAGGGAAACAAATAAATAAATAAGACAAATAAAACATTTAAAAAGAAAGAAAGAAAGAAAGAGCCTGTCCACCTGATCCTTGCTGTGCAGAAGTACTCCAGGCAAAATAGCTGTGTCAGATGTGGGGGTTCCTACTCAGTATCAAGGTGGGGTTCAGGGCCCATTAGTAAGGTCGTCTGCTCAGGGAAGATAGGTTGGCATCATGGGAGCACCTGCAACTTGGTGGCTGAAAAGCACTAAGATATAAAGCAGAAAGAATTGTTTAATAATCAGGAAGCTAAAGGTAAGAATATAGCAGATGCAATTTGGAACCTTCATGTTGGAAGAAGCTAAAAAGTCTATTTTAGGTATTTTTCAAGTGGTTCATGACCCTACTAATTTTTTCTTGAGCCCAATAACTAACATGCAGGTGGACTGAAAGTATTGTCTGGTGTCGGGCTATGCTTCAGAGAAGAGAGAGGAGATCTGGAGCGAAGAGGGAACACAAATCTTTATTCACACGGACACCTCAGAGTTGGGTGAGAGCACAGTGGTTCAGGCCACATGAAGCTAGCAAAAATGGCCGTCTCCTGGACCACCCTCTCTTGCGTCTAATCACCAATGTGAAAAACGGGCAAGAGGGGCGAGGGGTGGAAGAAGAAGGACTTTATAGGGCAACAACCAGGAGTGACGTGTCGGGACAGGACTGGTTGAAAAAGGCACTGCGAGAATATCTCGGGAAGTGGCAAAGCCTGAGGGGACAGCTTGGCAGATGTGACTGCATCTGCATAATTCCCCAGCTGTCTGGGAAGATGGTATCAGAGTTAGGAATAGGACTAGAAAGCTGGATCAGGGCAGAGAGTGGCTCTCAAATATGGGAAAAGTATATAAATACTGTTAACTAGAAACCACATAGATCTGATCTAGGGCCCATGTCTATTCACATCTAACAAAAGAACAGTGTAACCTCTGCAGTCCTGTCGATCTGAGCTCGAAGTTCATGGTCATAACTAGGGACATCCTAGGCTAGGCTGCACTCATTTCAGGACCCGTCTTCCTCAAGTGGCAGAGTATGTTGTCCCAGCCTCCCTTTGGAGAATGGGGCAGTTTCTACCATTTTCTATTCTTTTTTTTTTTTCCTCCAGGGTTATTGCTGGAGCTCAGTGCCTGCATCACAAATCCACTGCTCCTGGAGACCATATTTTTTCCTTTTGTTGTCGTTATTATTACTATTATTATTATTGTTGATGAGACAGAACAGGAGAGAGAGACAGAGAAATAACTGCAGCCCTGCTTCACCACTCACAAAGCATCCCCCTGCAGGTGGGGATCAGGGACTTGAACCTGGGTCCTTGTACACTGTAACATGTGCAGTCAACCTGGTGAGCCACCACCTGGCCCCAGAAGACTTTTTTTTCCCTTTTTTTTATTTAAGAAAGGATAAATTAACAAAACCATAGGGTAGGAGGGGTACAATTCCACACAATTCCCACCACCCAATCTCCATATCCCACCCCCTCCCCTGATAGCCTTCCCATTCTCTATCCCTCTGGGAGCATGGACCCAGGGGTCACTGTGGGTTGCAGAAGGTGGAAGGTCTGGCTTCTGTAATTGCTTCCCCACTGAACATGGGCGTTGACTGGTCGGTCCATACTCCCAGTCTGCCTCTCTCTTTCCCTAGTAGGGTGTGTCTCTGGGGAAGCAGAGCTCCAGGACACATTGGTGGGGTCTTCAGTCCAGGGAAGCCTGGCCAGCATCCTGATGACATCTGGAACCTGGTGACTGAAAAGAGAGTTAACATACAAAGCCAAACAAATTGTTGAGCAATCATGGACCCAAAGGTTGGAATAGTGGAGAGGAAGTGTTAGGGGGTTATTCACTGCAAACTCTAGTGTACTTCTGCTTTCAGGTATATATTTTGCAGTAGTTTATGGATACGTGTGAACATATGCTCTCTCTCACAGAAGACTTTTTTTTTTTTCTTCTATTCTAAGTCTTCCTAGTGTGTATATTTTATCAAATTCCCTTCTGGGGCATCTCTTTACAGGACAGCTGTTTTCATTTTTATTTAAGTAATAAAAGTACCTTTTAGTTCTTTTTTTCTAATAATTATTTATTTATTCCCTTTTTATTGTCCTTGTTGTTTTATTGCTGTTGTTATTATTGATGTAGTTGTTGTATAGGGCAAAGAGAAATGGAGAGAGGAGGGGAAGACAGAGAGGAGGAGAGAAAGACAGATACCTGCAGACCTGCTTCACCGCCTGTGAAGTGACTCCCCTGCAGGTGGGGAGCCGGGGGCTCGAACCAGGATCCTTATGCCGGTCCTTGCGCTTTGTACCGTCTGTGCTTAATCTGCCACACTACCTCCTGACTCCCAAAAGTACCTTTTCTTCAGTGTTGAACTGCTCCTGGAATAACTTGGTTTGGTTGTGACAGGTAATTCTAGTGATACATTACTGAACCTGATGTACTAACATCTTCAGTATTTTTTTCCCATTTTATCCTGAAGGATCCATTCTCATCATTTTAAATTATAAAGTTGTATTTCAGTAACTATATGTTATACCTACACCTATCGTTACATCCGAGTGTCCTTCATTTTCTCCTCCTCCTCCTCCTCCTTCTCTTTCTGGGTCCTCATGGAATTGGAAATCAGAGGACTCTGGTCATCTTCCCCTAACATTTCTCCCCTTCTGGAAGTATGGACCAAAGTTCTGTAATTGCTTCTCCATAGGACATGGGCCTTGGCAGGTTGATCCGCAGCTCCCCAGTCTGTTCCTGTCTTTTCCTACTGCATCTTCAGCGTTGCTTGCTGAATGTCTAGATTTGGCCTGTCTAATCACTTCCTGGTGGTCAAGGGCTCTTCCTGTTCAGTGTATCTGTTCCAAGTCAGCAGAATACTAAAGCTGTTTCCACTTTATGTAGTAGTTTTTTCTCTGTTCCATGTGTCATGCATATTTCATGGATTTCTGATAATAATAATATCCCAGTATATCTATGTATGCTATCATGTACTGGTGGTTACTACAACCCCATTAAGTAGAGTTTGCCAAGGCAGGGGTAGGTAGCATAATGCAAAGAGACTCTCATGCCTGAGGCTCTGAAGTCCCAGGTTCAATCCCTTATACCACCATAAGCCAGAGATGAGCAGTGCTCTGGTAAAAGGAAGGAAGGAAGGAAGGAAGGAAGGAAGGAAGGAAGGAGAAGAAAGAAAGAAAGAAAGAAAGAAAGAAAGAAAGAAAGAAAGAAAGAAAGAAAGAAAAAGTTTCCAGTCAGGGAGGGCTAAGTCGGTGGAGTAAAGGTTTTGCACTCAACCTCAATCCAGGCCCACATGGGCCAGGGCAGAGTTGTACTCTGGTGTCTTTGTCTCTTCTAACAAAAATGTCTTTTAATTTATTTTTATTTTATTTATTTGTTTAGTTTTTTTCCCCTTTTGCTGCCCTCGTTTTTCATCGTTGCTGTTATTATTATTGTTATCACTGTCATTGTTGTTGGATAAGACAGAGAAGAATGGAGAGAGGAGGGGAAGATAGACACCTGCAGACCTGCTTCAACGCCTGTGAATCGACTCCCCTGCAGGTGGGGAGCTGGGGGCTTGAACTGGGATCCTTATGCCGGTCCTTGTGCTTTGTGCCTTGTGTGCTTAACCCACTGTTAACCTGCTGTGCTACTGCCTGGCCCCATAAATATGTATTTTTAAATGAAAAGTATAGAGCTTGGTGAGGCAGGGCATAGAGCTCAGTGGTTAAATGAGCGCTTCACACGCATGAGAATCTCAGATCCACAATATCAGTGCCCTACAAAAAAAAAAAAAAAAAAAGAGAGAGAGAGAAGAAAATGAAAAAGAAGGAGAGAAGGAGGAGGAGAAGAGAAAGAATGAGCTCACCCAAGTTTTCATTTCAAATCTCCTTTCTCTCAAAGCAAAGGGGTACTATATATCTTTGGACAATTTCTGTTCTTCAGAAGTTTATTACGCACCACCTTTGGCAAACTGTCTGGGATTGTTTGGCTAAGAACACATGTCCGCTTCATTTTATCAGCAGTTTCTTGACTGACTAGGCTGGAACTGTGGGCACATATATTTTGTCTGTTTGCCTGTCTTTCTGTCTGTCTTTAACTAGAACACTGCTCAGCTCTGGCTTATGGTGGGGCAAGGGATAGAACCTGGTACCTGGGAGCCTCGAGCATGAGAATCTCTTTGCATCACCGTGATGTTCTCTCTCCCACCATGGATACATATCTTAGATTCATCCTCAGTCTCAGAGGAAGTCATTTCTCCAGCAAACATGACTTTGCCCAGGAGGAAGCCTAGGATGGTCTAGCCTGATTTCCATGGTAGACCCCTGCGAGGGGACAGTGGTGGGGATTGGCTGGAGGTAAGACATGTGGCTCAACACATGATTTTCAGGGCCTGAATCCCAGGGCCAGTCATTAATCCCAACATGCCAACAACATCCATTCAATATGACTGACCACCTAACATGTGCCTGACATAGCCCCACAGTGCCTGAGACAAACAGGGTTTTCAGAACAGAAAGGCCCACTGAACGCCTTGCAATGTCCTGACAGCTTCAGTTTTGAATCAGGCATTTGGACGCCAAGTAAAAAGATCTCAGTGGGTAGAACAGAACCATTTCTCCCTGCAGGGGACACTGTGAAATAATAGACCATTTCTTTTTTTTTTTTTTTAAATATTTATTTTATTTATTCCCTTTTGTTGCCCTTGTTGTTTTATTGTTGTAGTTATTATTGTTGTTGTCGTTGTTGGATAGGACAGAGAGAAATGGAGAGAGGAGGGGAAGACAGAGAGGGGGAGAGAAAGATAGACACCTGCAGACCTGCTTCACCGCCTGTGAAGCGACTCCCCTGCAGGTGGGGAGCCAGGGTTCGAACTGGGATCCTTATGCTTTGCGCCACCTGCACTTAACCCGCTGCGCTACAGCCCGACTCCCCATTTCTTTTTTTTTTCCCCCTAGGAAATGAGATATGCAGAGATCATCAGCATGCTTGTCATTAGATATGGTCATACTCTATTGGCTAACCAGTCCTCTCTTGCCTGACGTCCTAAATAATAACCCCCTCTGAGGCCTACCCACTCCATTCACACTGTAGCACAGGTCTTTGGGTACAATAGGCTCTAAAGCTGAGGAGAAGGTAGGGTTAAGAGAGAAAACGGCCTCTGATCAATAGAGTTGCAGGTATCATCATGCATAATTGAATCACACATTCTGTTTTAAGTTTCTTTGATCTGCTTCCCCCATCATGCCTGCCAGTGTTACTAACACAAATGTTTGCTCTTTGCAAGGTCCTTAAAGCCCCTTCAACACCTTCTAGATCAAAGGTCCAAAGGTGTTACCCCTCCTGCCTCATAGTTGAGTAGCAATGCCTTTCTGTTTCCTTTCTGTCTCTCTTTCTTTCTTCCTTCCTTCTTTCCTTCCTTCCTTCCTCTTTCTTTCTTTCTTTTCCTTTCCAAAGGATCTTGAGTGTTCTAAGTTGTCAAAAGTTAGAGATAAAGGAGGCGCTGACGATAAGATAAATGGACTGGCAATGAGAGCCATCTTCCTGTTGAACCTTATTTATTTTAGAAAATCTTTGCTTTTTGTTGTGTTTGTTTTTGTTGTTGTTGGAAGCAAGCAGGGAGGAGGGGATCATTTATTGGGTCTGGGATTGAGATTGTTTGTTTGTTGGTTGGTTGGTTGGCAGCAGTGAGTGTGGAGCTGGGGTATACTAAGAAGAAGTAATTACAATGGAATTGGTTGCTAATTATTACACAAGGAATTGACCTGCTCTGACAAAATTAATAAAGTGTGTTTATTGTTCTGTTTTGCCATCATGGCACACACACATATAAATATTGTATTAGATTTTCTCAAAGAGTACAGCAAAAGAAAGAAAGAAAGAGAGAAAGAAAGAAAGAAAGAAAGAAAGAAAGAAAGAAAGAAAGAGAGAAAGAGGGAAAGAAAGAAAGGGTATATCATTTCACAGTGTCCCCTGCAGGGAGAAATGGTTCAGCCCTACCTACTGAGAATATTAACAACAGCAATTGAGTGATCTAAGTGCCTGGTAGCTGTACTTATGTTACAGAGGAGGGAAATTTCTGGGAAGGCATTTGCAGAGTCAGGGGAAAATGCTACGGAAGGAACTCTCTAAATGTTATACTTTAAAAATAACATTGACTTTGAGGAGTAGAAAGGACAGGCTTTGGGCCAAAAAGCAGACACATTTTTTTTCACCTGTAGTAAATTACATCTTTACCTGTCCCTGAAACCGATGAGGCAAGACAAAGGGAAGGGGTTGGCTACGTCATTCTTAGAGACAGCCTGGTTCCTTTTCTTTCTGTCTTTTTTTCCAAGTTGGTGTGATTCATTCTCTATATTCCACATATATAGCCCTACAGTCTTATAATGACTAAATCGTTTAAAAAAGGGAGGCTACCACGAACAAACAAAAATCTCCTTTCCTGAGAAACAACAGGGGCATTTATTGAGACTTGTACTAGTAATCTATTTGCTACTTTGCTGAATCTGCCACATCGACCCCCTCATACAATACTCTGCTCCACAGTCTTGCAGGCCCCCTGCTCCTCATTGACTTTGCTTTACTTCACAATTTAGCCAGTTGAAATGAAGGTCATGTCTTTTGCAATTAAGAGGAAATGTTCTCCATGTGAAGGTTCAATCAACCTTTTTTTTTTTTTTAACCTGCTTCACCATCCCCTGCAGTTGGGGAGCCAGGGGCTGGAACCAGGATCCTTACGCAGGTCCTTGCGCTCTGCGCCACGTGCCCTTAACCTGCTGCGCTACCGCCGGACTACTCAATTCATCTCTTTATTCTCTCTCTCTCTCCCCTCTCTCTCTCTCCTCTCTCTCTCCTCTCTCCCCTCTCTCTCTTCTCTCTATCTCTCCTCTCCTCTCTCTCTCCTCTCTCCTCTCTCTCCTCTCTCTCTCCTCTCTCTCTCCTCTCTCCCCTCTCTCTCTTCTCTCTATCTCTCCTCTCCTCTCTCTCTCCTCTCTCCTCTCTCTCCTCTCTCCTCTCTCTCCTCTCTCTCTCCTGTCTCTCTCTCTCTTCTCTCTCTCCTCTCTCTCTCCTCTCTCCCCTCTCTCTCTTCTCTCCTCTCTCTCCTCTCTCCTCTCTCTCCTCTCTCTCTCCTGTCTCTCCTCTCTCTCTTCTCTCCTCTCTCTCCTCTCTCTCTTCTCTCCTCTCTCTCCTCTCTCTCTCCTCTTTCTCTTCTCTCTCCTCTCTCTCTCCTCTCTTCTCTCTCCTCTCTCTCTCTCCTCTCTCTTTCCTCTCTCTCTTCTCTCCTCTCTCTCTCCTCTCTCTCCTCTCCCTCCTCTCTCTCTCCTCTCTCTATCTCTCCTCTCTCCTCTCTCTCCTCTCTCTCTCCTCTCTCCTCTCTCTCCTCTCTCTAGCTCTCCTCTCTCCTCTCCTCTCTCTCCTCTCTCTAGCTCTCCTCTCTCCTCTCCTCTCTCTCCTCTCTCTCTCCTCTCTCCTCTCTCTATCTCTCCTCTCTCCTCTCTCTATCTCTCCTCTCTCCTCTCTCTATCTCTCCTCTCTCCTCTCCTCTCTCTCTCCTCTTTCCTCTCTCTCCTCTATATCTCTCCTCTCTACTTTCCTATCTCTCCTCTCCTCTCTCTCTCCTGTCTCTCCTGTCTCTCCTCTCTCTCTCCTGTCTCTCCTCTCTCTTCTCTCCTCTCCTCTCTCTCCTGTCTCTCCTCTCCCTCCTCTCTCCTCTCTCTATCTCTCCTCTCTCCTCTCCTCTCCTCTCTCTCTCCTCTCTCTATCTCTCCTCTCTCCTCTCTCTCTCCTCTCCTCTCTCTCCTCTCTCTCTCCTGTCTCTCCTGTCTCTCCTCTCTCTCCTGTCTCTCCTCTCTCTTCTTTCCTCTCTCTCCTCTCCCTCTCCTCTCTCTCCTCTCTCTCTTCTCTCCTGTCTCTTCTCTCTCCTCTCTCTCTCTCCTCTCTCCTCTCTCTTCTCTCTCTCTCCAGTGCCCATGCAGTTAGACAGGTCTCTATACAAAGCTCCTGGATCCTCTGAGCTTTTCTCCCACAGCCACTGTCTACAAATGTGAGGTGAAGATTCTGTGGTTCAAATGGCTTGGCTAGTGTCAAGATATAAGAAGAACTAGTAATAAACTGAAAATAAACCACAATACTGCAGCTACTGCCTTGGGCACTGTCTCTAAACTACTATTTCTTTTGTGGCATGTACAATTGTGAGTTCTATCAGGGGAAATACGCTTTTCTGCTATAGAGAATTCTTCCACTACTATTTTATTCCAAACACATTTCTTACTTCTCAATTTGCTGCTGGAAAAAATATATATATATGGTAGAAATCTTTTCCGCAGATATATCTATTTTAGAATTCCATCAGCTGGGTAGAGAAGAGCTCTGAATTTCACAAAGGTATTTCACAGTATGTTGCTTATGCTGAATAAAGGAAACGTATGGCATTTGCCTTCCACTATGTATGTAGAGAGTCACAATAAATGTTTCATTATGTATAATGTATGATTACTTTTTAGTTGAAATATTCACAACTGATTATTTCAAAAGGACTTTTTCATTTCTTTTTTTTTTTTCTTTTCCAGTTACCAAATTTGGCTTACCTATGCTAAAAGAACTACTTAAAAAGAAAATGATAGAAGTCCTCATGGAGCAGCAAATGCTAGCTAATTTTTCTTGCATTATTCCATTATTCTGTCGATAGTGAGGCAGTCTTTTGGGAGATGGCTCAACATGCTTTCAGTGACTCCAGGTGTTCTGTCATAGGTGATATGATAATAGCATGACTGACCATGTGGGAGGCACTGGGTTGGAGCTGAAGTGCCACACAGAAACATCATAGACAGTACCAGCTGTGGGGTGACTCATAGTCTCTAATGTGGAAACAATGAAAGGTGACTTAAGACTCTAGCTTGGGCTTAAGAAGGACCATCATGGCTCCTGCACTTACTCTCTTGATGTGGAGGTTAAGCAGTGCAGCCCCTTCTGGAGAACTCTCAGAAGGCTAGAGATGGACCTACCCTATGACCCTGTAATTCCTTCCCTGGAGACAGATTCTAAGGAACCAAACACACCCATCTAAAAAGATTTGTGCACACCTATGTTCATAGCAGCACAATTTGTAACAGCAAAAACATGGAAGTAACCCAGGTGTCTGACAACAGATGAGTGGCTGAGCAAGTTGTGGTCTATACACACAATGGAATACTACTCAGCTATTAAAAATGATGATTTCACTGTTTTCAGCCCACCTTGGATGGAACTTGAAGAAATTCTGTTAAGTGAAATAAGTCAGAAACAGAAGGATAAATATGGGACGATCTCACTCACAGGCAAAAGTTGAAAAACAAGATCAGAAAACACTAAGCAGAACTTGGACCAGAGTTGGTGTATTGCATCAAAGTAAAAGCCTCTGGGGTGTGTGGGGGGAGATACAGGTCCTGAAACAGGATGGCAGAGGACCTAGTGGGGGTTGTATTTTTATGTGGAAAACAGAGAAATGTTATGCATTTACAAACTGTTGTATTTACTGTTGACTGTAAAACATTAGTCCCCCAATAAAGAAATTAAAAGAAAGTAGTACAGCCCTGTCCATTGGATCCCCTGTATTTTATTAGTTCTTTACCAAGAACTATCAAAGAAATTTTAAGATAGTTCATATCAGCAGAACAATCTGATAATGGGAACAACTGGAGGGAAATCTCTAAGTAACAGTCAAGGCCTTTCACTCTTAGCATTAGTAAGCACTATGAGGACTAGAAAAGTCAGATGAGTCCGAGTGTCTAAGAATGAGAGGGCTGTCATGCTACTGTTTAGATTAGTTACTTCTCGTTTTCTGTTACGTAAAAGCAAACGAAATTCGAACTTCTTTAATTCATGATATTTGAGTTTTCTATGAGATGCAACCAAACTTCATTCCAGCTGATGTAGCCACATTATAGCACTTTGGCCTTTAGGAATTCATTTCACTTCACTGACTCTTGGTTTACTCATCTGTGAAATGACCCACTGCAATGCTACTGGCTCAGAGACTTGTCATATGGGATAACTAAACAAATGCATGTAAGCAATTTGAAGTGTAACTAACTAACACAGGTGGGAGAAAAGTCAGTCCATTTGTACCATCTCTGATATAACTTAATCCCTGGAATATATGAAAGCATGTGTGAAAAACTAAAATCACATTTCTTCTAGTCTTATTCTTCAGAATGGGCAAAGAGCAAGTGAAATGGAATCAAGTGAAATCCTACTTCATTGAGGTCAGGGGCTAGCAGCTAGCTCACCTGATAGAGGGCACACTTCCCTATGCATGAGGACCTGAGTTCAAATCCCTGGTACTACATGGGAGCAACATGCATAGCACTGAGGAAAGCCTTGCAAAATGCACAGTGCTATGATGTTTCCCCTTTCTGTCTTTCTTTATCTGAAACTAAAAGGAAAAAAAAATGCACTGGAAACAGGAATTAAACTTATACACATGCCTTGACAGGCAGGGGGGAAAATGAGGTTAGAGGGCTGGAAGAGTTGCCACACACAAAAGTACAGGACACAGGAGGCACAAAGCGCAAGGACCAGTGTTAAGGATCCCGGTTCGAGCCCCCAGCTCCACACCTGCAGGGGAGTCGTTTCACAGCGGTGAAGCAGGTCTGCAGGTGTCTATCTTTCTCTCCCCCTCTCTGTCTTCCCCTCCTCTCTCCATTTCTCTCTGTCCTATCCAACAACAATGCCATCAGTGACAACAACAATAATAACTACAACAACAATGGAAAACAACAAGGGCAACAAAAGGGAAAATAAATATATTTTTAAAATTACAGGACCCGGGGGTCGGGCGGTGGCTCAGTGGGTTAAGTGCATGTGGCACAAAGCGCAGGGACCGGCGTAAGGATCCCGGTTCGAGCCCCCGGCTCCCCACCTGCAGGGGAGTCGCTTCACAGGCGGTGAAGCAGGTCTGCAGGTGTCTATCTTTCTCTCCCCTTCTCTCTCTTCCCCTCCTCTCTCCATTTCTCTCTGTCCTATCCAACAACGAATTGCGTCAACAAGGGCAATAATAATAACCACAACGAAGCTACAACAAGGGCAACAAAAGGGGGGAAAAAAATGGCCTCCAGGAGCGGTGGATTCATGGTGCAGGCACCGAGCCCAGCAATAACCCTGGAGGAGGAAAAAAAAAATAAAAAATAAAAAAATAAAAAAACTACAGGACCCAATAATCCTTGTGTCTACAACAAGATGTGACCTATACCAATAGGCCCCAAAGAAAGGAAGAAGGCAGTGTTCTTTTTTTTTTTTTTTAATTTTTTATTTAAGAAAGGATTAGTGAACAAAAGCATAAGGTAGGAGGGGTACAACTCCACACAATTCCCACCACCCAATCCCCATAACCCACCCCCTCCCCTGATAGCTTTCCCATTCTCTATCCCTCTGGGAGCATGGACCCAGGGTCGTTGAGGGTTGCAGAAGGTAGAAGGTCTGGCTTCTGTAATTGTTTCCCCGCTGAACATGGGCGTTGACTGGTTGGTCCATACCCCCAGTCTGCCTCTCTCTTTCCCTAGTAGGGTGTGACTCTGGGGAAGCTGAGCTCCAGGACACATTGGTGGGGTCTTCAATCCAGGGAAGCCTAGCCAGCATCCTGGTGCCATCTGGAACCTGGTGATTGAAAACAGAGTTAACATATGAAGCCAAACAATTTGTTGAGCAATCATGGATCCCAAGCTTGGAATAGTGGAGAGGAAGTGTTAGGGAGGTACTCACTGCAAACTCTAGTGTAGTCCTGCTTTCAGGTATATATTTTGCAGTAGTTTATGGATACGTGTGCACATAAGCTCTCTCTCACAGAAACTGGTGTATATCTAGGTTATGGGACTTTGTTAGAAAGTGAACTACCTGAGATGAAATTAGAGTGTACTATTAAAGGAAAGGTCTCACGAGAGTAATGAAGCTGCAGTGTTCTTTTTTAAGAAAGATTTTTTTTGTTATCTTTATTTATTAGATAGACAGCCAGAAATTGAGAGAAAGCGAGGAGATAGAGAGGGAGAGAGACAGAGAGACACCTGCAGCCTGGCTTCACTATATGCAAAGCTTTCCTCCTACAGGTGGGGGCGGGGATCTCAAACCCTGGTCCTTGCACATTGTAACACCCCCTGGCCCCAGAAGGCAATGTTCTTTACCCAGCAAAGTGCTCTATGGCCCTTCAAAAGCTCTGCAAGAAGGTGTTGGTTTTGATTCCCCAGCAGTGGGTATATGCCCCACCATGAGATGATGATTTTCAACTTCTGTTTATGTTGTTGCCTCTCTGACTCAGTCTATTTTGTTATGGAAATAGCTGACTGCTTTCTGTTGGTGTGTGTGTTTGAGGTCAACACATTTAGCAGAAACACTAAGAATGCTTATCAATTAAAAGCACTTCACAGATCATGAGAAGCTTTCAGATGCCTGAGTTCCTCTAATCCTCCAGCGAGCTCTGAGGGGAGGGTGAATGTCAAGTTGATGTGCGTAGGTGAGTCAGAAGCTTGCTGGCTCAGTGGTTGGAGTCCAAGTTCACTGTTCCAGTGATGGCTGGTAGGTGTGGTTTCATTTCATGGTCTGAGACAAAGCAGTATATTTAGTCCTGGTTGACTGCCCTCTGAACATGATGGTAAGTTTAAATCTCGTGGAGAAGACATACGGGGTATGCAGTCCTGCTCCTGAAGCTACAGGTATCTGCCTTCATGCCCTATCAGCAGGTGCATGAGGTAACTGAAGGTTTATTGTCATTGTTGTTACTACTATTGAGAGGTTTCCAGAGCCTTCTCCAGAAATTCACTCCCCCACCCAGTTACTTTGTTAGAAGCCTTCTGAGCTCCACCACAGGCCCAATCTAACAAATAATAGCCCATGAGTACTGAGCACACACCGTTACAGGGGAAGTAAGTGCTGGTGTAATCTTACAGGACATTATACCCGCCTCCTCAGAGATGGTTACTTTGAGACACAGCTGAGTGGCTTGGCCAGGGCCATGGTGACCCAGAGAGCCAGTGGCAGGGACAGTGTGGGGCCTGGAGGCCACATACGCCAACACTCTACCTGCTGCCTTCTTCACTGTTGATGCCTCAGCCATAAAGAGTGTGTGGGTGTATTCCTTTAGCCATGTGCCTCTGAGAGGATTGTATTTTGTCATTTGTTAGTCTGATTCCAGTTCTCTATTACTCACCAAGGATTCAAGAATCCTTCCGGGAGTCACGCAGTAGTGCAGCGGGTTAGGCACGTGGCACAAAGCACAAAGATCAGCATAAGGATCCCGGTTCAAGCCCCTGGCTCCCCACCTGCAGGGGAGTCACTTCACAAGCAGTGAAGCAGGTCTGCAGGTGTCTGTCTTTCTCTCCCCTTCTCTGTCTTCCCCTCCTCTCTCCATTTCTCTCTGTCCTATCCAACAACAACAGTAATAACTACAACAATAAAACAACAAGGGCAACAAAAGGGAATAAATAATTTTTTTTTAAAAAAAAGAATCCTTCTGGTTGTATCTCCCACCAGCGACCAGGACTGTTTTGTCATGGGAGAGGTTTGTGGACTTTGGCTGGTCCGTAGTGTGAGCTTCTGGTCTGTAGTGCTGAGACTAGTCCTCAAGGAACTCTTCTGAACAGTCCATTCCTGCTAATGCTACCCAGTTGTTTGAGAATTGGCATTAATGGGGAAAAGTTACTTTCTTTTGTGCTAAAATAAGGCCTCATTTCTTTGGTCCTGATAAATTCTATCGATATAATGATTTTTTTTTTTGACAGTAGGGAATTGGCACAGATTTTTTTTAAAGTAGAAAGGTGTATAGATTCACTTTACCTCTGAGCTCTTCCTCCCCAAGCCCCAAACCCCAAACTCCAGTCTGATAGTAAGAAGATGTCACCCAATCCTAACTGAGCAAGGGTCTACAAAATACATGACCATTCTCTCTGCAAACTGTCAAAGTCATTGAGAAAGTACAGCAGCCAAGAGGAGACACAATGATAAATGGAGTGGTATAGATGGGATCTTGGAAAAATGACAGCAACAAAAATGCCGGGTAAAATCTGAGAAAATCTGACTTAATAACAACACAAGAGGGCCGGCAAGAGAGCTCACTGGAGTACATGGCACAGAGTCAAGTCTGGCCCCTATTACACTAGGGGAAGCTTTGCCTCCTTTTCTTTTCTTTTCTTTTCTTTTCTTTCCTTCTCTTTTCTTTTTTTCTTTCTTTCTTTTTTTTTTGCCTCCAGGGTTATCGCTGGTGCTCGGTGCCAGCACTATGAACCCACTGGTCCTGGAGACTATTTTTTCACTTTCGTTGCCCTTGTTGTTTCTCTTTGTTATTAATATTGTTGTTATTGCTGTCATTGTTTTGGATAGGACAGAGAGAAATCGAGAGAGGACGGGAAGTCAGAAAGGGGGAGAGAAAGATAAACCTGCAGACCTGCTTCACCACCTGTGAAGTGACCCCCCTGCAGGTGGGAAGCTGCTAACTCCAACTGAGATGCTTCCGCGGCTCCTTGCACTTCGTGCCATGTGTGCTTAACCCGCTGCGCTATCGCCCAGCCCCCTCTGTCTCTTTTCTACCTGGAAAAAAACAGCCCAGAGCAGTGAAGGGCCAGTGACATCAACATAAATAACTGCCATAAAAAAATGCTCAATTAGTGAGGTTGGGCGGTGGCACACCGGAATAACCGCACATGGCGCAAAGTGCAAGGACCCGAACAAGAATCCCGGTTGGAGCTCCGGGCTCCCCACCTGCAGGGAGGTCACTTCACAAGCAGTGAAACAGGTCTGCAGGTGTCTGTCTCTCTCTCTTTCTCGCTCTCTATCTTCCCCTCACCTCTCAGCTTCTCTCTGTCCTATCCAAAAAAAAAATCGAGAAAATGGCCTCAAGAGCAGTGGATTCATAGTACAGGCACTGAGCCCCAGAGATAACCCCAGAGGGAGGGGAAATGCTTAATTTGCTACAGCAAATACACAAGGCCCATGTAGCACATTCATAATGGGGAAACTAGCTGCACAGCACTGAAAAGCTCTATTTAATCTTTCTATAAATCAAAAATCTATAAATCAAAGTTGTTTCTATAAAACAACTTCTAAATGTAAATTTAAAAAATATTGTATTATCTTTATTGGACAGAGACAACCAGAAATCAAGGGGGTAGGGAGAGATAGGGAGAAAGAGAGATAGAGACAGAGAGAGAGACCTGTAGCACAGCTTCACCATTTCCAAAGCTTTCCCCCCTTGCATGTGGGGACCAGGGGCTTTGAACCCTGGTCCTTGCACATTACATCATTTGCACTCAACCAAATGCTTCATCACCTGACCCCAAAGTAAATTTTTAAAAAAAAATCTGAGCAATATAGTGAAGTTCTATTGCAACATGAAGTTCTTCTGGGCTGGTTCATTTTCTAAAAACCCTTGAACCAAATGCCCCTTCCTGTCCTCTGAAAATCTGTGAGCACTTCACAGACACACAGTTACTGTCTCGACTGATCAGCAGGGCAGAGTGTATGATTCCTGTATGATACAGTAACGACAGCTGGCACAGAGCATGGCTTGCCAAAGGTCACCAGAACTGGTGCACAGCTGGGTGGGGATTCCTGTGTGTCTAGCTTCCCTGAACCACTGCAGGCTGGCAGGGAAATAAATAGCTTATGTGACGCAGATCCACTGAGTTCAACAAATGGGAACTTGTACCCCTTACAAGGCAGAGAGAATCCAAAACTGAGTACGATTCAGCTACTCCTTCAAGGGCCACGTGGTATGACTGGGGAAGGACACCTGTATTAACTGGGGATTTCAACACAAGTGCAGCACCATGACAGATATGTGGTGGGAGGAAAGGCACTTGAAAACAGAAAAAAAACATAATATATATATATATATATATATATATATATATATATTATGTAAAAGGTATATGATATATACATATACATATATATATATCAGGCAGGCAACAATCTCAGCCTGCAGGGGCCAGGTGGCAGTGCACTCCGTAGATCAGACATGTTACAATGCACAAAACTCAAGTTCAAGACCCTGGTCCTCATCTACAGGGTGAAAGCTTCACAAGTGGTTAAAATCCCCTTTCTCACTTAATTTCTGTCTCTATCCAATAAATGAAGAGTTTTTAGGTTATGAATGTAGAAGGAGGAGGAGGAGGAAGAGAAATATCTCGGCTTACAGATTGGGCAGGTAGCTCAGAGAGTAAAGCACAGGAATACTCCTGTGTGTAAAGTACCTGTGTGTGTGAGGTCTCAGATCCCATGGCCCCCAGCATCACACATGCTGGTACACAGTTCAGTATATCTTAAAACGTAATCTCAGGGGGGCTGTGGTGGTGCAGCGGGTTAAGAACACATGGCGCAAAGCACAAGGACTGGTGGAAGGATAGTGGTTCAAGCCCCCAGTTGCCCCACTTGCAGGGGTCGTTGCTTCAAAGCAGTGAATCAGGTCTCCAGGTATCTATCTTTCTCTTAGCCTTTCTATCTTCTCCTTTCTCAAAGTCTCTCTTTCCTATCCAGCAACAACAGTAGCAACAACAAGAATAACAGCAACAACAACAGAAAAATGGCCGCCAGGAGCACTGGATTCATGGTGCAGGTACCAAGGCCATATAATAACCCTGGAGGCAAAATCATCATCATCATCATCATCTCAACCCAAAAAGCACATGGATCCTAGATGTGAGGGGCAAGTGTTTCTTGGTGCTATTTGGGCTCTGTGGTGTCTTATATCTTCAAGTTCCTTTGAAGGGTTCAAATAGTGGTGGAATTGCATAATAGCCGGGCATAAAGCTTACATTTTGTGGCCCAATTCTCCTGAGAATATGAAAGGGCTTTTTCTCCCCCTCTCTTTTAAAAGTACTTTATTTTTATTTATATTTATAAAAAGGAAACACTGACAAAAAAAAAAAAAACACATAGGATAAGAAGGTTACAACTCCACACAATTCCCACCACCAGAACTCCCGTCTCCTATCCCCTCCCTCATTGCTTTCCTATTCTTTAACCCTCTGGGACTATGGTTCCAGCGTCATTATGGGGGGCAGAAGTGTCATCAAAGTTCGGGGCGCCAGTATGCTGGGCTAGCTTCCCGGGCGGGAGACAGAGACCAGGGACACACAGCTGAGCAGAGAAGCTGTATTTCTTTATTCACAAGCAAACCGTTCAAAAAACTAATCTAATCTAATCACCACAAGTTCTGTCCTGCATCTTTCTCCTCCAGCAGCAGCAGCAGGAACTCAGGAAGTCTGTAGGATAGGGGGCGGGGAGAAACAGGAAAAGGCAAAGACTAAACCACAATCTCCGGGGGGAGGGGGGGTGGTGGTGGAGTGAAACCAAACCAATGTGACACCTACCAACACAGAAGGTGAAAGGTCTGGTGTTGGGTAGTTGCCATCTCCCCCTGGCTTCTGCTTAACCATATGCCTATATAGGGATTTTACTGATCCAAAGCTTTGGTCTATTTACATAAATCACTTTTACATAAAGCACTCCAGGGCATTGGTGGTTCTATGATTCTCTCCTGCTCCACCCCCTCCTTGTCACACACTGATCCCTTCTTTGTCACACTCTGATTTTCACCAGTCACTTTTCTCTCCACCCTCTCTATATCACATCCTGTTTCCACCCTACTTGCAGAGTATAAAAACAGCTGCTCTTCTGATTAAAGACACTTGGAAATTGCTTTCCGGCTCCGAGAGTTCCAGAGTGTATCTCCTGCGGAAGTTGGTGCAGCACGAGTTCCTGATCCCTCTCCCACACAGCAGCCTAGATCAGCTCCAGTTGAGTTCTCTCCAACCCAGAGAGCACTAGCTCGGGAAGAAGTACCCTCAGGCTATCCCGGCATCTGGCGCCCGGAACAGGGACCTGTAAGCAGCAGATTTACAAGAAGACATCTTAGATAAGTACACACCTTTTGGGTATCTGCAATATTGTGTTAAGGCACTGTGATTTTTTTTCTTTCTTATTGTTTTCCGGAGATCTCTCTACCATGGAAAATCTTTTCCAAATCCTGCATTCTTTTTCCAGTATACAATTTTTATATATCTGGGACATTTTTCTCGGGGCTTCACCTTATATCCTGTTGATCATCATAGCAGCTTTTAAGGGATATATAGGTCAACCTCTCAAAAGGCTTAAGGACCTAGAGGCTGAGGTCAAAGAGATAAAGGAAGTAATCATAGAACTTAACCAGCACCTTAAAAACAAGAAGAAGCAAAGGCCTGTCGTGATCTTGACCCACCCTAATTCCTCTGCATCTTGCCCTGAGGCCCCTATTTTGGCATCTTGCCCTGAGGCCCCTATTTTGGCAGACACGTGTCCGAATTCTCCTTTGGACACCACAGCCACTTCTTCGGCCACCCCCATTTTGGCAGAAACGTGTCCGGAACCTCCTGCTGCCTCCACGGCTGCTTCTTCACCCCACCCTGTTTTGATAGACACATGTCCGAATTCTCCTGTAGCCTCCAAAACCACTTCTTCGGCCACTTGTCCAGAAGCTTCCACTTCGATGACTCCTCCTACCGCTACACACTTATCAGAGCAAGTCCACACATTTCCGGTCAATGTTGCCCCCAATAGACAAAAACCTCAGGCCTGGTATCCATATTCCGCCACAGACCTGAAGGAACTACTCCAGGCTATCAAAGATGACGGTATTCATGCCCCATGGACCAGGTCCATTTTACAAGGCCTGCTTCAGAACCTTAATACCCCTCAAGATTGGAGAGATGTGACTCGTGCTACGCTCCCAGGCCCCCTCTTCCTGCAATGGGAGGCATTCTTTCGTGACAAATGTTTACAACAATCACGGAAAAATATTCAAAATCAGCCAGTGGGTAATTTTGATGCATTGTTTGGAACAGGCCAATTAGAAACAGGGATTCAACAGGCGGAAGCCAAGTTTCCAGCGGGGTATTTTGATCAAGTACGCCTGTGTGCATTAAAAGCATGGGAGCGATTAACACCACCCATGGGAGCAGCCTCAGCCCCCATTCTCTCCCTGCAACAAGAACCTGATGAATCCCTCGCTAAATTCATTGCCAGGGTCCAGTCGAGTTTGGAAAGGAAGATTTATAATCCTGACGCTCGTTTTCTCCTTCTGCGATCCATAGTCTGGGATGGAATGCTTCCGCATTTTCGACAGGCCTGTATCACTCTTAAAAACGAACACCCAGATACTTGGATTCTAGCTACACAGGATCTCAGATCAAGCTCTTTTCAAGGACCTATGTTACAGGCCTATGCAGCTACCTTACATAAGCAAAAAGGAGCTTGCTTTCAGTGCGGTCGCCAAGGGCATTGGCGTAACCAATGTCCAGAAAATAGACCGCGACCCCGCCTCCAGTCAGGGCGACCCCACCTCCAGTCAGGGCGACCCCACCTCCAATCAGGGCAACCCCGCCTCCAGACAGGGAATCAGAGACCACGAATGCCTTGTCCCAGATGCCAGAAAGGATTTCACTGGAGGAGAGATTGTTGGTCAAGGTTCCTTAGGAACGGCACGCCTCTGCCAAATGTAAACAGGGATTTAAACTAGGTATGGGGCTTCCCTTAGCCCCGCCCCCAAGAGGGAAGGAAGCAGGTCGCCTGCTTGGTGCTGTGCCCTTCTTCCACAAACAGAAGCCCAGCTTGGGACCCAATCCGTCGCTACACCCACCACGCCAAGTAACAATAACAGAGGGTGAGCAGAAGGAGGAACCCGCGGTATGTGGGAACTTCCAGCATAGAAATAACCGGCTGGAGCAAGAGAACAGCTCGAATTCAGAGCCTGAGATTTTATGGACCACCCCTGTTTTAGAAAGGGGTCACCCAACTATGACAGTAAAGATTGGTAATATTCCTTTTAAATGTTTGATTGACACGGGAGCAGATAAGACAATATTAAGACAAGCAGAGGTTCCCCAGAGTTGGGAACTCCTCCCAGGACCACGCTTACATGGTGTTGGAGGATTGACTCAGGCATTCCGCACACGAGATTCCCTTGTGTGGGAAGATCCAGAAGGGACTACCGGACGCTTTCAGCCTTTAATAGCTGATATAAGCACCAATTTATTGGGAAGAGACTTGCTGGAATCTTTAGATGTAGTGATATCCTCAGACACCTCTGCAGGACACCACACTCACTCCTGTGAGACTGCTAGACCCAACCAGCACCCCCAATACTAACTGCCACTGTTTGTAACAGAACTCCCCGCTTAGATTGGCTTTCTAATGAGCCTGTCTGGGTGGAACAGTGGCCTTTGCCTAGGGAGAAGCTAGAAATTTAAAAAAAACTCGTCCAAGAGCAGTTATCTTTGGGACACATTCGTCATTCTCGGAGCCCATGGAATACTCCAGTCTTTGTAATTAAAAAGCGCTCAGGAAAATGGCGCCTCCTCCAAGATCTTCGTGCAGTTAATAAAACCATGCAGGTTTGGGGCTCCCCCCAAAGGGGTTTGCCTCTTGCTTCCGCAATTCCCACAGGAATTCCAATCATAGCTATTGATATACAGGATTGTTTTTTCTCTATTCCCTTACACCCACAAGATTGTAAACGTTTTGCTTTCTCTGTTCCTTCTATTAATAATGCCAGCCCTGCCGATAGATTTGAATGGGTGGTACTGCCCCAGGGCATGGCTAATAGTCCTACTATTTGTCAAGAGGTTGTTAAATCTGCCCTTTTCCCATATATTCATAAGGGCCTTAAGGTTTTTCATTATATGGATGACGTCTTAATATGGGGAGAATTAGATACAGATCTCTCTGCCCTACGTGATTTTCTAATCCCTGCCTTAAAGAGAAGTGGACTTAATGTAGCTCCTGAGAAGATACAGCTAATCCCTCCAATATCTTTCTTAGGCTCAGAGATTTCCCTAACGCAGATTTGTCCTTTAAAACCTTGTGTTACTTTTCCTTCTAATCTCACTCTTGCTTCTTTACAAAGTTTTCTTGGAAATTTGAATTGGCTTAGGCAGTATCTTTATCTGCCTACGAGCTGCCTGCAACCACTGTTCGATCTGTTAAAAGGAAACAAACAGCCCTCCTCAAAGCGTATGTTAACCCCCGAAGCATCCTTGGCTCTGGAAAAAGTTAACCAGGCTCTCCAGGACATGCACCTCGTTCGATTCTCCCCCTCCTCTCCAGTAAATCTTCTAATCTTTATCTCCACCCCCACGGTAGTGGGGGCATTGTGGCAGAAACATGGCGTTCTCGAATGGCTTCATACGCCAGTAGGCGGAGCTCCAAGACTCCTTACCGAGATTGATGCCTTAGCATTTATGATTCGCCAAGGAAGAAACAGATCGGTTCAGGTCTTAGGAAGGGAACCAGATTCAATCATTCTTCCCTTTTCTCTCACTGATACAGAATGGCTCATACGTCACCATTCTCGTTTTGCCATAAGTTTAATGGGTTTTCCAGGACAATTAGATAATCATTTTCCCTCTAATAATTTGATAGCTTCTTTACCTCTGTTGCCTCTACTAGTACCTAAACTTTTCTCTCGAGATCCCATCCCCTCTGCTCCTACAGTGTTCACTGATGGTGGAAAAAAGGGAGTTGCTGCCCTTATATATTATCCAGACCAGCAATACCCCAAACCTCTCTTTACTGAACTTCCTGATAATTCCCCTCAGTACAAAGAACTTTATGCTGTTTTCCTTGCATTAAAAGCTGTACCAGAATCCTTCAACCTTTTTTCTGACAGTGTGTATACTGTTAACTTACTTCCATGGCTTGCTCGATCTTATGTAAGAATTGATGACAACCCACTTTCTCCTCTTTTAATTCAAATTGCCTCTATGCTCTGTTCTCGAACCCATCCACTGTATGTTCAGCACCTACGTTCCCACAGCCCTCTTCCTGGTCCCCTGTCCGAAGGGAATGCTGCAGCTGACCGCCTTGCCTCCACAGGAATTCTCCTGGCCTCTGTCTCTAATCCTGCTGACTTTCATTCCCTAATCCATGTTAATCTTAAAGGTCTTCGAGCTCGATTTCCTGATATTCCTCTGTCACAGTTAAAACGTATTCTTGCTACATGTTCCTCCTGTGCAGGTCTAATCAAAACACCTGCTATTCAGACTCTAGGGGTTAATCCTCGAGGTTTAAAAGCCAACGCTCTTTGGCAAATTGATGTTACCCACATACCTAACTTTGGCAAACAAAAATATGTGTTCGTCTCAATTGATACCTTCTCTAAGTTTATGTGGGCTACAGCTCAGACTGGAGAAAACTCAAAAAAGCTTATAAGCCATATGCTCTCCTGTTTTGCTGTAATGGACTTACTTCTTCAACTTAAAACGGATAATGGACCTACTTTTACCAGCAAACAATTTAAAGATTTTTGTTCCCTCTGGAACATTACTCATACTACAGGCATTCCGTATAATCCACAGGGACAAGGCATTGTTGAGAGGGCCCATCAAACTCTTAAGGCTCAATTAAATAAAGAAAAAGGGGAAATGTACCCCCCTAATATCCAGCTGGCAAAAGCCTTAACTACATTAAATCTCTTTAATATTTACAAAAACTCCGACCAACCTCCTATAATTCTTCATTGGCAAACACCACCCACCCTCCCAGCTATTAAAGTCAAATGGAAAGACCCACTTGATAAAATTTGGAAAGGACCTGACCCCCCGTTGACTATGGGGAGGGGTTTCGCATGTATTTTTCCACAAAATTACTCCAAGCCTGTTTGGGTTCCTGCCCGCCATGTCCGGCAATACCCACATGATGGCGCTGATATCCCTGAAGAACAAGAAACACTGCAAGAAGACTGACTGTAAGAGGACTGGCTACAGGATGCACCCCAGGATCCATAATACAGCATGGCAGAATCAAAAAAAAAAAAATCTGATTCACAGAACTTCCCCCCCCCCGAATGAATGTCTTATGCTATGACTGGCCAGTTGTGTTTTGTGAGTGAGTGAGTGAGTGAGTGAGTGAAAAAAAAAAATTGAGTGACCAAAATTTTTGTATGACCCATTGTGCTCAGAGTACTCTGAAAGTTAACTGACTTTATATCAAACGGCTGGACGCAGCCATGGTTTCTGGAGACGTCCAGAAACAGTCCAAAAATTGTTCATTCCCCCTTTTGATTTCTTTTTTAAGTCTTGATACCAATATGAAATGTTTAGTCTTAAACTGTGTGAGTAAAGATGGTTCAACTATGACAGTAGTTCTAAATTCACATTTGAAATGATATATCTTATTTACAAGTTTTTCTCCTCCTGTGTGTTATAAACTATATGTTTAATATGCGTGTTTCAAGTTTGGTAAACATTAACTTAACAGTTAAATTGTAACTTCGAAGTTACATTTTTACGAGAAGAGGTAAAATCAATTCATTTAAGTAACTGAGTGTTTAAGGTAAAACTCTAAATATTCAATGTGACAATTCATCATCTCCTAAGTTAAAATACAGATTCTCTATACAGGACATTTTTGGAGGGCCCCCAAAAATGTCCTGTAAGCTATCTTGTGGAAATTAATCCACAACAAATTTGGCATCAATCCGATATTGTAAATGTACCAAAAAAAAAAAATTGTCACTAAAATGTGTTAACTCTAGTAACCTGAGTTTGCTTAAAAACCCAATGTAAAAATAGTCAAGAATCAATATATGTAACTTAAACTCGGTATGAAAACTTTGCTATATAAAGACTGCTACATGAGGTCACGTAAGATGACCTTTACACAAAATTATAAAGATACCTAAACCAGTTATAATCATTGAGTTATCAATTGTAGTAAACTTCTAATTTGTTACAAAGTTTTTTCATAAGTAATTGACTACAGCTATGACAAGCCTTCGCATAAAGAAGCATCTGCTCATATAGAATCCCCAGAAATCCATCTTGGACCCCTGACCTCTGACATCACCCACAATTACAGCCATCCCCAGAAATCCATGATGTGACCTGACACGATCTGGAGAACCTGATTCACAGACTCCGAAGGACAAGACTTTCCTACTGCCTTTCTCTCAACCATCGGTGTCTGCTCTTCCTGCTTCTGTTTCGCAGATCATGTTTTGGCGGTTCCAGGTCACTCTCTACAGAGAAGAAAAGTTCCGGTGGCCGTCCTCCTCCATCAAGATAGACGTGTGGCATTTATTTCCTGGCCGTTGACATTGGACTGATGCTTCTATATAACTTGCTGGACACTCCTTTTATACTCCTGGACTTCTTGAAGAATGACTGTAGCAGTTCATAGAACTTACCGCCAGCTGACTCGGGATTTTGCAATGCCAGATCACCCCTCTAGCCCCTCAGCTTATCAGGCCCCCACTCCTCCACCCATCAGGCTCACTCTGTCTCTTGCTACTCTTACTTATCCCTCCCTGTCTTGTGCTAGTTATTTTTGAAGACACTTACACACTATCATTCTGCTTTCTTCCCAACAGGTTTCCGTTCACCCCTACACTGCTATTCCCCTGACAGAGATGAAGCCTTTTACAGACATTGACCCAGTTATATATGGCCATTAAGTAAGAGGAAGATGTTGGGGAATTGTGAGGATATGGTTGAGCTTGGAAGGGCTTGAGCCTGAGGGGTGTGTCAATCCTGTTAGTCTCTCTCTCCACGGAGAGGTTGAGCAAGGAGGGACAGTAGAACCCCAAAATAGGTGTGCCTCTTATCAGTCTCCCTGCCTCACAAAGTGCCCCGCACTCCTGATACTATGGCAAAAAGTTAAAAAGAAAGGGGGAGATGTTGGGTAGTATGCCAGCTCCCCCTGGCTTCTGCTTAACCATATGCCTATATAGGGATAGATTTAATCCCATTCAAAGCTTTGGTCTATTTACATAAATCACTTTAACATTTACATAAAGCACTCCCTCCAGGGCATTGGTGGTTCAGTGATAGGATTCTCGCCTGCTCTACCCCCTCCTTGTCACACTCTGATTTTCACCAGTCACTTTTCTCTCCACCCTCTCTATATCACATCCTGTTTCCACCCTACTTGCAGAGTATAAAAACAGCTGCTCTTCTGATTAAAGACACTTGGAAATTGCTTTCCGGCTCCGAGAGTTCCAGAGTGTATCTCCTGCGGAAGTTGGTGCAGCACGAGTTCCTGATCCCTCTCCCACACAGCAGCCTAGATCAGCTCCAGTTGAGTTCTCTCCAACCCAGAGAGCACTAGCTCGGGAAGAAGTACCCTCAGGCTATCCCGGCAGTCTGGCTTCTGGAACTGCTTCCTCGCTACATGGGCATTGGCAGGTCGATCCATACTCCCAGCCTGTCTCTCTCTTTCCCTATTGGGGCAGGGCTCTGGGGAACTGGGGCTCCAGGACACATTAGTGGGGTCGTCTGTACAGGGAAGTCAAGTTGGCATCATGGTAGTATCTGGAACCTGGTGACTGAAAGAATAGTTAACATATAAAGTCAAACAAATTGTTGACTAATCATGAACCTAAAAGCTGGAATAGTGCAGATGAAGAGTTGGGGGTTTCTGTTTTGTAGATAGTTAGTAGGCCTATTTTAGTTATATTCCAAAGGGCCCATGACTATACTAGTATTTTGGTGTTTTTTTTTTTCTGAGCCTGACATCTGGTATACAGGTGGATCCAAGTTATTGTCTGGGAGATGATGTCATGGCTGGAAAAGGGGCTAGAAAGCTGGATCAGGGAAGAGAGTAGCTCCCAAGTATGGGAAAGGGGTATAAATATTATTGACAGTAAACCCCATGAATTTGATCTGATCTGGGGCCCATATTCAGCTTAGGAGCCTATGTGACCTCTGCATCCCTGTAGGTCTGAGTTCACATTCTGTGGTCATGAGTAGGAACATTCCAAGCTGCCCAATTTCAAGACCCATTTTCCTTAGGTGGAACAGAGTATATTGTCCAGCCTCCCTTCAGAGGATAAAACATTCTCTACTGTTGTTGATCCCCATTGAGGGCAAGGTCCTATGGGGGCTCACAAAGGGGTCTATTGTGTTGTTCCTGATGGAGATGACTGGTAACAATGGAAAGAGGGATCTATTAAAGGTCTAGACAAATCATGTCTGTTTGGTATGGGAATCTCAGGACTCCCCGAATAGGGGGCCCCAGCTGATGGAGTGGCCTGATAGTGACTAAAGAGTCATCCTTAAAGTATGCCAGTCTCTTACCCTTATTCAGCTTTTGTAGTCCTCACTTTGATATGGTTAGCTTTGGAGTGACTGAGGGAAGTGTAATAGGAAGTAGGTGAGAACGTATCTAAGCCTAAGTAGAATCTATTTCATTATGAACTTTATGGTGTCTTTTTAGGTCTTTCTATTTGCTTGCTGCATATATTGACTCACTGCAGACATGAAAGGGCTTTGATATACTCAAACAGCAAAATCACAGTCCAAATGACTTGGCTTACCCATGTCTGTGTCTGAATGGAGAAGGGAGATCTGAGCAGAATTTACTCGACTGGAAGCTATGTTGGCTCTAAGACAGTGTGACAACTCTGGCTTTTCCCTTGATGTTTTCAGTCAACTTATGAGTTAATCCTGGACTGTGGAAATTAGCAGTATTTTCATTTCTTTCTTTCTTGAACTTTATTTTATTTGGGGTTAATGGTTTCCGGTATGGTTGTTGACATATGGACACCTCAGTACCCCAAAACCCTTTTCACACATTCCCAGTGCCTACACCCCCAGAGTCTTTTGCTTTGGTGCAATGCGCCCTGCCTAGTCCAAGGTTTGGCTTTTTTTTTTTTTCCTTTTCTGGTTACTTTCTTTCTTTTTATTTGTTTATTTTTTATATTTATTTATTTATTTATTCCCTTTTGTTGCCATTGTAGTTATTGTTGTTGTTACTGATGTCGTTGTTGGATAGGAAAGAGAAATGGAGAGAAGAGGGGAAGATAGAGAAGGGGAGAGAAAGACAGACACCTGCAGACCTACTTCACCAACTGTGAAGAGACTCCCCTGCAGGTGGGGAGCCGGGGGCTGGAACCCGGATCCTTACAACGGCCCTTGCACTTTGCGCCACCTGCGCTTAACCCGCTACGCTACTGCCCGACTCCCTCTGGCTACTTTCTTAAGTTCCATTTAAAAGTGAGACCATTTTGTGTTTGTCCTTTTCTTCTAAACTTATTTCACTTAATACAATGCCTTCAAGTCCTACCCAAGATGAAGCTAAGGAGATAGTTTCATTTATTTTTTTTTGATAGTTTCATTTTTGATAGCTGAGTAGTTTTTTTTTTTTTTTTTTTGCCTCCAGGGTTATTGCTGGAGCTGGGTGCCTGCACTACAAACCTACTGTTACTGGAGGTCAGCTTTCATTCTTCTTCTCCCTCTCCTCCTTCTTCTTCTTCTCCTCCTCCTCCTCCTCCTCCTCCTCCTCCTCCTCCTCCTTCTTCTTTTTAAAAGGACAGAGAAATTGAAATGGTTAGAGGAGCTAAAGAGGGAGAGAAACAGAAAGACACTTGCAGACCTACTTCACTGCTTATGAAGTGATTCCCCTGCAGGTGGGGAGCCAGGGGCTCGAACCTGGATCCTTGAGTGGGTCCTTTGTGTTCTGTGCTATGTGCGTTTATCCCGGTGTGCCATCAGCCAGCCCCCATTGAGTAGTATTCCATTGTGACACTTTTCTTACAGTCTTTGTTAGTGAAGCATAAGCATTGCTTCTTTAGAGAGTGAGTCACATTTAGGAGACACTTCCTAGGGAGCCCCTTTACTCCCTGTTAAGAGATTTAAGAAACCATGACAACATTTAGGTCTCACAGCTTCCGTCTGAGATGCTGTACAGAGCCCATTTTGCAAATCTAATCGATTTTCCTTCTTAGCAACTCTGTACATTAGAGAAGCAATTTTCAGAGCTGGGTGGTAGTGGCGTACCCGGTTGAGCACACAGGTTCCAATGCACAGGGACCCAGGTTCCAGCCCCTAGCTGGAAACCCCTACCTGCAGGGTGAAAGCTTTGTGAGTGGTGAAGCAGTGTCACAGCTGTCTCTCTTCTTATCTCCCCTTTCCCTCCTGATTTCTGACTATCTCTAGTCAATACAAATAGTAAAAAAAATTAAAAAGAGAAACAATTTCCTAAATTATGCCAAATTAGTCATCTATGCTAGAATTTAGCCTACATGTTTTGAGATTGTTTGCCCCTTTTGCTACATTTCTGGAGGAATGATGGGCATTCGAGTGCTAGCTTCTTCTCTCCATTAGAAGTTTTTTCCCCTGTCACCAGGGCTACCCCCCTTCCATGTCCTCAAAGTCCTTCCCTCCAAAGTCAGGTGCTCACCCACTATGTATCCTGAGTTAATATCACTCACTTTTATTCTTCTTATTTTTTTATTTCTTTATTTATTCATGAAGAAGATAGGAGGAGAGAGAGAGAGAAAGAACCAGACATCACTCTGGTACATGTGCTTCCAGGGATTGAACTCAGGACCTCACACTTGTGGGTCCAAAGCTTTATCCACTGCACCACCTCCCAGACCACACATTACTCACTTTCCTAAACTCAGAAAGAAAGAAAATCTTGGTTTTATTTTGCTCCTGGTGTAGTCTCACAGATTGCTGCTGTTTGGTAAGCTACACCAGTAATTCTTCAGCTACCAGGAGGAAATTAATTGTTTATAACATTTTCCTTTTTTTAAAATTTATTTCTTTATTGGGGAATTAATGTTTTACATTCAACAGTAAATATAATAGTTTGTACATGCATAACATTCCTCAGTTTCCCATTTAACAATACAACCCCCACTATGTCATTTATCATCCTTCATTTTCCTTTTACCCTGCTCCATGACACAGTAGAATCTAGCAGCCAAGAGAAAAATCTTAAAAAATAATAATAAATAAAAAAAGACGTGTAGAGAAGGCAGGCAGTGTGTGTGACCATGTCTGGGGAAGATCAAGAGGACCTGATGTGAATTTGGGAGCTACTCTCAACCCTGATCCAACTTTCTAGTCCTATTGTCAACTCTGACACCACCTCTCCAGACAATACTTAAAAAAAAAAAATTATAAAAAGGGACACTGAAGAAAAACATAGGATAAGAGGGGTACAACTACACATAATTCCCACCATCTCCATATCCCATCCCCTCCCCCTGATAGCTTTTCTATTCTTTATCCCTCTGGGAGTATGGACCCAGGATCATTATGGGGTGCAGAAGGTGGAAGGTTTGGCTTCTGGAATTGCTTCCCTGCTGAACATGAGTGTTGGCAAGTCAATCCATACTCCCAGCCTCTCTCTCTCTTTCCCTAGTAGGGTAGAGTTCTGGGGAACAAGATAACAGGGGTAGAACTCCATATTGTTGCTACCACCAGAGTTCTGAATCCCCAATCTCTCCATTGAAAGCTACAGAAGTTCTCCAAGGTTTACAGATACAGCTAACTATTATTTCTACAACTATCTGTCTATATCCCTCCCCCTCCTTTTCCCCTATGGTCCTATCTTCTCTTCTTTTCCAAGTCACACATACACCTATTACTTCATCCAAATGTCCCTCCCTTTTTCCTCTTCTTTCTCTGGGTCCTGATGGAGTTGGAGTTCAGAGCCCTCTGGTCATCTTCCCCCTATCATTTCTCCTTCTGTGAGAATGCACTAAAATCCTTTATGGGGAGCAGAAGGCGGGAGGTCTGGCTTCTGTAATTGCTTCTCTGCTGGACATGGGTGTTGGCAGGTTGATCCATGCCCCCACACACCATCTCTCTAGGGTACACTCTGCTTCTTCACATGGTCTGGTCATAAATCAAGTCTCTCTGCAGTGCCTACACACACACACACACACACACACACACACACACACACACTTGGATTGTTTGGAGGCTTCATTGCATGGGCAGGACTGAGTCACCCATTGGACCCTGGCAATTGACCTCAGCCTTAATAGACAGCTTCAATACTTCAGGAATGTCATGGCGCTGAGGAGCTGTGAACACCTGAAGCTGAGGTTAAAGGCCAGATAAATAAGTATGAGAGGGGGCCAGGCAGTAGCATACCAGGTTAAGCACACATAGTGTGAAGCACAAGATCTGGCTCAAGGATCCAGGTTCAAACCCCGGCTCCCTATATGCGGTGGGTGGGGGGAGGGTCACTTCACACGCAGTGAAGCAATTCTTCAGGTGTTTATCTTTCTCTCCCCTTCTCTGTCTTCCCCTCCTCTCTCAATTTCTGTCTGTCCTATCCAACAACAACAGGAACAATGAAAAAAAGATGGCCTCCAGGAGCAGTGGATTTGTAGTGCAGGCAGTGAGCCCCAGCAATAACCCTGGAGGCAAAACAAAACAAAACAAAACAAAAAAACATCAAGTAAGTATGAGAGCGATTTTGATCATTCTGTACATTTCTTACAAACCACAGTAACCTTAAGGAAAGTGTTGATTAAAAAAAATTGTATTTGTCAAGGCTAACTAATAATTTCAAAGAAGGCACACTGGTATAATGCATGGAGGCTGGCCACACACTTTCCAGGATAGCGTTCTTATATTCTCATACCTTGTTTTGATGACACATTCTCTAGCCTCCCTCCTACCTGTCACTTTCTGGCAATTTTTCTAAAAGGTCTCCCGTGCTAACTTCTATACTTGCGAATCCTTCCTCAGATCCAAAAGGCTGGTGATATACTCTGGATAATGACTCAGTACACAGTGGTCATAGCAAAAGATGCCTTTTATGTATAACTTAGTTTGAAGTGATTTGATGCCTCCTTATAATACTTTTATCATGGTTAAAATGCATTAGATATTAAATGCATGGTTAAATTCACTAAATATGCATGAAAAGACATGAAGTATTTCTACTTCTGGCCTGAGGGATAAGAAGTGGATTTATATGCTGACCTGTATTTTATGGTCACAGGACAGAAAAAGACAATTGTTTTGACACGATTTATAAATATTATATACAACTACTATGTTCAAAGGGAAATTTCTGGCCGAAATGGCCAACAAGATCCCTTGGCTGATGAATAAGTGTGGTTTTCAGAATGACTGTGTGCTGACTTCCAGAAGCACAAAGGTGTATAATTCAAAACTACTGACACCCAAGTCTACTAGGGGAAATCTGACAGTAAATACACAGGTCATAGGTCCTCTATGAAAAGAACTAAAGCACCACACAGTCAGAAGTAGGCAGTAATGGGGCAGAAGTAAGACTTGATAATGGAACAATAACTGGCTCTGCCTGATTCATCTGGGGCAGGTGACACGTAGACTTTGACAGTGAAAGGATACACAAGAGTTCATAATGACAACAGGTGCTCTAGGATGACGGTGTTTCTGTGCAAAGGACAGAGTAGAGGGGTCATCAGCAGTGTACCTCCTCCCACACGAAGTGCAAGGACACAAGCAAGGATCCAGGTTCGAGACCCTGGCTCCCCACCTGCAGGGGGGGATGCTTGACAAGTGGCAGAGCAAATCTGCAGGTGTCTTTCTCTCTCCCTCTCTATTTCCCCCTCTTCTCTCAATTTCTTTCCATCCTATCCAATAAAATTAAAAAAAAAAAAAAAAGGACAGAGTAGAGAGAGCAGAGTGACTCAGGGTTTTCTACATAGTTATTGCCTATGACTAGAAAATTGTCTAAAAATGAAGGTAGTGGGACCGGGTGGTGGCACACCTGGTTGAGTACACATGTTACAGTGCTCAAGGACCCAGGTTCAAGCTCCTGGTCCCCACCTGCAGAGGGAAAGTTTTGCAAATGGTGAAGCAGTGCTGCAGGTATCTCTCCTTCTCTCTCCCCTACCCTCACAATTTCTGGCTATCTCTTTCCAGTAAATAAAGATAATACATATTATATATATGTATATATATATATATATATATTTTTTTTTTTTAATGAGGGTAGACTCTACCATCTCCCTTGCTTCCTCTTGGATGGAGCTTGATGGAATCATGTTAAGTGAGATAAGCCCAAAAGAGAAGAATGAATACCAGATCTTCTCACTCAGAGGAGTAATTTAAGAAACAGGGACAGAAAAAAGAAAACACAAAGTAGAACTTGGACTGCGTTTGGTATAGTGCACCAAAGCAAAGGACTCTGGGGAAGGAAGGTTTCCCTAGGGGCTGTTTCTGGTGAAAAAAGTACAAACCTGGGAGTGGATATGTCGTAGACACCTCTCATAGGGAGAAAAGAAATTGTACAACTACACTGTAAAACATTAGCTGCACCCCCAGTAAAATGACATTTTACAAAATTAACTTCTAGAGGATATAATTTAAAATAAAAATGAAATGAAAACAAAAAGAGTGAGCGTAGCTACGCTCAGCTCTTCCAGGGGCTTCATACAGCATGCTGGTGTGTGTGTGTGTGTGTGGGGGGGCATTACCCTGTAATCAACACTTCTCTGACCTGAATGTTCACGTGACTCACTTGGGCCACTAGTTGAAATATGGATGCTCGATGAGTCTGAATGTCAGCTTTTCTTTTTTTTTAACTTTTTAAATATTTATTTAATTTATTTATTCCCTTTTGTTGCCCTTGTTGTTTTATTGTTGTAGTTATTATTGTTGTTGTCGTTGTTGGATAGGACAGAGAGAAATGGAGAGAGGGAGGGGAAGACAGAGAGGAGGAGAGAAAGATAGACACCTGCAGACCTGCTTCACCACCTGTGAAGCGACTCCCCTGCAGGTGGGGAGCCGGGGTTCGAACCGGGATCCTTATGCCGGTCCTTGTGCTTTGCGCCACCTGCGCTTAACCCACTGCGCTACCGTCCGACTCCCGAATGTCAGCTTTTCTATGAAAATCCAGAAAATGCTGCTGCTGGCTGGCTTCCCTTAGACAGCAAGGTAATTCCAAATGCCAGTCCGTGGAATGGATTGCTTATGGGTCAGGAATGGTGGCACGTAGCCCTTTGAAAGGAAAGGTGTGGGTCAACAAAGTCTCTGGGATGGTGTATTCTGTCCACAAGCTGCTTCCTGAGTTCATTGCAGGTACCCTACAAATAAAATATTATTTGTATTCTATGGCATGAAAAGGGTAGGGAAGCAAAACCAGTTCAAAACACCAGATCTGAGCTGTAAGAACTACAATCTGGCTTTCGACTAGAAACCAGTGTCGACACAAATAGTTCCAGTTACCCAAAGCAGCTGGTATTGCCTGTTGGTGTGGTCCAGTGTCTTCTCTCAAGAATTAAGCCATTGGAGAGTGAAATCTAGACTCCGGTTCACCTCTGCAGTGGGACTTGGTTCACCTGACTGCTGTGGTTTCTGTAGTAACCCAGCTCCATCATCTCCAATGTAGAAGATCTTGTTTTTTAACAGCAATAAAGGAAGAGGTGAAATTAGAAGACACCTCAGCTTTCTAGTCCTGTTCTCGACTCTGATACCATCTTTCCAGACAATGCTTTACGCCCACCTGCATGTTACCTATCAGGCTCAGGCAAAAATCACTAAAACGATGAACTCCTTAGAACACTCTAAAACTCTATAAGAATGGAATTAAAATATCTTCAATCTTTGATATCAATAAATGTCAGTGGCCTGAATTCACCTATTAAAAGGCACAGAGTAGGAAGATGGATCAGTAAATACAACCCAACAATATGCTGTCTACAGGAAACCCACCTGACTCAACAAGACAAACACAGACTCAAAGTGAAAGGATGGAAAACTATCATACAAGCCAATGGCCCACACAAAAAAGGGCAGGAACAGCTATTCTCATCTCACATGATAGAGTTTAAAATAAATAAAATTTTAAAAGATAGGGATGGACACTACTTAATGCTCAGAGGATCAATTAAGATGACTTAACAATTATTAACATCTATGCACCCAATGAAAAGCCATCTAAATACATCAAACATCTACTTCTTCTTCTAGCATTTGCCCTTCTTCCGTAGCCAGTCAACAGCGTCAGGTTGAGCCTGATGTAAAGTTTCGAGACCTCCTTTGAATCTGGAGAGGTGGCAGTCATGGACTATGTGGGTCATAGTCTGTCTGTAGCTGCAGGGGCAGTTCGGGTCATCTCTGGCTCCCCAGCGATGGAACATAGCGGTGCACCAGCCATGGCCTGTTCGATTGCGATTGAGGAGGGCCCAATCATAACGTGCTAGGTCAAAGCCAGGTTGACGCTTGCAGGGGTCTGTGATGGGATGCATTGGATCGACCTTCCCGTGGTGCATCTCATGAGTACCGATTCACTGGGGAAACTGACGATCCTTCCTAGCCGACTGAATCCACATGGATCCCAGTCACTTTCAAAAACATCTACTGAAAGAACTACAGCAATATATTAATAGCAACACAGTCATAGTAGGGGATTTCAACACCCCATTCTCTCAACTTGACAGATCATTCAGCCAGAAAATCAACAGAGACATGAAGGAGCTAAATAAGGAGATAGATAAACTAGAACTATTGGACATTTTTCAGAGTCATTCATCCCAAGAAACTGGAATACACATCTGCTCTGTTCTTACTTTCAGGTTCCTGATCATTAAACAATTTGTCCTGCTTTATATCTTTCAGCCACCAAGTTGCAAGCACTACCATGATGCCATCCTGACCTCCCTGGGCAGATGACCTCATATATGCTTCTTGGAATCTCACCTCTCCAAAGCCCTCCCCAACTAGGTAATGATAGAAACAGACTGGAGAAGTGGAGACGCAATTACAGAAGCCAGACCTTCCACCTTCTGCAACACATATAGAATGTTGGTCCATACTCCCAGAGAGGGATAAAGAATAGGGGAGCTTCCAATGGAGGGGATGGGACACAGAACTTTGGTGGTGGGAATTGTTTGGAGTTATACCCCTGTTATCTTACAATCTTGTTAGTCATTATTAAATCACTATTAAAATAATTTTTAAATCTTATTCTGTGGTCTTCCAGTTATTTTACGTCATTTCATAGTCATCTTTTGAGATATAAACAGAAACTATTTTGTTTGTTTACCAGAGCATTGCCCACTGCCCAGCTCTGGTTTATGGTGGTGTGGGAGATTGAACCTGAGAATTTGGAGCCTAAAAGAAACTGTTGATGTGATTGATCATGGCTATCTTTCTTAAAAATGTGGAATAGGAAAATAATGAATATACCAAATGAATGAAAACCCAATTGCTGTTAAATTTGTTTCTGTATATGACTAAGTAGTCACAGACACAACTGTATCAGAATGTCTGTTTATTACTATTTCTCCTTTTTTTTTTTGTGCCGGGTCCCTGAACATGAGCAATTCCATTGTTCTTGGTGGATTCCCCCCCCCCTTTTTTTAATTTTTTATTTCAGATAGAAAGAGAGAGAGCACAGCACAGTCCTGCTGTTGATGGGTAAGCTATCCCCAGCTATGCAGGTCCAGTTCTAGGTGAGAAACCAAGCACATGGGCTGAGGGCCGGGGGGTGGGGGTGTGGGGGGGTGGTAGATAGCATAATGGTTATGCAAAAAGATTTTCATGCCTGAGGCTCTGAAGTCCCTGGTTCAATCCCTTGTACCACCATAAACCTGAGCTGTTCAGTGTTCTGGTAAAAACAGAAAAACAAACAAACAAACAAAATGTATACTAGGCCCCTCTGCAGAGAACTAGGGGAGGATGAGTTGGATGTAGGAGGGAGATCTTGTTAACAATACCCACCTTCTGCCCTGTTTGAAGCTTCTCTGATAGAATCCTTACCCTTTCTTTTCTCCGAGCAGTAGAAGAAGAGTTGTCTTGATGGTTTCAGAGTATGATGCTCAGAAGTGAATTTCACCTTTTCTCTTTGACAGTTCTGCTGGTTTAGGCCATCACAACTACTTCCCTCCTAAGGCACTGAGTCTAGAAACTCCTTTGGAACTGTGTTTTTAAGAGGAAAAGATTAAAAATCTTTAGTCTGGGTGGCCGTGTGATGGCTGTATCTGGTTAACCACATAGTAAGAAGAATAAAGACCCAGCCTAGGATCTGGGCTTGAGCCTCCGGCAACCCAACTGCTGGGAGGATGCTTTATAAGCGGGGAAGGGGATCTGCAGGTGCCTCTCTCTCTCAATCTCTCTCTCTCCCCCCCCCACCCTCCCTCTCTCTATTTCTCCCTCCATTCCCAATCTTTCTCTGTCCTACCCAATGAAATGGAAAAAAAAAAAAAAATGGCCACCAGGAGCAGTGGATTTGTAGTGCTGGTACCAAGCCCCAGCGATAACACTGGAGGCAATAAATAAAAAACTTTTTTTTAAAAGTCTGTATATATACACAATGAAATACTACTCAGCTATTAAAAATGGTGAATTCACCTTCTTTACCTCATCCTAAATGGAGTTTGAAGAAATCAAGTTAAGTGGGATCAACCAGAAAGAGAAGGAAGAATCTGTGATGATCTCACTCATAGGTAGAAGTTGAAAAATAAGATCAGAAGGGGAAACTCTAAGCAGAACCTGGAAACTCTAAGCAGAACCTTGGTGTATTGCACCAAAGTAAAAGACTCTAGGGTGGGGGGAAGGGTTCAGGTCCTGGAACATGATGGCAGAGGAGGACCTAGAGGGGGTTGAATTGTTATGTGGAAAACTGAGAAGTGTTACACATGTACAAACTACTGTATTTTACTGTCCTGTTGGCTACAAACCATTAATCCCCCACCCCAGTAAAGAAAAAAAAAAAGGTAGGAGACTTTAGTTTTCTGAAGCTTAAACTTAGTATTCTTCCATCTTTATTATTTTATTATTACTATTTTTTCAACCAGAGCACTTCTCAGTTCTGGCTTATGGTGGTGCTAGGACTGAACCTGGGTCCTTGGAGTCTCAGGCATGAAAGTCTTCTCCATAATCATTCTGCTATCTTCCAGGCCCTAAACCCAGGTTTCTAAATTACCTATGGTCTGTTAATAATAAAGAATGAATATTACATATAAAAAATTGCTTTTGTCATCTGCGTGACTCATGTATGACTCCAGGCCCCACTGCACTAGAGAAAGATTTGGTTCTATGTTATCTTTCCCTCTCTCTGTTATCTAAAAAGCCAGCTCAGAGCTGTAAAGTCCTGGCAATGAAAAATAAATAAGTAAATAAATAAAAATCCCCCCTAAGTCAGATTATTTTAATTGTTTACACTGTTTATTTATTATTGGATAGAGACAGAGAGAAATTGAGGGGGAAGAGATAGAGAGTGGAGAGAGACAGACCTGCAGCCCTGCTTCACCACTTGTGAAGCTTTCCCCCTGCAGGTGGGGACCAGGGGCTTAAACCTGGGTCCTTGTGCACTATAGTGTGTGTGCTTAACCAGGTGCGCCACCACCTGGCCCTGTTGCTTATTCTGATGATAATTTCTACTCTCTCACTAGGCTACAGTGCAAGATAATAAAATAAGATGTAGTATTACAAAATAACAAGGAATAGGAGAGAAAGTTACTATGTTTTCTTTTTGTGTGTGTGTGCCACCAAAAGATACTATTTTTAACACAAACAAGTATTTTCCCTAACCCCTACCCCTATTTCTCTAACACCAACTATACTAGGACAGAACTTTCCGGAAAAGTACATTCCACATACTTGGTATATTGACAGTTAAATTTAATAAATAACTTGTACTCTGCATTACACATTTATAAGCAGAGAAGAAATGTTATGTTTTCCATAAATACCATATTAAACATTTAACAGCTATAACCCAGTTTACAATCTCCTATGATTTAAGGAAAATTTCTAAGAACCTCATATAGGCACTAAGAAAATGTTAGGACATGCCTGCTATAGGGAATGTCATTTGCTTTGAAGCTTTTATACTCTTTAGTCTGTTTCTTCTCCTAGCAACTAAGTAATACCTATTTGGAAACACACACACACACACACACAATTAAAAACACTACTTTCTGCAACACATTTACATATTTACCTACTTAAATATTATTAGTTCTTACCTTTAGAAATTCTTCCTGTTTTTTAGGATGCATGTGGAAGGGATGGAAGTATTTTTAAAATACTTTCATTATGGGAGTCGGGCTGTAGCTCAGCGGGCTAAGCGCAGGTGGCGCAAAGCACAAGGTCGGCATAAGGATCCCGGTTCGAGCCCCCAGCTCCCCACCTGCGGGGGAGTCACTTCATAAGCGGTGAAGCAGGTCTGCAGGTGTCTATCTTTCTCTCCCCCTCTCTGTCTTCCCCTCCTCTCTCCATTTCTCTCTGTACTATCTAACAATGACAACATCAATAACAATAATAACTACAACAACAATGAAAAACAACAAGGACAACAAAAGAGAAAATAAATAAATAAAATATTTAAAAAATACTTTCATTATTATAACAGCTAACAATGAATTAATCCCCACTTCTGAAATGTACATGAAAGTTATTAAAAACATTTTCTAGGGATTGGGTGGTGGCATACCAGGTTAAGTGCACATACTAGGAAGCACAAGGACCTGCACAATGATCTGCGTTTGAACCCCTGGCTCCCCACCTGTCAGGGGGGCCACTTCACAAGCTGTGAAGAGAGGACTAGGGGCCCAAACCTGGGTCCTTGCACACTGTAACATGTGCGCTCAACCAGGTACGCCACCACTGGGCCCAAAATTTTTTAATGGGAGCAGAAGGTGGAAGGTCTGTCTTCTGTAGTTGCTTCTCTACTGGACATGGGTGTTGGCAGGTCGATCCATACACCCAGCCTGTTTCTATCTTACCCTAGTGGGGCAGGGCTCTGGGGAAGTGAAGGAAGTTCCAGGACACAAAGTCAGGTTGGTGTCACGGTAGCATCTTCAACTTGGTGGCTAAAAAGCATTAAGATGTAAAGCAGAACAAGTTGTTTAATAACAAGGAACCTAAAGGTAAGAGTATAACAGGTGAAATTTGGGGTCTTCATTATGGAAGAAGCTAGGAAGTCTATTTTAGGTATAATCAAAGGAAGGCCCTACTTCTAAGTTAAGGTTATGTTCTGAAATTTTGGAGAACATGGATTTTTGAGGGATGCAATTCACCCCAGGACAGCCTGGGCTTTCTTTCTCCGAATGCCTATCTGTAACACTTACCCCATCTCAACATTCCATGATTTTGGAAGCTCTGAACTGCTGCTCAATCCTCAGGAGATGCCCATCCTCCTGTCCGCAGATGTCACTTTGAAATCTGCTGTTGCAGGTTTAATGGAGACATTATTCTGATTTCACTCACACAGCCTATTCACAGAGTACACACAGATCCTAACTCAGTGGGACTTGTTTTCTACATGTGTTTACCAACAAGGCAGTGATATATATTTTTCCATGCAGTGGAAAAAACTGTATAATTCCCAGTATCTTTGTGTTGCAGAGGCTATGGGCAAATAGATGTTCTGTTGTAATACCTTGCTGGTGAGTTTATGAAAAGCTGCACATTTGGGGATGGTAATTTGAATACTACTGTAATATTTTAAGTTTTATTGATTGTTTTTTTTATTGCCACCAGGGTTATCACTGGGGCTGGGTGCCTCCACAATGAACCCATTGCTCCTGTTGGTCATTTTTTTCCTTTGTTTTTCTATTTTATTTGATAGGACAGAGAGAAATTGAGAAGAAAGGGAGAGATTTTTAAAAAGGTGTGTGGGGGAGAGAAAGATAAGACACCTGCAGGGAGCAGGGGCTTGAACCTGGGTCCTTGCACATGTAAATGTGTGTACTCAACTGAGTGGGCCACTGTCCAGCCCCCACAGTATTTTTGAAATAAATATCCATTAATTCAGACATTCTTTTAGGAACTCTACAGAAAATTTAAGATGCTCAAAGCAACACGGTTGAGTTGAGAATAATCCCAGTAAGAGAAGCACTCAAATATGATTCAAGTTATAAAAGTTATTGCCTGAATAATGATTCTTATATGCAGTTCTAGAAATTAACCAAGAAATAACTTTCTATAATACTCTTTGTAGGAGAGGGAAAACGAAGATTCACTATGGTAGAAGATCATTTGCGGATATTCTAGGGTAGTGCTCAATTACTGAAATTCAAATGGCAAATTGAAAATCCATTAGCATTCTAGCAAGCTACTTACATGCACTTTATCGAATCAATTTTTTTTCTTCCCCCCTCAGAGACTTCATAAAGCTCTGCCAAACTCCCTGACTTGCTTGTCTTGGGTTAAAGAAGAGGAAAGCTTGCTTTTGTGTTTACCTCATAGCCTCTCTAGTCAATTTTATGTACTTTTCTTATTCCCACATAGATTGTGTAAGAGTTTTTTTCTTTTGAGATATGCATATACTCACTAAGATGTGAATAAACTCGAGAGATTCACTAATTCACCACCCATCTATCTTTTCCAGTGATGAAGTTGACATAACCGCAGTGTATTTATCCATCAATTCAGAAAGTCCCAACATACTTTTTTTGGTGTCTTTTTTAAATTTTATTTTTATTTATGAAAAGGAAACACTGACAAAAAACACAGGATAAGAGGGGTACAACTCCACACAATTCCCACCACCAGAACTCCATATCCCACCCTCTCTCCTGATAGCTTTCTTATTCTCTATCGCTCTGGGAGTATGAACCCAGGGTCCTTGTGGGGTGCAGAATGTGGAAGGTCTGGCTTCTGTAATTGCTTCCACCGAACATGGTTGTTGGTAGGTCAATCCATACTCCCACTGTCTCTCTCTTTCCCTAGAGGGGCAGGGCTCTGGGGAACTGGGGCTCCAGGACACATTAATGGGGTCATCTGCACAGGGATGTCCAGTTGGCAATCATGTTAGCATCTGGAACCTGGTGGCTGAAAAAAAGAGTTAACATATAGAGCCAAACAAATTGTTGACTAATCATGAACCTAAAGGCTGGAATAGTGCAGATGAAGAGTTAGGGGTCTCTGTTTTGTAGATAGTTAGTAGTTCTATTTTAGTTATATTCCAAAGGGCCCATGACTATACTAGTTTGTTGTTGTTTTTTTCTTTTCTGAGCCTGACATCTGATATGCAGGTGGATCCAAGTTATTATCTGGGGAGATGGTGTCATGATTGGAAAAAGGACCAGAAAGCTGGATCAGGGAAGAGAGTATCTCCCAAATATGGGAAAGGTGTATAAATGTTGTTGACTGTAAACCCCATTGATTTGATGTGAGCTGAGGCCCATTTTCAGCTTAGGAGCCTATGTGACCTCTGCATCCCTATAGGTCTAAGCTCACATTCTGTGGTTATGAGTAGGTTCCTACCAACATACTTTTAAGCACAACTCTTACTTTAGAACAGGCCTTAATGAAAAAAAAAAAAAAAAAAAAAGGTTGGAACAAAACACTTGGGGAAAAACAATGACTCAGACTAGCTGCTCAGAATGTGAGGTGTGAGGTCCTGGTTCACCTCTCCAGAGTCCTACCCCACTGGGGAAAGATAGAAACATGTTGCCCATAACCAGCAGAGAAGCAATTACAGAAGCCAGACCTTCTACCTTCTGTACCTCATGATGGTCTCTTTGGTCAATACAGACCACTCCATCATCTGGGGCCCTAGTCAGGGATCCTTGGATCCTCACATTGATATGATGGGACCAGACCACCGCTAGTAGATCCCTATCTCCACCATCACTGGTCACTTCCATCAAGAATGTCATCACAAGTCCTCATGCGGGCCTATCCAAGATCTTGTCCTGACGGTAGAGCAGCAATGATAGGGACTGCCTATCAGATTGGTCCTGAAATGAGGGCAGCCAAGAATGTTTCTAGCTGTGGCTACGGACTTTGAGCTTAGACTGACAAAGACTCAAGAAATTACACAGGCTCCTGTGTTAAACATGAAGACATGGGCCCTAAATCAGATCAATGGGGTATTCAATTAATGGTATTTATATACCAAATATAGCTCATAGTTGGGAGCTACTCTCTGCCCTAATCCAGCTTTCTAGTCCTATTTTCAACTCTGACACCATATTCCAAGAAAATACTTACAGCCCACTTGCATATTAGCTGTGGGGCTCAGGCAAGAATTACTAAACTCATGGATCAAATGGAACATACCTAAAACAAGACTTTCAAGCTTCTTCCCACACAAAGACCCCTAGTTTCATTTGCTCTATTCCTACCTTTGGGTTCCTGTTTATTGAACAATTTGCTTTATGTCTTGCCACCTTTCAGCCCAAGTTGCAGATGCTACTATGATATCATATTGACTTACTTGGGCAGACGACCTCACCAATATTTCCTGGAACATACCCTACTAGAGAAAGAAAGAAAAAAAAAAAAAAAGCAAAGCTAGAGGAATGGATTAACCTGCCAGCATTCCATGCTCAGCAGAGAAGCAATTATAGAAGCCAGACCTTCCATACTCTGCACTCCATAAAGAATTTTGGTCCATACGCTCAGAGAAATAAATAGGAATAAGTAGGGGAGCTCCCAGTAGGGGTGGGACACAGAACTCTGGTGCTGGGAACTATATGGAATTGTACCCCTGTTATCTTAGAATCTTGTTAACAATTATTAAATCACTAGTAAAAAAAATTTTGGTCCATACTCCCAGAGGGGTAAATATTGGGGGAAGATGACTAGGGGGTCTCTAAAAAAAAAACATGGGGGGAGGGCACTCAGGAGTAGCTGATGTGACTTAGAAAGGAAGAGAAAGAATAGCTATAGACAAAACAAAGAAGGGGAAAATATATATAGATAGTTATAGAAATAATAGTCAACTCATATCTGTGATCTTGGGAGGACTAATGCAGTTTTCAGTGGAGGGAATGGGGACACAGAACTCTTGTGTGGTGGGAAAGATATAGAATTATAAAACCCTTGTTTTATAATAATTTAAAAAACAATTTCTTACTGATTTGTATCTCTAATTTCATTCAGCATTGTTGTGCCAACAAAATAATTTTACCTCTCTGTTAAACCATCAATAATAAATTTTAAAAGTTAAAAAATAAGAAAATACAAAGCACAATTTGGACCGGGTCTGGTGTATTGCACCAAAGTAAAGGACTATGGGATAGGGGAGAAGGGTTCATGTCAGAGAACCTAGAGGGAATTGAACTGTTATATGGAAAGCTGATAAATGTTACACATATACAAACTACTGTATTTTATTTTTTGTTACTGTATTTTATTGTTGGCTATAAACCATTAATCCCCCCAATTAAAAAAATAATAATTTTACCTTCCAAAAAGAAAAAAGTTGTTGGCTTTGGGTCCATAAATGTTAATGATTTCAGTTTGTTGAGTGTAATTAATTACATATGTACTATAATTATCTAGTACCAAAAGTATAATTAACACGAGCCTGTTTATTTTTCTCAAATACCTTGACTGTCAACATGGAGATACTCAGATTTTTCTCCTTAGCTTTTACTAAGGTTATTAATGATATCTAATAGTTATCTTTACATTCTATATCCATAATAAACCCAACTTAGTCATGACTTACTCATTTTAAAAGTGCTGTTGTATTGTTTACTAATGAACTGTCAAATGTTTGCATTAGTACTCATAAAGTGAGACTGCTCTATCATTTTTCTCATTGTTTGGAAATAGTGATATATTATAAAATGTACCTGGAGGGTTTTTTGTTTTGTTTTGTTTTGCATTTTGAGGCTAAAAGCTTTCTTTCTACCTTCTGGAGTTGTTTTGAAACATCAGGATTAAAGTTCTGGCAGACATTTCTTGAAACAATCTGGACTAGTAATATTTCATAAAAGGACCTTAGTTTTAAAATGATTCATTGTTCTGGGGCCGGGTGGTGGCGCACCTGGTTAAGCACTCACATTACAGTGCACAAAGATCCAGGTTCAAGCCCCTGGCCCCCACTTGCAAGGGAAATCTTCATGAGTGGTGAAATAGAGCTGCAGGAATCTCTCTGACTTTCTCCCTCTCTATCTCACCCCTCCCCTCTCAATTTCTCTCTGTTTCTATGCATTAACAAATAAATAAAAATATTTTTAAAATAATTCATTGTTCTGAACTTCTGTATTTCTTGGAGGTATCTTGGTATGTCACTTTTTTTTTAAGTTAAGAAAAAAGTTCATTTTATAAAAGTACTTTTAAGGGGCTGGGTGGTGGCACACCTGGTTGAGCACATGTATTACAATGCGCAAGGACCCGAGTTCTAGCCCCCAGTCCCCACCTGCAGGGGGAAAGCTTTACGAGTGGTGAAGCAGGGCTGCAGGTGTCTCTCTATCTCTCTCCCTATCAACCCCCTCCCTCTTGATTTCTGACTGTCTCTATCCAATAAATAAAGATAATAATAAAATTTTTTAAATTTTAGAAAAGTACTTTTAATTAAAAATGATTTTTGATTCACTAGAAAACTATTCAAAGTGACCTTATAATTTTGGAAGACTTCCTTGCCATTTAAGTTGCCATATGTTTTTGATCTTCCACGTTCACAATCATCAGACCTTACTTGGTTTCTAGGACACTCTCCTGTAGGTGTGAACCCTCAAAAAATGTTTTCAAGGAAGAGTTATGCATGTACAAACTATTGTATTTACTGCCAAATGTAAAAATGCATTAATTTCCCAATAAATAAATTAAAACATAATGCTTTCAAACTTAAGAAAGGAAAAAAAGGGGGTCTTGGGCAGGGGAACATAGCATAATGTTTATGCAAAGACACTCTCATGCCTTAGGCACCAACGTCCCAGGTTCAATCCCCTGCATCACCATAAGCCACAGCTGAGCAATGCTGTGGCAACAATAATTTTGTGACAGTGATGGCAAAAACTGTAACTAGACACTTACTGTATTTCAGGTACTAAGTGTTTCATATGTATCACCTCATTTCATCCTCCAAGAACTGTGTGAGTTGACATTTACCTCTTCCTAACTTTACCAGTACACAAGATAAGATCCAAGCACCTTACTGTTGAGCCGGCAGTCGGCACTTCGGCACTTACACCTCTGTTGTCTGGCTCCAGATACCACTTTACTTAATAAAGTGACTCTCAGATAATTGTCAGACTATCAACACTACTGGCAAAAATGCATTTGGATTTATTATTATTATTATTATTATTATTATTATTATTTTCACCTCCAGGGTTATTGCCAGGGCTCTGTGCCTGCACCACGAATCCACTGCTCCTGGAGGCCATTTTTTCCTTTTTGTTGCCCTTGTGGTTTTACCATTATTGTGGTTATTATTATCGTTGTTATTGATGTTGTTGTTGTTGGATAGGACAGAGAAAAATGGAGAGAGGAGGGGAAGCCAGAGAGGGGGAGAGAAAGACAGACACCTGCAGACCTGCTTTACTGCCTGTGAAGCAACTCCCCTGCAGGTGGGGAGCCAACCCAGATCCTTCCACCAATTCTTGCGCTTTGTGCCACGTGCGCTTAACCCACTGCGCTACCGCCCGACTCCCTGGATTTATCATTTATAAACAGTACATTCAAGCTCTCCTAGAAACACATTACATAATTACATAGGTCAGGTCTAACAATACTATAGGAGGTCCATCAGCTATTGGACCTGACTGACCTTGTTTTTATACAGATGATCAGATCCAAGATTCTCCTCCGGCCTTCTGAACAATAAAGTGGGTAGGCAGGCACAGTGCAGGGATCAGAATGAGCCAAGACCCAGACTTCAAATTTCCCTTCTCATTTTATCACCGTTACTAGAGCATAAAATATAGAAGCAAGCTATTTAATATAATTATCTTTATCAACAAAGTACCTTTCTTGTAAACACTATTGATATGTAGAAAGGAACAGTTTCTCTACAATTCACACTGGCCTGGTAATTCTTGGTCAGCCTACAGCTTTGGAATGTGAATATTCATTGTCACAGGAAGGCTTCTCAGGAGTCAATCATAATCATACTGTCATTTAGTCTTATATTACTAAATGACATAAAGTATGCTATTGGATTATATGGACTCATGGTATTTTTTAATGATTTTGTGAAATATCTTTGCTGTGGAATTATCTTTCATGTATGAATATGATTAATACTCAATTTTTTTTTCCAACTATGAATGATGACTAAGAAAAAACAGTTTGGGCTTTTGATCCAGATATATAGCCATATGTGCTGTCTGAACTTCCAGCATCTACAAGATGACTTAGTCTGAGCTATGCATTTAAACATAAAAAAGTAGAGCAACTCATGGAAGGATGAGATTAAGCTTGTAGAATTATTAATTCAGCATTTAATTCATCAGGATTTCAACTTAAACTCCTTGAGATTTTTTTTTCTAATTAGATAGAGGTAGATAGACAGAGAGCTATCACCTACTATGCTGTCTTCCCAGTCCAGATTTCCTTTTCCGTATCAGTATTAAACCTTTTTTTTGCCTCCAGGTCATCACTGGCCTGAATCCACTGCTCCTGGAGGCCATTTTTCCCATTCTGTTGTTGTTATTATTGTTGTTAGACCTGACAGAGAGAGATTGAGAGAGGAAGGGAAGACGGGGGGAAAAGACAAATACCTGCAGACCTTCTTCACTGCTTGTGAATCGACCTCGATGAGTTTCCACACTATCTCCTTTACAATAAACCAGTTCACAGGACAAGAAGCAGCCCTTGAAAACCCAGTCCCTAACATCTAAATAACACATTCCCCCATTTACTTGAGAATGTAAAAAATGATTATGTATGGGAGTGTATAGTTCGGATTTTTTAAATTCCTAGTTAATTTGAAAAAACTATAAATGTCTGTTTGAAATGAGAATAGTTAACATGCCAGGAGCAACAAAATAGACAAACAAACAAAAAAAAAAACCAAAGGGCTAAAAATAACAGTTTTGAAAATAATTTCTAAGTAGCACATAATTCAGAAAAATAAGCAAAACCTTAAATGCCCTTTCTTCTAAATAAGACTATTTTCTCTCCAGAAAAAGAAAAAAGTAACTAATGATTTGAGATTACAATCAATTTTTATTTACTTCTTCAGCAGTGACTAGTCTGCCAGTACATAACTTTCTCATTCACAACCAGTTTCCCCTCGTTTATAAAATAATCTTTTTCCTTTTGAATTTCTTTAAAAAAGATTTCCTATAAATGTGTCAAATTCTAATTTGTTTTCCCAGCATCATTAACAAGTGTGACTTTGTTTCGTCATTATTTTATCACTTCTTATCTTCTTAAAATAATTCCCCTTTAGAAAATCATTGTACGGAGTTAGGCGTGAGTGCACGTTACCAAGCACAAGAACTGGGGTTCAAGTCTTGGTCCCCACCTGCAGGGAGGGAAGCTTTTTTTAAAAAAAATTTTTTATTTACAAAAAGGAAACATTGACAAAAACCATAGGATAAGAGAGGTACAACTCCACACTATTCCCACCAACAGATCTCCGTATCTCATCCCTCCCGATAGCTTTTCTAGTCTTTAACCCTCTGGGAGTATGGACCCAAGGTCATTGTGGGATGCAGGTGGGAGGTCTGGCTTCTGTAATTGCTTCCCCACTGAACATGGGCATTGACTGGTTGATCCATACTCCCAGCCTGCCTCTCTCTTTCCCTAGTGGGGAAGGGCTCTGGGGAAGTGGGGCACCAGGACACATTGGTGGGGTTGTCTGTCCAGGGAAGTCTGGTTGGCATCATGCTAGAGTCTGGATGATGGTGGTTGAAAAGAGAGTTAACATACAAAGCCAAACAAATTGTTGACAATCATGGACCTAAAGGCTGGAATAGTGCAGATGAAGAGTTGGGGTGGTCATCCATTTTGTAGATAGCTAGTAGGCATAATTTAGGAGGGAAGCTTTATGAGTGAAGCAGTGCTCCAGGTCTCTCTCTCTCTCTCTCTCTCCCTCTTTCTATATGCCCCTTCTCAATCTCTGCCTCTATCCAAAGTAATAATAGTAACTAACGCAAATATTTTACTAGCCAACTCTATGCATTCTTGCTATGAAGTGAATTTCATTCAAATAGGTCACACCAATTTACATGCTGACACACTTTGCTTAAGAATAAGATACCAACGCAACGATTGCCACCTCAACATGCTTCACCTCAGACTGTGTCCAGAGACTTCACGTGTGGAATGACAACCCTTCAGCTTCATTACTCGGGTGAGACCTTTCCTTTTATAATACACTCTAATTTCATCTCAGATGGTTCACTTTCTAACAAAGTCCCATAACCTAGATATACACCAGTTTCTGTGAGAGACAGCTTATGTCCACAGGTATCCATAAACTACTGCAAAATATATACCTGAAAGCAGAAGTACACTAGAGTTTGCAGTGAGTACCTAACACTTCCTCTCCACTATTCCAAGCTTTGGATCCATGATTGCTCAACAATTTGTTTGGCTTCGTATGTTAACTCTCTTTTCAATCACCAGGTTCCAGATGCCACCAGGATGCTGGCCAGGCTTCCCTGGATTGAAGACCCCACCAATGTGTCCTGGAGCTCACCTTCCCCAGAGACACACCTTACTAGGGAAAGAGAGAGGCAGACTAGGAGTATGGACCGACCAGTCAACGCCCATGTTCAGCGGGGAAGCAATTACAGAAGCCAGACCTTCTACCTTCTGCAACCCTCAATGACCCTGGGTCCATGCTCCCAGAGGGATAGAGAATGGGAAAGCTATCGGGGGAGGGGGTGGGTTATGGAGATTGGGTGGTGGGAATTGTGTGGAGTTGTACCCCTCCTACCTTATGGTTTTGTTCATTAATCCCTTCTTAAATAAAAAATTTAAAAAAAAAAAGAATAAGATAAAACTGATTGCACCAAAGCAAGAGATTCTGGGGAGGAAAGGGCTGGGGGGTGGGGTGAGAATAAGACAAATCATTCTTCTTCTTTTTTAAATTATGGTCGTAGCTTCTTATTTAAAAGAATTTCCTAGCCTGGAGATGCTGCAGTGGATGGGGCCTTAAGAGTGTCAGCATGGAGTCCCAGAATGGATCCATGTCATCACAGACACCACCCGAGTGATGCTCTAATTTGCTCTATCTCTTCCATCCTTTCCCCTCCCTCTTTCACCCATAAGTAATCTTTAAAAAAAAAGATAATTCTAGTCAGGGATTCTGAGAACACCGTGATAGCACAATGGACTTGTATTCAAGAAGTCCTAGGTTCAATCCCTAGTACCAGCATCAGCCAGAACTGAATGGAGTTTTGATTAAAAACAAATCCAGCAAGAAGAAATGAACCCAGTTACCTAATTCATTAAAGCAATTTTTGACCGCCAGCAGCCAAGCATTTGAAATGATCAGTTAGTATTCACCCAAAGATTATCAATGCTATTATAAATCGTAAACTTGTTTGGAGGATCTGTTTCCAGTTTATAATAGGATGCAATTTGCACTGACAAGTCTTTAAAAAAAGTAATCTACACACATAATTAATTTGCCTCAAAAATAATAAAATAATAAAAACCTTTTTAGAAATGCAGTACACACATTTCTTAATCACGACAAGAGTCCATGGTGGTTCTAACTTCAACAACAACAACAAAGCATTCAGCAAAGGTCATTGGTTTATATCCCAAAGGGAGTTCAGTGTAAAAGTTGACTGTAACACATGGCTTTTATTCTTGGGCTTCAGTCATGCTATAAATCCCCCAGTGCCGCATCTAGCAGTCCCCCTCTCCGCCCCCGCCTCCTAAAGTCAGTCATACAGAGTGTCATCTATTCTCAGAGCACTGTGGAGTCCTTGGATTGCCAGCTCCAATGAAGGGCACGCAGATCTGTGCTGACATTCAGGACAGGGTGAACTCGATAGATCCCACTATTCTCCATTAGTGACAGGACGCAGACCCTAAAACAAGCACGCAAGGCATCTGAAAGCAAAGCATTTTGATCGCAGTACAAAGTTTTTTTTGTTTGTTTTTAATATTTATTTTATTTATTCCCTTTTGTTGCCCTTAGTACAAAGTATTTTTAGCCACACATCGACCAGTCCATCAAACCATTAAAAATAAACACAAAAATGCTAAATATAATTTTTGAAATATTTGCTTTCTTAAAGCCACTTTTTTTTTTAACCAGAGCACTGATCAACTCTGGTTTATGGTGGTGCAGAGAATTGAACCTGGGACTTTGGAGCCTCAGGGGTCTGTTTGCATAACCATTATGCTATTTAGCCCTGCCCAACACCATTTTTTTTCTTTCAGGAATTAAAATTTTTAAAAATATTTATTTTCCCTTTTGTTGCCCTTCTTTTTATTGTTGTAGTTATTATTGTTGTTACTGATGTCATCATTGTTAGATAGGACAGACAGAAATGGAGAGAGGGGAAGACAAAGACAAGACACCTGCAGACCTGCCGGTGAAGCGACTCCCCTGCAGGTGGGGAGCCGGGGGCTCGAACCAGGATCCTTACACTGGTCCTTGCACTTTGCGCCATATGCTCTTAACCCATTGTACTACTGCCCAACTCCCACTTTTAGGAATTTTAAACTTTATTCAGGAAAACTGAGAACACCCACATGTTGACGTACAAGTCGGCTATGAGAGACGAAGAGAATAAGAGAGAGAGAGAAAGAGAGACAGAGAGAGAGAGAATATGAGAGCCATTTACTCACATGTTGGCAGGTAGGCCTACCTCAGCAGAGAAAGCTCTATCACCATTTCTCTTAAACCAGATGAACAAAATTAGACAATATGCATTTGGGATGCACTGGATCGACCTTCCCGTGGTGCATCCCGTGAGTACCCATTCATTGGGGAAACTGACGATCCTTCCTAGCCGACTGAATCCACATGGATCCCAGTCACTTTCAAAGCCAGCAACAAGCAGCTCAACCTGACGCTGTTGACTGGCTACGGAAGAAGGGCAAACGCTAGAAGAAGAAGACAATATGCCCCCCCACCCCTAAAATATAACTCACAAAGGCAGACAGTTCCCAGCTGGATATATGTAAGGTTCCCAGCATCTTCTGGGGTTAAGGGACAAAGACAAAGAGTGACAGTGATATAAAATACTTCTTTATTTAGGTGTCTGATGAAGAACCCTGTCTAGACTTATGAAGAGCACAGGGTTGAGCAGTTATGGGAACACTACAAAGATTTTTATAGAAGGCAAGACTTATTTCTATTTCTGAATTAAGCATCATTTATGGTCTCAAGAGTGACTAGGGGAAAAAAAAATCTTACCAAGCCTAACTTTGTCCAAAGAATTTAAAAAAAAAAAAGAAAGAAAGAAAAAATCCCAAACCTTTTCTTTATATATCACTTATTTCCCAACAAAGGATTGAGAGTTGTGCTTCCTCATTGCTATTTGTGAAAAGGAGGGTTGGGTTAATTCCCATTTTATATCTTTCTATCCCCTTTTTATATCTTTTCATACTGTGCTTAGTTTTCACCTCAACTGAAAACTTTCATCTGATTTCCAGACCACACACAAAAAAGTTTTCTCTATAAAATCTATAATTAAATATACATTATTCAGTTTTCTTACTTTAAAGCCACAAAGGGCACAAAGCAACTTAACTGTCCAGAAATGAGAGCACTCTAAAAAAACTACAACAGAGAGGGAGCCGGAGGGTGGCACAGCGGGTTAAGCACACATGGCGTAAAGTGCACGGACTGGCATCAGGATCCTGGTTCGAGCCCCCGACTCCCCACCTGCAGGGGGCTTGATTCACAGGCAGTGAAAGCAGGTCTGTAGGTGTCTATCTTTCTCTCCCCGTGTCCCCCTCCTCTCTCCATTTCTCTCTGTCCTACCCAACAACAACAGCAATAACAACAATGACGACGATAAACAAGGGTAACAAAAGGGAAAAATAAAAAAATACAGCAGAAAGCAATATATCCAGAATAACTAAGATAGGATCTTTGTAAAATAAAAATCTTTCCAAATAACATGTAATACTGTATTTCTCAAAAGGATATTTATAGTGGTCAGTAAACCAGAAGTTCATCGGTGTAAGCTTCAAATATATATGAACCTCTACTTGAAGATGCACTTAAAAAATTTTTATTAATGATTTAATAATGATTAATAAGATTATAAAATAACAGGGGTACAATTCCACACAGTTCCCAATATCAGAGTTCTGTGTCCCATCCTCTCCACTGGAAGCTTCCCTATTCTTTATCCCTCTCTGGAAGTATGGATCAAAATCTTATGAGTTGCAGAAGATGGAAGGTCTGGCTTCTGTAATTACTTCGCTGGACATGGGTGTTGGCAGGTTGATCCATCCTCCCTGCCTGTTTCTATCTTTTCCTAGTGAAGTAGGGCTCTGGAGAGATGTGGCTCTGGGGTACATTGGTGAGGTCATCTGTCCAGGGAGGTCAGGATGGTATCATGGTAGCATCTGCAACTTGGTAGCTGAAAGACAGTATGATACAGAGCAAATTGTTCAATAAACAGGCATCCAATGGTGGGAATAGGGCAAATGCAACGAGGGGTCTTCATGCTGGGAAGTCTTTTAGGTATGTTCCAATGTAACCTATGACTTCAGTAATTTTTGCTTGAACCTGAGTTAGCATGTGAGTGGGCTAAAAGTATTGTCTGGGAAGATGGTGTCAGAGTTGAGAACAGGACTAGAAAGTTGGATTAGGGCAAAGAGTAGCTCCCAAATATGAGAAGAGCATTAACTGTTAACCTTATCAATCTGACCTAGGGCCCACGTCTATTCATAATGAGCACAGGAACCTGTGTAACCTGTCAGTGGAGGCTCACATTCCATGGTCATGGCTAAAAACATTCTAGGCTGCCTTCATTTCAGGGCCAGTGGCATGGTAGGTTCACCCAGTCTCCCTACAGAGTGAGGCAGTCCCGACAACTATCGCTTTACAGTGAGGGCGAGGTCCTAGAGAGGTCAGCTAGAGAGGTTTATGATGACATTCCTGATGGAAGTGACCAGTGATGGGGAAGAGAGGATCTCTTACAAGTCTAGGCCCAGAAGATGCACTTCAGATGGGAAAAATTTTCTTCATAATGAAACATCATTATTTAAGATTATGAGAAATCTACTAATAGAACCAAGGATAAGTTAACTTTAAAGAATCATGTTCAGGGAGTCGGACGGTAGCGCAGCGGGTTAAGCGCACGTGGTGCCAAGCGCAAGGACCCGCATGAGGATCCTGGTTTGAGCCCCTGGCTTCCCACCTACAGGGGAGTTGCTTCACAGGCGGTGAAGCAGGTCTGCAGGTGTCTATCTTTTTCTCCCCATCTTCCGCTCCTCTCTCTATTTCTCTCTGTCTTATCTAACAACGAAGACATCAATAACAACAACAATAACTACAACAACAATAAAAAACAATAAGGGCAACAAAAAAAAGGGGAAAATAAATAAATATTCTAAAAAAAGAATCATCTTAAAATTGTTTTTGCTAAAGGCTACAGGAATAGGTCTTCACATAAATTCCATTTATCAAATACAGGTAAGTTCTGTAGTACACAGGCTCTGACGATGCTGTGATTTATCTGTACAAAGTAGTATACCCAAGACTGGGCAGCGGTGCACCTGGTTAACTGCACACAGTACTGTGGGCAAGGAGTCGGCTTGGAGCCCGAGCTCCCCACCTGCAGGTGAGGTGGGTCTACAGGTGTCTTTCTCTCTCTTTCTCTCACTCTCTTATTTCCTTCTCCTCTCTCAATTTCTGTGTCCTATTCTATAAAACAGAAAAAAAGGGGAGAAGGGGCAGGGAAGAACGACCAGCAGGAATGGTGGATTTGCCAAGTGCAGGCACCAAGCCCCAGTGATAATCCTGGAGGCAAAAATACTATAAAATAGTATTAATATCCAAGCATTTCTACAACTATTAAAATTAGCAACAGATTCCTCTAGAAAAACATTTCATGAATTGTCTTTCAAAAAAGATTCTGTAAATACTCAAAAGGAATTACAGTATATTTATACCAGAAATGCTCCCCACTCAGTATCATTATGCTGTGTCCAACACTTTTTTCAAATTTTTTAAATATATTTATTTATTCCCTCTTATTGTCCGTTTTACTGTTGTAGTTATTATTGTTGTTGTTACTGATGTTGTTGTTGTTGGATAGGACAGAGAGAAATGGAGAGGAGGTGATGACAGAGAGGGGGAGAGAAAGATAGACACCTGCAGACCTGCTTCACCGCCTGTGAAGTGACTCCCCTTGCAGGTGGGGAGCCCGGGGGCTGGCACCAGCATCCTTACTCTGGTCCTTGAGCGCCACCTGCACTTAACCCGCTGTGCTACCCCGACTCCCCGTGCCCAACACTTTTACAACAGTACTATGTACTGACTGAAAGCCAGGGTGGCACCAGAACCCAAACCATTCTTATTTTTCTTTACATACTTCTTTAATATATTCATAGCAATGAATAAATTTTAAAATACTTGCTTTAGAAATGAAGATTGCACATTTTTTTCTAATGGGATGTAATCTGCATGAAAACTCAGGTAAGTATAGGTGTGAGTAGTGGTCCCTGCTCATTGTAGGCCCAGAAGTACAATTTTAGGAGTTATTTACACTTTGACTCTAGTACAAGTTCTAAGCAGAGCCGTCTAAGAGGAAGTGAGATGGAGGGTTCTAGACTAATTGTGGAAAGCTGGATTCAACCGCAGTGCTGCAGAATCACCATTTCTTATATTTAGCCTCAGACATGCACAGCTAATATTCTGTTGGCATGCTTATAAAAAAAATGACAGTGTTCTAAATTGTTTCCACAAAACTCTCAAAATTTATTTTTCAGGAAGTCCTAATTAGATTGACTGAAATGGGGGGTGAAAACATGGAGAGGAGGGAAGGTAGCCTGGAGAAAGATGCTAGAGGTGGGAAGCACTAACCCTGGGAGACAGCCTTCCACACCAGCTCACAGAACTGAGCACTGGATGGCTTTACTCGAGTGAACAGAATATCTAGAACTAGTGGGTCTAAGTTTCTTTGATCTGAGATTCCCTCATTAAAAAATAAATAAAACATTAAAGAAGTTTTGTCTCTTTTCTCTCATTGAGGCACAAGTGCAAACACAGTGTCAGGAAAACTATAGTCAGGAAGCCTAATGTCAATGTTCTTGCAGAAGGCTAGTCCTGAAGTTGTCGGAAAGCCTATGAATGAGGTTTTGGGGGCAGGGTGAAGCTGGGGGGTTGGAGGTGGGCTGGCAGGCTAGATCTGAGGGCCTGGAGATGGCTCCGTGAAATTACTGAGCAAGCAGGCTTAAAAATGCAGTTTGGGCCAAAGCCTGTCTCACAGGGTTACTCATCTATTTTCACGAAATGCTATTATAAATAAAGATTTTTTTTAAAATCATTTCTAGAGAACCCGCTGGAAAATATTTATGAAACATAACAGCCTTTGCTTTTTATATCTCTGCTAATCTTAACGTTTGGCAAGCATGGAATATCTTACTGTCTGAGTATGTCTGGTTCCTGAGGTTTAGACTATCCGTGGTGAGTGGAGAAAGTTAAGCATTCATGTACAAAATAACCTTAGGCCAACAAAACAGATAAATAACTCACTTTGCCATATGCATGACCCAAGTTCAAGCCCAGTCCCCACCTGCAGCCGCGGAGGAAGCTTCAGTGCTGTAATGTCTTCCCCTTCCTTCCTCTCTCTCTCTAAAAATGCTGGTTTCAAGCAGTAAGTCCTGGTGACAAAAATAAATACATAAATAAGTAAATGATGAAAAATAACCCGTCAAAAATAGAGATCAAGACTATGAACAGTGAGGGATAACTTTAGTCATGATTTAGCTATTTTTCATTAAATGAGTGAGATCCAGTTTCTTTTTAGCTTAAGAGTAATTTCTTCTACTTCACAATTTGTTTACTCATTGATGGGGTTAAGGAAAAGGACAGAGCCAGAGTATCACTCTGATACATGCTGTGCTTGGGACCTCGTGCTTACAGTCCATGGTTTTATCTACTATGCCAACTCCTGGGCCTAGATGACAATTCTTAAGATTCTGCAAGAACTAAGTGGTTTTCTACTTTGGACAGGCCTCCTGCAGACTATCTGCCTTATTACCTGATATGAAATGAAATATGCTGAGATGTTTTGGAAAAATGTAAACCATTTACCAGTACATCTTACTAACCAAACCTTTCTTTGATGTTCCTCACACCCCAAAATCTACTCTAAACATATACAAGTTACAATATAAAAGACATTTTATTAAAAGTAAGCTTTACAGTTGTGGCTCAATTTTCTTTTCTTTTCTTTTCTTTTTCTTTTTTTGCCTCTAGGGTTATTGCTGGGGCCCAGTGGCTACACTAAGAATCCACTGCTCCTGGAGGCTTTTTTCCTCCCTTTTGTTGCCCTTATTGTTTTTTTATTGTTGCTGTTGTTATTGTTGTTGCTATTGATGTTGCTGCTGTCTAGACAGGACAGAGAGAAATGGAGAGAGGAGGGGAAGACAGAGAGGGGGAGAGAAAGATAGACACCTGCAGACCTGCTTCACCACCTGTGAAGCGACTTCCCTGGAGGTGGGGAGCCAGGGGTCTGAACAGGGATCCTTGAGCAGGTCCTTGAGCTTCGCACCATGTGCGCTTAATCTGCTGCACTACTGCCCAATCCCCACTAAATTTTCTATTGACTATTCTGAAAAAGTTGCCTGAAGATCTACTCAAGAAATTTGTAAAAGTAGTCTGAGAACCATATAAAAAAAAGAAATTACTGGGCAGGGGGAGATAACGTAATAGTTATGCAAAGAGCCTCTCATGCCAGAGACTCCCAAGTCCCAGGTTCAACCCCTGCACCACCATAAGACAGAGCTGAGCAGTGCTTGGGAAACAAACTCAAAAACAAACGCAACAAAACATCAGTGTGTCTATCTGATCACGTGGCAAATCCTCTCCTAGATGATTCTGAGTTGATAAGATAGCATTTCTATTTCTTTCAAAGTTAGTATTAGAAATTTTCAGAAGCTGAAATGGCACAACATGAAATTTTTACATCAATTTTTGGCTTAGTTTTCAAATACTGTACCATACAAAGACATTTTTCTCTTGCTTAAGTTCCCGGAGCAAGTCTCTGGGACTTGAGCTTTTAAACTTTGTTAAGCACATTACAATCTTTTTATTTGATCAAACCTACTCTTCTTTTCACGATCCACTCACTACTCTTCTGAACTATGCTCAACGAGTTTCTCTGCATGGCACTGAGGTAGGTTCAAAACACACTTCCTCAATCTGTCCCACCTTAACGGTACTCTTAAAAAGCGAAATTTTACCTACCCAAATCTTAACTCTCAACAGATTTTGAGGCTATTAGTTGTAAAATGGCAGCAAATACAACAAATTCTAAACAGAGCCATAAAAACTGTTGAGCATGGGAGTCGGGAGGTAGCGCAGCGTGTTAAGCACAGGTGGTGCAAAGTGCAAGGATCTGCTTAAGGATCCCGCTTCGAGCACCTGGCTCCCCACCTGCAGGGAAGTCGCTTCACAAGCGGTGAAGCTCCCCACCTGCAGGTGTCTATCTTTCTCTGCCCCTCTCTGTCTTCCCCTCCTCTGTCCATTTCTCTCTGTCCTATCCAACAACGACATCAATAATAACTACAACAAGGGCAATGAAAGGGAATAAATAAATAAATAAGAACAGTATTTAAAAAAACTGTTGAGCATATGCTGGGGGGGAGAGAGGGAAACTAAGGACAATTAAGGAAGTTAGTTAAAATTTCTTGTTTCCTTACAAATTCATATTTCACATTCTCCATCTATTTCGTCTAGCCTTTCAGTGTCGTGCCCAAAAAGAAAAGATGCTGTTAACTGCATTTTAAGAGTTATCCCAATTTTGGGCAAGAAGACAGCATACTTGACAGAGCATGTACCTTACCCCGCATGAATCCTTGGATTCGAGCTTCGCCACCATATAAACACATCAGGGGCAGCACCAGGTGGGGCAGCTCCATGGACGGTGGAGGAAAAGAGTCTTCCCATCTCCTCTTGCTCTCTAAAATAAACAATACCCACAACAACAGCAATCAGCCACTTGGCATAGCATATGTGTGAGAACCTGGATCCAGTCCTTGGTGACACAAAAAGACATTATCCCAGGAAATTTTCAGTCAGCTAATACTTGGACAGACTACTAGAGAATACGTGGGGCCGGGTGGTTGAGCGCACACGTTATAGTGCACAAGGACCCAGGTTCGAGCCCCTAGCCCCCACCTGCAGGGGGAAAGCTTCACAAGTGGTGAAGCAGTGCTGCAGGTGTCTCTCTGCCTCTCTCCCTCTTCATCACTCCATTCCCTCTCAATTTCTGGCTGTGTGTATCCAATAAATACATAAAGATAAAAAAAATTGAAAAGAAAATACGTACTGAAGATTCTGGAGTGAACAATACCTCAACATCTACTGATCGAAACAAGATGATCAAATTGGTGCAAAAGCATCAAAAGAAAGAAACAGGAAAGCATAGTATCAGACTGCACCGAGGAGGCGAACTTCTGAAGTTCTACTTGTGGAAAGACACCATGATGGTGACGATAGGATCAAAAAGCAACTAACGGGAGTCGGGCTGTAGCACAGCGGGTTAAGCGCAGGTGGCGCAAAGCGCAAGGACCGGCGTAAGGACCCCGGTTCGAGCCCCGGCTCCCCACCTGCAGGGGTCACTTCATAAGCAGTGAAGCATGTCTGCAGGTGTCTATCCTTCTCTTCCCCCTCCGTCTTCCCTTCCTCTCTCCATTTCTCTCTGTCCTATCCAACAATGACAACATCAATAATAACTACAACAATAAAACGAGGGCAACAAAAGGGAATAAATAAATAAAAAAAGCTACTAACATGCTGAGATAGATGGGATGGAGAGACAGCATGGTAGTGCCTGTATCGCCATGTATGTGGCCTACGTCTGAGCTTTGGTTCCCTAAGGAGGGCTTATACCAGCTGAGGAAGTTCCTGTGCTGTGGTGTCTCTCCCTCTGTGTCTTTATATCTGAATGAAAACAAGGCCCAGAGTGGTGAAAGTGTTATTTGTGTAGAAAAGAAAGAAACTACATCAAAATACATTTCAAAGTGTTTTATCATGAGATAAAGTCTAGCTCCCAAGTCAAAGGAATGAACAGTAAAAACAAAACATGACATTGTGCCATTTAATACAATGGTAAGGACAATAGTAAATGCATATATAATGGTAAATTTTCTTTTTAATTGAAGTTTCTTTCTTTTTTATGTCTTCCAAAATTTGTACTTTCCCACAAGTAAACAGATATTGGTATTTTAAAGTGTCTGTCTTAGTCACCAAGTCAAAGCACTGCGTGCATGCATGTCTTCGCTGTATTCTAAGAACAGACTGTTAAAAGATATTTATTTCGTGCTCTATGATGCTGGGACCTAGATCACACATGGCCCCACTGCTTTCAGTCCAACTTCTTATGTTTTTTTTTTTTCGTTTCAGGTAGACAAGAGAGACATCTCTACGCCACTCCAGTCTGTGGTACATCCTTTGGTGCCATTCACTTGAAGCCAAGCCCCTTTGATGGGGCTATCTCCTGCGTGCCTAAATATTTTGTTTCTGTCCAGTAAAAAACCTTAACCCTGGGGGTCGGGCAGTAGCACAGCAGATTAAGCACACATGGCGCAAAGTGCAAGGACCAGCATAGGGATCCCGGCTCCCCACCTGCAGGGGGTCACTTCACAAGCAATGAAGCAGGTCTGCAGTCTTTCTCTCCCCATCTTCTCATCCTCTCTCCATTCCAACAACGACAGCAATAACAACAACGATAAAACAACCAGGGCAACAGAAAGGGGAAAAAAACAGCCTCCAGGAGCAGTGGATTTGTAGTGCAGGCATGGAGTACCAGTGATAACCCTGGAGTAAAAAAAAAAAAAAAAAAAAACCCTTAACCCTTATCCGTCTCCCATTTATAAAAGTACATGAGTTTAAACCTGCACCAAGTCTATTTCTGAAGCAGTTTTGGATAGTCAAGGATAATGATGCCTACTTAAAGTTAAATAATCCTTCATACCCTACAAAAGCAAAACCTATGCGAAATAATAGATGACTAAAACTAACGAACTTGCCAAAAGAAAAAAACAAAAAAGGTAGCCAAATTGTCTCCTGGACATTGTGAGAACTATGGCAGTTATGGGAGGAATGGGGGGTGGGCAGAGAACTTTGTGGAGGGTATCCTGATTAGTGATGAGCCATGTCCCCAATCAGCTAGTAACAGGTCACTGCAACTGTTACTCGCTTCCTACACACAGACAGCCAAGTGGGTCAGTTGTGATGTCTTTCAGTAATAAACCTGTATGTAAGCCATGTTACACAGTATTCTGAACAGAAGACAGCGCATGTGAACGACGATGAGAGTTCACCAAAGAAAAGAAAAAGCCGTTAATGATGGAAGTGGAGCTGAGATCAGCTGCGGAGCTCCAGGAGAGAGGTGGTCACAGAAATGACAACAGTGAAAAGAAATCTCTTGGCAACAAAAATGAGATAGTCCGGAGACACGATTATGACAGAAGGTCTCCCATAAAATGAACCTTGGAAGCTGTTCACCACAAGGCAGGCTCCACACACCCACTAACAGCCTGTTAACAAACACGACTCACCACACATCTGCCATAGTTGAGCGCTCTCTTCACAGCCACGTCCGTCCAGCTGCTGAGCACATAGAGCACGCAGGAGCCGAGGTAAAATCCCTCATGGTAAAATTTCTCACAGCCTGCAAGTACAGTGCAACTGAAAACAATAGCAGTATAATTTCCTTTAGCGCAATGCTGTCAATATTCACTTTTCATGAGACTCACACTCAGTATTAATGAATGAACTAAAAAAAAACAAAAAACCCACCTACTTCTATTAGGATACTGATGTCCATCTCTTTCTCTTTCAATATATCTTACTGAATAAAAGTTCAGACGAAATAGATGCTCAGTTCAAAACACCTAGTTTTTCAACCAGAAGGAAAAGTAGATCATGGTCCTGAAACTATTCGATTCCTGGTTTATGGATCTACTGACAAGGGGGTGGGGGCCCAGCCGTAACTTGTATTCTGTGCTCTACAAATGCTCTGCTGGCTGGGTGCACCACTCACTAGCCAGGCCCCGTGATCATGTGCATTCACATTAGACATCTTGGAATACTTCTGATTGCCTGCATAAAGTGGACGTTTTCACTCTCTGAAGTCCCGGTGTAATCGTATAGTCATTATCTACTTTCCACAAGATTTTTTTCTCTTTAAAGAAATAACAAAGGTTAACCCATACCGCCTGTTGCCCAGGTGAAAGACTCGCAAGCCTGTTAAGCAAGTGTTCAAGCCATCTCCAAGAATAACTGAACATGAAGGTCAGTACAGGTCACTGCTAGGTGGCCAAGCTCGTAATGTGTGCTCTTCTCCCCCACCCTAAACTGATGGACCCGTTTTAAGCTTTTGAGGAAACTCCCTGTTAGCCATAGGGGCTGAAATGAACTGAACCAGCTAGAATTTAAATAGACACATATAGGACATTGTAACCCAGTCTTAATATATTATATGCCAGTCAGACCTCAATAAAGCTGAAAGGAAAATTTAAATTTAAAAACATAAATGGAAAATAACCGTCACACTCCCAATGGGAAACAGTTATGGTTTTGGCTGTTAACAGAAAATCAGCCTGGGGGTGGTGGTGGGGGGGGATGCACCCGGTAGAAAGGCACATTGGAAGGACCAGGTCCCCACCTGCAGGGGGGCAACTTCACAAACAGCAGAGCAGTGCTGCAGGTGTCTCTCTTTCATACTTCCTTCCCCTGCCATCTCGGTTTCTCTCTGTCTCTATACAATATATAAGAAAAGAAAATCATCAGGACCTTTCTACACGCGTGGTTTCATAGCTTCTCAGCTGTGAGTGCGTGCTTTTACTTTTTATTTTAGGTAGAGAGTGAAACAGAGAGACGGAGGGAGGTCACAGCACAAGAACTTCCTCTGGTGCCTTGCCTCTCCACGTGGTGTTGGCACGACAAACTGAGCCGCACACGGCAGGGCACGTGCCCCGCCTACCAGGCGGACTATCTTCTGGCCTGGATGCTGTACTCTCTTCGGCCTTACAGTCCCTGAAACACTTAGCAGGGGAGCTTAGTCATCAGTCCTTGGAACCTTACTACTGTACTTAAAACTCGTCATCAAGCATCTGCCTGCATTAACAAAAAGAGCCCCCCACCCCTTCTTTAATTGCCACCAGGGTTACTGGTGCCGGCACTAGAAATCCCCTGCTCCCAGGGCCATTTCCTTGCCTCTGCCCCCTTTTCCCTATTTTTATTGGATAGGACAGAGAGAAACTGAAAGAGGAGGGGGAGCCAGGGAGACAGAAAGACACTTGCAGACCTTCGTCATCACTTGTGAAGCGTTCCCCCTGCAGGTGTGGAGCGGGGGGTTCGAACCCATCCTTGTGCATGGAAATATGTGTGCTTAACCGCCCAGCACCTCAGAGTATTATTTAATATGGATAGTCTGTACTGCCGATAGTGACTTTGATCAGCGGAGTTCCCTTGTTGACGTTTTAAGTTGGGAAACTTTTAAGACTTGCTGATACCAAAGTCATAAAAATGCTCATGCCCTTTGACCAGGTAAGGATACCTTTGAGAATCTACTTTGATAATCTCCAATGGCACAAAGGGCATATACACCGAGATATTCATCACGATATCATAATGAAAAAAACTAAGGTGTGGGGTCAGGGAGATGTCGTCATCAACAGCGGTGTAACACGCTCCCATGCCCAAGGCTGCAGAGGTCCCCAAACCAGGCTAAATCCCTGTGTCCCCATCACAGGACAAGTAAGCTGTGGTCTGTGTGTTCTCTCTCTTTCTCTCTCCCTCCCTCCTTCCCTCTCTCTCACACAAACAACCTGAAAAAAAAAAGTGATGTAAAAAAAAGTCCAACAGATTAAGAATGACTCATCATTTACCCAAATAAACATTACACAGTTATTAAAGCAATTAAGATAAGACTCTAGAGCAACAAGGAGAAATACATATGCTCAGACTAAGAGAAAAGAATAGGATGCAAAAAGCCAGGCACATTACCCGACAGCTTCTAAGTAAGCTAAGGGTGCTTATCACCCTGGATAGTGATGAGCCTGGAAGAGGGGCTGGACAAGATGACACCGTGTCGGATGGCAAGAATAAGGGAGAGCTGTGCGCTCTCTATCAGTCATCCCTACAGTGGTGATGTGTTACCACAGATTTAGGGATCGAAACATCCTTCTTTCTTCTTCCAGTTTTATAAGGTCAGAAGTCCAAGACAGGTGACATGAGGCTAAATGAAATCAAGGCGTGAGCAAGCCTGCTACCTTGCAGGACCCCTCCAAGTTTATCCCTGCAGGTGGGACACTCCCTAAGTGTCCCTTTGACACTGCCCTGTAGCCCAGCTAAGGAGGGATTAGACCAAGTGATGTTAAAAGGATTCTGTGGTTTGGTAAGGGAGGAATATTGTTTATACATTTAAAAAATCTAGGTGTCCAGGTGTTTATCTTGTGGCCCTGCATCTAATAATCTAAAATGTTACTTAGCCTACTGTATGTTCAATGTTCATATTTAGTATGAACTTCCTAGCCCACACTCAATTACCTATTTATTTACATCACTAGGGTTGTCACTGGGACTCAGTGCCTGCACAACAAATTCACTGCTCCCAGTGGCCTTTTTTCCCTTTATTTTTTTAGCTGATAGGACAGAGAGAAATTGAGAGGGGAGGGAAAGACTGCGAAAGAAAGAGAGACACCTGTAGCCCTGCTTCACCACTCATGAAGCCTCCCCACTGCAGGTGGGGGTCAGGGGCTGGAACCTGGGTCCATTTCACATGGTAACTTGTGCACTCAACCAGGTACGCCAGCCCAGTCTTTAAACTGCTTTTTAAGTTTATCCTTTCTTTCTCTCTTTTTGAAATGTATTACTGGATAGAGACAGAGGGAAATTGAGGGGGGGTAGAGAGACAGAGACACGTGCAACACTACCTCACCACTTGTGAACTTTCCCCCTGCAGGTGGGGACCAGGGACTTGAACCTGTGTCCTCGTGCACTGTAATATGAGCACTTAATAAGGAGCACCACTGCCTGGCCCCTTATTAAATAGACAGTCCTCTATGAAATCTGATCCCATTTCTACTTCTGATGGTAGAGAACTCACTCAGACTCTATGTTCCAGATCTGTGTTTATACTTCTACTAAGAAGTCTCTCTTCTATGTTCTTATACTTTAAAAGTCTCCTGCTAAGTTCTGGAATTCTCCAAGGTGTTTTACCCAGAGGCTAACATATAGTAAAAGGTTTAATAAGTATCTGTTTCTGAATGCATTCTCATTTCCAAAGAGCTAAATGAATAAAGAGGAGTTAGTTTTGCTCACTTTGCCCACTCTGTTTCTGAGCTTATTAAAAATGTACCTTTCTAAAAAGCAAACAGTACGGATGTTCAAAAATACATTTTCAGGTTAAGAGATGTGACAAAGAAACTTGGAATTAAATCCAAGATCGTGTTTTTACTAGCACTGTTTTCTTTCCTTCCTTCTTTCTTTCTTAGGAGGATTAATGGTTTACAGTCAATGGTAAAGTCTACTAGTTTGTACATGGGGAACATTTCCCAGTTTCCCACATAACAATTCAACCCCTTCTAGGTCCTCTTCTGTCATCAGGTTCCATGAACTGAACCCTCCCCCCTTTTAAGATTTGTGCAGTGTTGCAGGAATCTTAAAAGATACACTGCAGATTGTGCTTAGTACAGTGACTACTGCTTGGTAAAAACTAGCCATGTAAAATTAATTAAGTTAAATTTTATCAAAAGAAAAACACGAGGAAAGCTTGTTCAGCTGAAATTTAACAAGGAGATTTTCTTTAAATCAATCCATCATTGTAGTCTGCATTTTTTTTTTCTTTTTTAACATTTACTTAGTTTTAATAAAATACACAGAGAGATACAGAGACACTAGAGCACTGCTCAGCTTCTAGCTTTTGGTGATGCTGGGAACTGACCCTGGGACCATGGTGCTGTTAACAGCGCCAGCCCTAACTGTGCATTTTCAAGAGGCGAATGCACATTGTTATCTTAGAAACTTCCTAGGCAATTCTTTCTGTCTTCCGCTGAGACTCCTCTATTTTGCTTTCTTTATGATTTAGAAAGGCTACCTATTCATGAGCATTATTGCCCATGTAAACATACCGTTCCTGTAAATCTACATTCACGAAGCTTCTAGTTCTTGGACAGCGCCATCTAGTGTCCGTTCCTGTTCAGTAGTAGCAAAACAAAGTAGTCTGGCAGCTGCCTAGAATCCGCACCTTAAATTTCACAATCCTCCCTGGCACAGGGGAGGGTGGGGGCAGGGGTGGGGGGGGATGGGACACAGTCTTTTGGTGGTGGGAGTGGTGTTTATGTACAATCCTATTAAAGTGTAAACATTATATAAACCACTATTTAATTAATATGAGAGGTGAAAAACTGATGATATGTCTAGAACTTCTTAAATCACAGACTGAGTCTTTTTAATACATAGGCTGTCTTTGATATGTTCTCTCCCAAAAGCCTAGACCAGGGAGAACAGAAGCAACCGACAGCACAGCTATATACAAGATGCTGGGTACTATACCCCAAACCCTATCAAAGGGACTTTCCAAGTTAACCCTATCACCAAATAATGTGATAACAGTAACTATCCATTGTCTTCTTGAACCCTAAGACAACAGGAACCTCACATTTCCACTATAGAGCCTATATTTCCCCCAGTCCTGGAACCTTAGGCTGGGGCCCACTTTTCTGCAGGCTGCTCTCAATTCACATCAAATAATATTGCATCCACAGATCGCAACCTAATCTACACAACAAGTGCCACCCCAGCATGCTTCACTTCAGACTGTGACCAGAGACTTCAGGTGTGGAATGACAACCCTTCAGCTTCATCACTCGGGTGAGACCTTTCCTTTCATAGTATTCTCTAATTCCATTCCAGGTGTTCCACTCCCCAATAAAGTCCCCAAACCTAGATATAGTCCAGGTCCCCTGAGATGGGTTCACCCGTGCCCATAAACTAGGGGAAAAATATATACCTGAAAGCAGAAGTACACAAGAGCATGCAGGGAATACCCCCAACACTTCATCTGCACTATTACAGTCTTTAGGTCCATGATGGTTCAACAATGTGTTTGGCTTTGTATGTTAACTCTCTTTTCAGCCACCAGGTTCCGGATGCTGGCCAGACTTCCCTGGACAGAGGACCCCATCAATGTGTACTGGAGCTCCACTTCCCCAGAGCCCCACCCTACTAGGGAAAGAGAGAGGCAGACTGGGAGTATGGACCGACCAGTCAAGGTCCATGTTCAGCGGGGAAGCAATTACAGAAGCCAGACCTTCCACCCTCTGCAACCCACAACGACCCTGGGTCCATACTCCCAGAGAGATAGAGAATGGGAAGGCTATCAGGGGGGAAGGGGTGGGATGTGGAGATCAGGATATGGGAATTGTGCGGAATTGTACCCCTCTCATTCTATGGTTTTGTTAATGTCTCCTTTCTTAAATAAATTAAAAAAAAAAACAATGAATAATGTGGGTAAGCAGGGGTTAAGCAAAAGAATAATGTATAGTGTGTTCATCTTGGACTTTGGACTAGAATGGTAGCTGCTGGTATGAGCACTGGGGTATAAATAAAATACAAAAATTTCAAAAAAAAAAAAATTTCACAATCCTCAACCACTGCCACTAGATATTCAGTAAGAGAATTTGGACTCCATCTTGTGCTCTCCCCGGCCCCTTGAATTAGGGTCTCCTTCATTCAGTGTTGCCAGGCCCTGCGTGGAACACTATTTTAAACAATCTTCTGTTTGACAGAGACAGGGAGACACTGAGAGGAGAGGGGAAGGGGGAGAAAAGGAAAAAAACAGAGAGACAGCTGCAGGCCTGCTTCACCACTCATGAGGCTTTCCCCCTGCAGGTGGGGACCAGGGGCTTGAGCCCGAGTCCCTGTGCACTGTAAAGTGTGCGCTCAACCAGGAGGCACCTCTGCTGCCTGGCCCCTAAATTTACTACTTTATTTTTAAATATTTATTTATTCCCTTCTTGTTGCCCTTGTTGTTTTATTGTTGTAGTTATCACTGTCGTCGTTGTTGGACAGAGAGAAATGGAGAGAGGAGAGGAAGACAGAGAGGGGGAGAGAAAGACAGACACCTGCAGACCTGCTTCACAGCTTGTGAAGTGGCTCCCCTGCAGGTGGGGAGCCTGGGAAATTGACTATTTTAAATAACAAGTTGTCAGCTTACCCTTTACTTCAAACCAATAGAATAAAAGGTCTTGTGCCGCTCCTAAGACTGAAATTCCATTTCTGTACAGAGAAGGGGGAAAAAAAGGGGAACATTTAGAGAGAGGCAATGATCTTCAAGGTGCTCCAATAAATCTGTGCTTCTTTTAAAAACTAACAATTTTTATTTATGTATATATTCTTGGATAGAGACAGAGAAATTGAGAGGGAAATGGGGGGACAGACAGAGAGACACCTGCAGCCCTGCTTCACCACTCATGAAGCTTTCCCCCTGCAGGTGGGGACCAGGGGCTTGAACCTGGGTCCTTGCGCACTATAATGGGGGCACTCGATCAGGTGTGCCACTGCCTGGCCCCTCAGCTTATGTATCTTGACATAAAAATGAAGTCATGTGACCGTGTAATAAAAGCATGTCAACAGCTGAGTAACTACTAAGTGACTGCTATACTTAGTGAATAACAAAACAAACCACATTTGGGGCTGCCGGTTAAGCGCACATGGTGCCAAGCACAAGGACCTGCACAAGGATCCTGGTTCGAGCCGCCGGCTCCCCACCTGCAGGGGCGTCGCTTCACAGGCGGTGAAGCAGGTCTGCAGGTGTCTGTCTTTCTCTCCCCCTGTCTTCCCCTCCTCCATTTCTCTCTGTCCTGTCCAACAACAACAGCAATAACAATAATAACCAGGGCAACAAAAATGGAGGGACAAAAAAAAAATCACATCTGAATGTCACAAAAGGCCTTCGTGCTCATCAGATGACTCTCCTCACTTCTGCTCTAGAATCCTGAGTTGGTAAGAGGACTGATGAACGTTACTTCTGAAATGCTGACTCTGTCCTAAGATGCCATTTTCCTTTAAAAAAAAAAAATTATATTTATCAATCGGATAGAGACAGTCAGAAATAGAGAGGGGGAGCGGCAAATGCTGGAGAGGGTGTGGGGTCAAAGGAACCCTCCTGCACTGCTGGTGGGAATGTCAATTGGTCCAACCTCTGTGGAGGACAGTCTGGAGAACTCTCAGAAGGCTAGAAATGGACCTACCCTATGACCCTGCAATTCCCCTCCTGGGGATATATCCTAAGGAACCCAACACACCCATCCAAAAAGATCTGTGTACACATATGTTCTTGGCAGCACAATTTGTAATAGCCAAAACCTGGAAGCAACCCAGGTGTCCAACAACAGATGAGTGGCTGAGCAAGTTGTGGTCTACATACACAGTGGAATACTACTCAGCTGTAAAAAATGGTGACTTCACCGTTTTCAGCCCATCTTGGATGTAGCTTGAAAAAATCATGTTGAGTGAAGTAAGTCAGAAACAGAAGGATGAATATGGGATGATCTCACTCTCAGGCAGAAGCTGAAAAACAAGATCAGAAGAGAAAACACAAGTAGAACCTCAACTGGAATTGGCGTATCGCACCAAAGTAAAAGACTCTGGGGCGGTGGGTGGTGAAAATACAGGTCCGAGAAGGATGACGGACAACCTAGTGGGGGTTGTGCTGTTATATGGAAAACTGGGACATGTTATACATGTACAAACTATTGTGTTTACTGTGGAATGTGAAACATTAATTCCCCAATAAAGAAATTAAAAAATAAATAAATAAAAATACAACAACGTTGTATGGAGGGGTGGGGGAGACAGAGAGGGCGAGGCACCTGCAGCCCCGCTTCACCACTCGCCAAGCTTCTCCACTGCAGGTGGGGACCCGGGGGCTCGAACCCGGGTCCTTGCGCCGCGGAAAGCGCGGGCTCCAGCAGCGGCGCCCCGCCCGGCCCCGGAAGTGGCTTCCAGCCCCGCGGAGGCCCAGACGCTGCCCGGTGACCACTGCTGCCCGCCGCCCCCGGCCTCACCTCTCTGCTCCCCGTAGCGGAAGCGCTCGAGCGCGATGTTGACGGCGATCTTCACCTCCTCGTCCACGCGAATGTCCTTCAGCCCCTTGGCCCGGCCGCCCGCCCCGGGGCCGCCCGCCGCCCCCACCCCGGCGGGAGCCGGCGGCCGCGGGGACACGGTGCTCGGCCTGGACATGGGCCTGAGGAGACGCTCTCCCCGCGGGGGAGCGGCCAGGCCTGCGGGAGACGGGCGGCGGCCGGCTGGGACGGGCGCTCGGGGGTGGGCGGCGGGGAGGCCGCCGGGCAAGCGGGGCTCCGCGGGCGGCCTGAGGCGGGACCGGAGGCGGCCGGAAAAGCCGGGGAGCCGCAACGGCTGAGGGGGCGCCGGCTCGCGAAAATTGGGGCGGGCGCGGCGTGATGACGCCACCGGGACGGCCAGCGCCGTGACGTCACGCCGCCGCGCCTTGGAGCCCCGACCGCGCGAACTTGCGGAATGGGAGTCCGCGCAGCCGCACTTCGTGGCGCGGAAAGAGTTTCTTTGGTTTGCGAACAATAACACAAGCAAATCCGAGGCTCGAGATTTGGAGCCTGTCAGCGTTAAGCAGAAGAAATCAGGAGGAACGAGGGGGCGCAGGTGTTGGCGTTCCGGGAGCGCACAGGGACCCGGGTTCAAGCCGCTGCTCCCCACGTGCAGGGGGAAAGCAGGTGGAGCGGGTCTGCGGGTGTTTCTCTCTTTCCCCCTCTACCTCCCTCTCCCTTCAATTTCTCTGTCTCTATGCCATAAAAAAGTAAAATAATAGGGAGTCGGGCTGTAGCGCAGCAGGTTAAGCACAGGTGGCGCAAAGCACAAGGACCCGCGTAAGGATCCCGGTTTGAGCCCCCGGCTCCCCACTTGCAGGGAAGTCGCTTCACGGGCGGTGAGGCAGGTCTGCAAGTGTCTAGCTTTCTCACCTCTTCTCTGTCTTCCCCTCCTCTCTCCATTTCTCTCTGTCCTATCCAACAACGACGACAACAATAATAATAACTACAACAATAAAACAAGGGCGACAAAAGGGGAAATAACTAAAATAATAAAATTTTAAGTAAAATTTGCCGGGCTAGCCTGAGGGTGTTTCTTCCCAGGCACGTGCTCTCTGGGTTGGAGAGAACTCTGCCGGAGCCAACCTGGCTGCTACTTACTCAACGACATGGGAGAGGAACCAGGAACTCATGGATGAGCAGGAACACAATGCCATGCTGGCTTTATTCATCTGTATTTATACTCTCCAGGAAGGAAGTGGTAGGGTGTAAAAAGTAAGTAGGATAAGGGGGCAGAGTGGAAAAAAGAGCACGAACCCTTGGAGATTAAAAGGTGGAAAATAAGATGTGACTAGGAGAGAGGGCGGAGGAAAAGAGGGTGTGAACCAGTGGGGATTAAACCAGTGCCTTGCAGGGAGGGCAGGTCTCAGGTAAAACAGTGATTATGTAAATAGACCACAGTGTTAAGCAATGGAGCAGGGGGGAGCTGGTGTACTGCCCGACATCTCCCCCTTTATTTTATCTAATGGCCATAGTATCAGGAATGCGGGGCGCTTTGTGAGACAGGGACACTGATAGGAGGAGGCACACCTTTGGGGTTCTACTGTCCCTCCTTGCTCAGCTTCTCGGTAGAGAGAGAGCCCAACAGGATTGACACCCCCCCTCAGGCTCAAGCCCTGCCAAGCTCAACCACATCCTCACAATTCCCAAACATCTCCCTCCTACTTAATGGCCATATATAAATGGGTCAATGTCTGTAAAGGTTCCATTTCTGTCAGGGGAATAGCAGTATAGGGGTGAACAGAAACCTGTTGGGAAGAAACCTGAATGATACCGTGTAGGCGTCTTCAAGAACTGGCACAAGACAGGGAGGGATAAGTAAGAGTAGCAAGGGACAGCGTGAGACTGAAGAGAGGCCTGGTACGTGGAGAGAGGGGCTGCCTGATAGGTGGAGGAGTGGGGGCCTGATAGGCCGAGGGGCGAGGGGTGATCTGGCGTTCCAAAATCCTGAGACAGCAGGCAGAAAGGTCCATGGACTGCTACAGTCAGTCCTCGAGAAGTCCAGCAGTGTAAAGGGAGTGTCCGAAGGTGTATCAGCAAGTCCAATATAAGCATCAGTTGAATGTCAACGACCAGGGAAAAAATGCCGCATGTCTATCTCGATGGGGAAGGACAGCCACTGGAACTTTTCTTCTCTGTAGAGAGTGAGCTGGAACCACCAAAACATGACAGGCAAAGCAGAAGCAGGAAAAGCAGATAGAGAGAAAGGGTGAGAGAAAGGCAGTAGAAAAGTCTTGTCCTTTGGAGTCTGTGAATCAGCTTCTCCAGATCGTGTCAAGTCATATCATGGGTTTCAGGGGTGGGTAGCTGTAGTTGTGGGTGATGTCAGAGGACAGGGTCCAAGATGGATTTCTGAGGATTCCGTATGAGCAGATGCTTCTTCATGTGAAGGCTTGACATAGCTGTAGTCAGTTACTTGTGAAGAAAAAACTTGTAACAAATTAGAAACAGTGATTGCAGGCAGCTAGTAGGGAGATAAAGATACTGCCTAAGCCAATTTCAATTTCCAAGAAAACTTTGTAAAGAAGCAAGAGTGAGATTAGAAGGAAAAGTAACACAAGGTTTTAAAGGACGAATCTGTGTTAGAGAAATCTCTGAGCCTAAGAAAGATATTGGAGGAATTATCTGTACCTTCTCAGGAGCTACATTAAGGCCGCTTTTCTTTAAGGCAGAGATAAGAAAATCACGTAGGGCGGAGAGATCTGTATCTAATTCTCCCCATATTAATTAACACGTCATCCATATAATGAAAAACCTTAAGGCCCTTATGAATATATGGAAAAGGGGCAGATTTAACAGCCTCTTGACAAATAGTAGGACTATTAGCCATGCCCTGGGGCAGCACCACCCATTCACATCTATCGGCAGGGCTGGCATTATTAATAGAAGGAACAGAGAAGGCAAAACGTTTACAATCTTGTGGGTGCAAGGGAATACAGAAAAAACAATCCTGTATATCAATAGCTATGATTGGTATTCCCGTGGGAATTGCAGAAGCAAAAGGCAAACCCCTTTGCGGGGAGCCCCAAACCTGCATGATTTTATTAACCGCACAAAGATCTTGGAGGAGGCGCCATTTTCCCTAGTGCTTTTTAATCACAAAGACAGGAGTATTCCATGGGCTCCGGGAATGACGAATGTGTCCCAAGGACAACTGCTCTTGGACGAACTCTTTTAAAATTTCTAGCTTCTCCCTAGGCAAAAGCCACTGTTCCACCCAGACAGGCTTGTTAGAAAGCCAATCTGAGTGGGGAGTTCTGTTATGAACAGTGGCAGTTAGTATTGGGGGTGCTGGTTGGGTCTAGTAGTCTCACAGGAGTGAGTGTGGTGCCCTGCAGAGGCATCTGAGGATATTACTACATCCAGAGATTCCAGCAAGTCTCTGCCCAGTAAATTGGTACTTATATCAGCTATTAGAGGACGAAAGTGTCCGGTAGTCCCTTCTGGATCTTCCCACACAAGCGAATCTCTTGTGAGGAATGCTTGAGTCAACCCTCCAACAACATGTAAAAGCAGTCCTGAGAGGAATTCCCAACTCTGGGGAACCTCTGCTTGTCTTAAGTTTGTTTTGTCTGCCCCTGTGTCAAACACTTAAAGGGAATATTACCAAACCTTACCATCATAGGTGGGTGACCGCTTTCTAACACTGGTGGTCCACAAAATCTCAGACTCTGAATCCGAGCCGTTCACTTGCTCCAGCTGGTTATTTCTACGCTGGGAGTTCCCACATGCCATGCACTCCTCCCTCTGCTATTGCTACATGGCGTGGTGGGCAGAGTGATGGGTTGGGTCCCGGGCTGGGCTTTTGTTTATGGAAGAAGGGTGCAACACAAGCAGGTGACCTGCTTCACTCCCTCTTGAAGGCAGGGCTAAGAGATGCCCTACACCCAGTTTAAATCCCTGTTTACATTTGGCAGAGGCGTGCCGTTCATATGGAACCTTGACCAACAATCTCTCCTCCAATGAAACTCTTTCTGGCATCTGGGACACGGCATTCAGGGTCTCTGTCTCCCTGACTGGAGGCGGGGTCGCAGCTTATTTTCTGGACATTGGTTATGCCAATGCCCTTGGCGACTGCACTGAAAGCAAGCCCCCTTTCGCTTATGTAAGGTAGCTGCATAGGCCTGTGTTATAATGGGTGCCCGACAAGAGCTTGATCTAAGCTCCTGTGTAGCTAAAATACAAGTATCTGGGTGTTCGTTTTTAAGAATGAGACATGCCTGTCAGAAATCCGGAAGTATGCCATCCCAGACAATGGAAGTCAGTATTTAATCATAGTAGCATCTGCAACTTGGTGGCTGAAAGGCAGTAAGATTAGAAGCAGGACAAAATATTTAATAAACAACAATCATAAAGTACAAATAGAACAGATGACTGTAGGGAACTTTGGGTAAAAGGAAGCTAGGAAGTCTATTTTAGGAATGTTCCTAGGAGCCTATGTCTTAGTACTCTTTGCCTGAGCATGAGAGCTAACATGGGGATGGACTAGATGTATTGTCTGGGAGGATAGTTCAGAGTTAAGAGTGGAACTAGGAAGCAGGATTAGAGCAGAGAGTTGCTCAAAAACTTATCTATTCATATTTAGCACTGGAGCCTATACAACCTCTGAGTCTCTTGTCAGTCCGTAGCCACAGCTGGGAACATTCTAGGCTGCACTCACTTCAGAACCAGTCTTTCTCGTGTGGTAAAGTAGGATGGCCCTACTGTTTCAAGTTCACAGTGAGGGTTTAGTCCTGATGAAGCCCACAGAAGGGCTTATGATGACATTCCCAGTGGATGTGGCCAGTGATGGTAGAGAGAGACCTATTAGAGTCTAGGCCCATTGTATCTATGGAGGAATCCAAAGATTTCCTATCTAGGACCCCAGGTGATGGAGGTGGCCTGATAGTAGCCAAAAAAAGCCACCGTTAAGTGAGCCAGTCTCTTGACCTGTTCTATAGTCACTTCTTTATCTGAGGAACTTTCTCCCAGTTGTTAAAGCATTGAGTGTCATTTGTCATATCCAAGCTGGTATTAGGTTTATGGGCTCTGGTCTCAAGTTAGGGAGGAAATAGACCTAGGATTTTGTGGGGGGGTCTTAGCCTCAAGTTTGTCTGCATTTTACTTGTGTGATAAATCTAATAGAGGTTGTCCTAGGGACAATAATTATCCTTTCCTCGACAGATAGTTTTTACCAGTATAATTCTTGGCCAGTTGTATAATGTTTCTTCTAAAGCTTATCAAGGGGTGACAAGAATGCTGATGATATGTCAAAAGAGATTTAAAAGATGAAAGCATCTATCTTCTTTCCTTCCTTCTGTATAGATAATTGAATAAATAAGTGATCGAGGAAAATGAAATAAGAGGTAGGAGAGGTGGGTGTCTAGTAATAATGCCTTTTTAAGCCTATTCAACTAGATTGCCAGGCTTACTAGGTCTAAGTCTAATCATGAAGGGCTATTAAGCACATTTTCCTTGAATTATATAATTTCCCCCTTGCTTATGGATATAGTGTACATGTACTGCATATATATATATATATATATATATATATATATATATATCCATATCCAGTACTCTATGCCCTATGTCAGAACACCTGCCATGTAAAATAGAGCTAGGGGGAGTCAGGCGGTGGTGCAGCCAATTAAGCGCATGTGGCTCAAAACGCCAGGACCAGCGGAAGGATCCTGGTTCGAGCCCCCGGCTCCTCACCTGCAGGGGAGTTGCTTCACAGGCGGTGAAGCAGGTCTGCAGGTGTCTGCCTTTCTCTCCCCCTCTGTCTTTGCCTCCTCTCTCCATTTCTCTCTGTCCTATCCAACAACGACAACATCAATAACCACAACAATGTTAAACAACAAGAGCCACAAAAGGGAAAATAAATATTTAAAAAAAATTTTTTTGATTCCTTTAAAATGGGAACTAGGTAGCCCCATGTGTTAGGAGCAATCTCACCAGATTAGAGGAGTTGGGAGGTTGACATCTCAGGCGTGGCATCTCTGGAGACAATCCACAGTAACAAGTCAGTAGCAGCACAACCAGATATGGTGGCACTGGAAGCGTTGATTTGGTTGAGATCAACAGAAGCAGTATAACAGGTTATGGGATCAGAGAGAAGAAACATCAAGAAGTAGGAGCAAAGTCCCAGAAGCTCCAGAACTAGGAGAAATACAGATCTTAAATCTGTAGTCTTAAGAGTTTAAAATAGTAGTAGTTAGTTATTCTCCATGCTTCTATTCAGCAGCCCAGGACCATCTCATCAGCCTACAGAAAACGCCATGTCTAGTTCACAGGTGTCTTTGCTGGTGGCAAAGCCACCTGGACCAGATTCCTGTTTGCCATCATTAATTCCTGCTACTTGGGCATCATGTTGATCCTGTGGCAGAAGGAAATCATCTTCACTGTCTGCAAGAGGGAACCTGTCTGGCAGCTTTCCCTGTATGTCCTTATGCAAACAGCCTGAAAGGTACAGCAAGGCCGGTTCATAAGGACCTTCTGAGCCTCTGCGGGCACAAATGCCATGAACGTGTCTCAGAGAAGGCTCCGCAGCAGGGCCGCAAAGGACAGCGCCCACACCCTGCACCACCCTGTTCTACACATTACCACAGGAATGAGTCTGTTCAGACGTGGAAAATATTCCCTAGAACCACTTTTTGTGTGTGTGTGTGTGTGTGTGTGTGTGTGTGTGTGTGTGACACTTTTAAAGACATCTTTATTATTGGCTAGAAACAGAAATTGAGAATGGAGAGGGAGATAGAGAGGGAAAGAAACAGAGAAACTACTGCAGCCCTGCTTCACCACTTGTGAAGCTTTCTCCCTGCAGGTGTGTTGGTATGCATGAGACCCCTTATGTTTCATTTGGTTTAAATCCCCCCTGCTTAACACTATTCTATTTCATTCTATTTACATAACCGCTGTTAACAAGTTCCACCCTCCCTCCAGGGCATTTGTGGTTCAGTGATAGGATTCTCGCCTGCTCCACCCCCTCCTTGTCACACCCTGATCCCTTCTTTGTCACACCCTGATTTTCACCAGTCACTTTTCTCTCCACCCTCTCTATGTCACATCCTGTTTCCACCCTACTTGAGAAGTATATATAAAGACAGCATTGTGAGTTTTAGAGTACTTTACCTTGAGTTTAGCGTTCTGCATGAATAAAGAGATACTGCCTACAGCTCAACCATGAGTCCCTGGTGGTCTGTTACCCGCCGGTGAAGCCAGCCAGGTGAAAACAACATAACCCGTCGAAAACAATACAGGTGGGGACCAGGGGCTTGAACACAGCTCCTTGTACACTGTAATGTGCGCACTTAACTGGGTAGTCACTGCCTGGCCCCTAGAACCACCTCTTTAAATTTATTACTAGATGTCTTTTAGTGTTTCTTTTCCTTTTTCCACTCTGTTTCTTTTATGTGTTATGTTTGTTCCTGTGTTCCAAAGGTCATGCACACACCATGCTCATTTGTCCTCAATTACTTTGGTGTCTCTTACTAATTGGGATTTTATTTTGCTTGCTGGAAGGATTCTTCCTGCCGGGAGAGAGCCGCGGGAGAGAGAGATGACCCAGAAACCAAGCTTGTGGCGGTAGCAATACAAAATCTTTATTCATGCAGGCGCCCCAGAGTCGGGCCTGTAAGCACCTGGTTAAAACCATGTGGAACCCCAATCGCTGGCATCCACCTCCTCTTCCCCCCACACCGGAAGAGCCAAGCCTGCCCCAGAAGTGGCTTCACAATCTATACATATTTAGGAGAGGGGCGGAGAAAAATGGGAGGGGCTGGAAAGGTAGAACCTCCCTAGCAACCGTTGCTAGGGATTCAACTGGTGGCAATTAGCAATACACTGCGGGGATGGGCCATACTAGCATGAAAATAGGGTGGTTTGTGAGCCCTGCCAAGCTCAACCATATATGCACAATTTCCCAACACTTCCAATTAAAAATAAACAAGTGGCTGCAATTAGGTACCTCATAGAAATCTTCCTATGGGGGGATGGGTGGGCGGTAGCGCACCGTGTTAAACACACAAAGTGCAGGAGCCAGTGTAAGGAACTGGGTTTGAGCCCCTGCAGGGGGATTACTAAGCAAGCTGTGAAGCCTATCTGTAAGTGTCTTTCTCTCCTGCCTCACTGTCTTCCCCTCCTCTCTCCATTTCTCTCTTTTATCTAACAACAGTAACACCAACAATAAAAATGGAAAAAAGATGGCTGCCAGGAGCAGTGGACTCATGGTGGAGCACCAAGTCCCAGCAATAACGCTGGCGGCAAAAAAAAAAAAAAAAGGAAGGAAGGAAGGAAGGAAGGAAGGAAAGAAATCTTCCAGTTGGCAAAGAGTAGAGAAGTTCGGATGTATAAAGCATGTCACCCATCAACTTCTCAGCGTTCATGTACAAGGACCCCTTGCTGTATTTAAGAATATGCGTGCTATTTCTCTTCTGTCTCTCTAATATGCTTCATTAGAAAGTGAACTCTGTTGGTGTATTGCACTGAAGTAAAAGACTCTGGGGGTAGAGGGTAGTGTTTAAGTCATCATGGAACATGATGTCAGAGGAGGACCTCGTGGGGGCTGAATTGTTATGTGGAAACTAGGAAATGCTACACATGTACAAGCTATAAATAAAGTATTTTACTGTCAACCACTAATACCTCCAATAAAGAAAGAATACTAAAAAGAAAGTGAACTGTCCATCGTACCCCTTTCTTAAATGGCTCCATCCTCTCACTGTATCCTTTGTATCTCTCAGTATTGAAAATCTTTTGTATTGAAGAGAACGGAATGTCTAGTTCACAGGTATCAGAGCTGAAGGAGCAGCGGCCTGGACCACACCATTCAGTATCCTCAAATCCTGCCAGCACAGTGGCATCATGATGGCTGTGCAGCAGAAGAACCGGGGTGGCATCCCCTCCACTCTGTATAACAGGGACTGTGCCTGGCACTGCTTCATGTGCAACCATATGCATGTAGTTCCTGAGGTCCCCTAGGCCCCAGGCCCTGCTGGCCCACTGTGCCTCAGAGGGCACCAGATCCATGCTGGTCTCTAGGGACAGGCCGAACCCCAACTTGTGCCTCGTGAAGTGTAAACTGTTATCGATCCATCTTCCCAGGCAAGATAGAAGTAATGGATGTGATGGAATAAATAAACAGCACCCTTGAGAGTTGCCTCCTCCATCCTGGGATTGGGGACCTCGTTCAGAAACAGGGAGGGAATCTAGAAAGAATTTTTGGAGAGGGGACACAGCATCCTGGACCTTCATTCCTTCTAAAGGTGCACACCATTTAATGGCTGGTCCCAGAAGTATACATTTGCCCTGGAAGCTGTTGGCACTTCATGCTAGTAAATCTGGGATAGCCTGACTGTCATGCTCTTTATATGTGGCTTAGGTAAATAAATGAATAAATAAATAAATAAATAAATGCTGTGAGAAAATTGAGAAAAACAAGTGCCGTGAGAGGCTTTCAAACAACGACACAAGTTGCCTCATTGTTATGCCAGCTCATGATGCTCCAGAGCCGGCAGCATTAGCAGGGATAAAATAGGTGGTCGATGTGCCCGCTTCCGTTCCAGTCCTCTGCAGTGGCAGACACTCCATGCTCGGGCACGGGGAGCTGGGGCTAGTTTGGAGTCGGCTAGTCAAGGGCCTCCTCTCAGCCTCATCACTGAGGGGTGCAGAGCTCTGAGCCAAGTCTCCAAGCCTGTGGTTCCACAGTTTAAACAGCGGCACTGCTCCTGACTCCTCTGCTCCTCCTGGCCTGGCCTGGCCTGGGTGGCTTGGGCCATAGGATGGAGCAAACACGGTTCCAGGCACAGTGCCCTTCCTCCTTCCTTCCTCTGTGCCCAGCCAGAGAAATGCTGGGTCGACACTTCACCTCGGAAACCGGGTAGAGGAAATAATAAGAATCTAGAACCCTCTGATGAAGTCACAACTTGCTTTAAAGTCACAGCTCCTCCCCAAGATCACCCTGGGGGAAAAAAAAAAAACAGCATCATGGGAGAAAACACACACACACACACACACACAGCCTTTCCAGTTTATGAACTCCAAGTCACCTCCCGAGTCTGGGCAGTTACTCCAGCTCTGTCTCGGTCCCTTCTCTAAGCTGGGTCAACAGAACATGTAATAAGCCTTGGGAACTGTCTGAGGGTCCAATAAAAAAGTGGGTGGAAACCAATTTGTTAAATGACACTTTTGAGTTCTTGTAGCTTTTTCCTTGATGACGCAAGTTTTGATCACAGCTCACAGCAGGAGACCTGATACTAGATGAGAGAGTTGAGATTCGGGGCCTGGATTCATGTAACAGGAGTTCCCTCATATTTGGACATCTGGGCTCTAGTAAATTCCTCTCACTGCTTAGAAAATACATGTAGGGAGGAAACAATTACAGAAGCCAGACCTTCTACCTTCTGCAACCCTCAACGACCCTGGATCCATGCTCCCAGAGGGCTAGAGAATGGGAAAGCTATCATGGGAGGGGGTGGGTTATGGGGATGGGGTGGTGGGAATTGTGTGGAGTTGTACCCCTCCTACCTTATGTTTTTGTTCATTAATCCTTTCTTAAATAAAAAATTTAAAAAAAAAAAAGAAAATACATGTAGGGGAAGTCGGGCAGTAGCTCAGCTGGTTAGCACATGGCACAAAGCACAAGGACCGGCATTCTTCTTCTAGCGTTTGCCTTTCTTCCGTAGCCAGTTAACAGCATCAGGTTGAGCCTGATGTAAAGTTTCGAGACCTCCTTTGAATCTGGAGAGGTAGCAGTCATTGACTATGTGGGTCATAGTCTGTCTGTAGCCGCAGGGACCGGCATAAGGATCCAGGTTCAAGCCCCCAGCTCCCCACCTGCAGGGGAGTCACTTCACAGGCAGTGAAGCAGGTCTGCAGGTATCTATCTTTCTTTCCCCTTCTCTGTCTTCCCCTCCTCTCTCCATTTCTCTCTGTCCTATCTGACAACAATAATAACTACAACAATAAAACAACAAGGGCAACAAAAGGGGATAAATAAAATTTTTTTTAGAAAAAAAGAAAGAAAATATATGTAGGATAATCAATCCATCAAGAATCATAGTGAAATTAGTACCTGAGAGTATCCATAGACTACTATGAGATCTGTCTGATTTTTTTTTCTTAATTTTTTTATTTCCACCACAACATCAAACCACCACTGGAGTCTAATTCAGTGAGATTACCAGCAGACAAAAGGCACAACTGGAGGATGACACCAAGGCCTCCCTGTTTGGGGCCACACAGCCCACTGTCCACAGCTGTCTCAGATACTGAGGTCACCAGCACATCTGGCCCCACTCTTTCTCCCTGTACGTTCACTCTGCATCTGATATTCTGTTCCCTTTATTTATTATACTTCTCTGGTGAGCAGTGCCTTTCCTGATTCAAAGGATTACATTGCATTTGCCTTCAATGCCCAGGTCTCTTTGTGAAATCCATGCCATTTCTGCAGAACAACAGGCGTGACGTTTCACCAACTAATGCACTGCTGTAGATTCTTTGGGACATAAGCATCTTCCAACATCTCAGCTCATCCACACTGGGATTTTTTTTTTCTCCCCATCATCCCTTTTCTGCATATTAGAACATTTCCCCTTGATGTTATTCTGTCTCTCTTTCTTTCCTCCTCTCTGTCTTCCCCTCCTCTTTCCATTTCTCTCTGTCCTATCCAACAACAACGACATCAGTTACAACAATAATGAAAAACAACAAGGGCAACAAGAGGGAAAATAAATAAATATAAAAAAAAGAAAACCAGGCACAGTGTTCTTATGAAATGTATGCCATTGTCAAAGGCTTTGGGAAAGAAAAAAAGAAGGAGAAGGAGAAGGAGAAGAAAGAGAAGGAGAAGGAGAAGGAGAAGAACAACAACAACAACTACAACAACAACAACAATGGAAAAGAAATGTGAGAAACTTACACAGTCACTGAGCAATCCATGGGGATCCAACCTGCACTGATTAGGAGCTGAAATTCCGAGATCCTCTTCTCAGGGTTCCCTTCACTTACCTTACTGTGTGTAGTAGCTGCTGGGTTCTTCAGCTTCTGAGGTGTAATAGGATAACTTATTAACTTATTATGGTATCATAAAGACATAGTGCCTCCATTTGCCTTAAATAGTTTAGAGAAAGTATTGAACTAATTTGAACTTGGAATAAAACAGTAGTAGATTCAGCCTTTCTTGCTGAGAAGTGTAGAAAGTTGAGTTGAAAGACGTACTACAGTAAAAATTAGTAAAAGGGGGGAAAGTCAGGTGCAGTGGCGCACAGGGTTAAGCGCACATAATACAAAGCGTGAGGACTCGCACAAGGATTAAGGTTTGAGCCCCTCGGCTCCCTACCTACAGGGAAGTCACTTCACAAGTGGTGAAGCAGCTCTGCAGGTGTCTATCTTTCTCTCTCCCTATCTCTGAGTCCTCTCATTTTCTCTCTGTCCTATCCATTCAAAATGGAAAAAAAAAAAAAAACGGCCTCCAGGAGCAGTGGATTCGTAGTGCTGGCACAGGACCTCAGTGATAACCCTGGAGGCAAAAAAAAAAAAAAAAATTAATAGTGCAGTACCTCATTGTCATCTGACATCTTTTAAGCTGCACTATTTGAACTGAAAGTATCAGAATGAAACCAGTGATGGCTAACACTTTCTCTTTTCTTTCTTCCCTTTTTTCCTGTTTCTTTTGCTCTGTTTCTCGAGGCAAGTGGTTTATAGCACAGTTGTTGGCACATGGGTACAACTTCTCATTGCCCTGTAAGAGGTGGCTGAAAAACGTTTTTTCTGGGCTGGGCTAGCTTCAAGGGCGGTAGAGAGACGGCCAGGGACTCATGGCTGAGCTGGGAAGCAGTATCTCGTTTATTAATCAGATACATCGCCTTTTATATATCTCTTCACCGGAAGTGGCAAAGGAAAGGAAATGACTAGGAGAAGGGGCGGAGCAAAAAAAGAGCATGAACAGAACATAGAAAGCTTCCATCTACCCAGTGGGGATGAAACCAATCCCCTGCAGGCAGGCAGGACGGGACCCAGGTAAAACAGTGATCATGTAAATAGACCACATCTTAAGAAATACAGGCGAACCTAATGTGCTTATCAAAACAGAAGGTCTTATAAGCAGAATTTAGAAGCATACCAACAGTTCTCACCCCAAATTTATGTCCTGTTCCACCGTCATGCTCCAGGACCCGAAGGCTCCCTCCGGCTCCCTCCCTTCCTCTCTTCTCCAGAGTCCTTTGCTTTTGGTGCAGTACACCAAAACCAGTTTCACTTTGTGTTTTCCATTTCTGTCCTTCCTTCTTAAGAGCTGAATTTATGAAAGCTGTCAGATGTCCAAATGTGCGGGAACTCGTGCTACCCATATTCAGGCTCTGAATCGAAAATCTGTCTAAGATGACCTCCTGCTACTGTGATTAGCTTGGCTCAAAATTTGTTTTATCACATAAGATACATGTCTGGGGCTTTGTCTCACTGCAGTAGGGATATCCCAGGTTTCTGAAGCTGCCGTGAGGTTTATATAGTTCCAGTGAAAATCTGTCATCTGAAAGCAGCCATGGAAGGTTGCGTCCCTGGGGGCCGGGTGGTGGTGCACTTGGTTGAGTTCATGTTACCAGGTTCAAGCCCCTGGTCCCCACCTGCAGGGGGAAAACTTTGCAAGTGGTGAAGCAGGGCTGCCGGTGTCTCTCTGTCTCTCTCCCTCTCTATCGTCCCCTTCTCTCTCGATTTCTGGCTGTCTCTAGCCAATAAATAAATAAATAAATAAATAATGTTGTGTCCCTGTAGAAGAAATAAAAATGGAGGAAGGTGACTCTTACTTGATGCGCTCCATGTGTCTGCAAGAGGAAATCTAGTCCATGATGGAGGAGGAGATGGTGGAAATCTCCCTCTTTAGGATCAAGCTGGCACATTTCACCAGGTCCACCACTGCCATGTTGACTTGGAACATGAAGTCGTGCAGGTTATAGTCTGACAACGACGCATTGCAGGTGACACTCTCCCTAGAAGCCGTCACTGGTCTGGCGGTGCACTTGGGCTCAAGGTGTCAGCACAGCCCATCCAAGGTACACGATAGAGACCACATGCAGACTGATCTACATGCAGTGCTGCCAGGTGTAGGGGCTGGTAAAATGGCATCATGCTTCCTCTGAGTCACAGCCACCAAGATGCCAGCAGAGACACCTGTGAACATGACATTGCATTTTTGTGATGGCAGAGGATACAGTGAGAGAGGAGAGCTTTTACAAATGGAGACTATCAGGGAATCCCAGGATGCAATGGACCTACATCTCTTTTTTCTTTTTTTTTAACTGTTGTAGTTATTATTGATGTCATCGCTATTGGATAGGACAGAGAGAAATGGAGAGAAGGGGAGAGAAAGAGAGACACCTGTAGACCTGTTTCACCGCTTGTGAAGCGACTCCCCTGCTGGTGGGGAGCCGGGGGTTCAAACCGGGATCCTTACACCGTGGACCTAGATCCCTCTCTCCACCACCACTAGTCACTTCCACAGGATTGCCATCATAAGCCCTTTTAAGGGCCTCTCCAGGAACTTGCTTTCACAATAAAGTAGCAATGATAGGGATTGCCCCACTCTCTGAAGGGAGGCTGGGTCCAGCCTACTCTGCCACTCGAGGAAGACTGGTCCTAGCATGAGTGCAGTCTAAAATGTTCCCATCTGTGACCATGGAATGTGAGCTCAGATTAACAGGGACAGAGAAAGAAGAGGAAAAAGGGAAAGACATTCAAAAGTAGGTGTGACTTAGAAAGGATGAGAAGGTGGACCATGAAAGAAGTGGGCAAAAATATAGACAGATAGATAGTTACAGAAGTAACAGTCAACCCACATCTGTGACCTTGGGAGAATCACCACAGTCATTGGAGGCAATGGGGGACTGAACTCTGATGATGGTGACAGTGTCAAATTGTACCCCTGCCACCTTGTAATTTTATAAACCAATATTCAGTTACACACACCAAAAGAATGGGGACTATAGAAAGTTGGCTTTCTGATGAACCATTTAAAAAGATAGAGGGAAGACAACATATTCTGAAATATAGCACGGATTCCTGTACACCACCATGGAAATGTTTTATTTTTGTTTTCAATTTATAATATTTTAATTATTTATAATATTTTGCATTATGTTGTAATAGTACATGATAGAAAGATCTCCTGTCATTTCAGTTTCCACACAGATTTTCTGTTAATTAAAAAACCTAAATATGTACACCCACCCAAAAAGATCTGTGTATACCCATGTTCATAGAAGCATAATTTATAATAGCCAAAACCTGGAAGCAACTCAGATGTCTAACAACAGATGAGTGGCTGAGTACGTTGTGGTATATATACACAATGGAATACTACTCAGGAAAAATGGTGAATTCACCTTTACTTTATCTTGGATGGAACTTGAAGGAATCATGTTAGGTGAGTGAGATAAGCCAGAAAGATGAATATGGCATGATCTCACTCATAGACAGAAGCTGAAAAATAAGAACAGAAGGGAAAACACAAAGCAGAACTTGGACTGAAATTGGTGTATTGCACCAAAGTCAAAGAATCTGGGGTGGGCATGGGGGGGAGTGTTCAGGTCCTGGAATCTGATGGCAGAGGAAGACCTAGAAGGGGTTGAATTGTTATGTGGAAAAGTGGGAAATGTTACACATGTACAAACTATTGTGTTTTATTGTAAATTGTGAACCATTAACCACTCCAATAAAGAAAAATAGATACATATGTACACACACGTTAAGAAAACATATCTGCTGGGTCTATTTGACAGCCCTCTAGTAAAGTGAACATTCTAACCTTGTGCAAGTACCTGGGTTTGAGTTCCCAAAAGCACCTGGAAGCACTTTGCACAGCGGAAGGATCACAAATGGTGAAGCAGTGCTGTGGTTCTCTCTCCTCTCTTGTTCCTTTTATCTCACTTGTTTCACACTAGCTTTAATAAGCAAAAAAATGAAAACTCTCTGCCAGGTGGAGGAGGGAGAGGAAAAGGAAGAAGAAATCATCCAAGGGCTATAAACTGTTTTTTTTCTTTTTCTTTCTATTATTTTTTATTTGCCACCAGGGTTATCTTGGGGGCTCTGTGCCAGCACTTGATCCACTGTACCTGGTGGCTTTCTTTCTTTCTTTCTTTCTTTCTTTCTTTCTCTCTTTCTTTCTTTCTTTTTTCTTTCCTTTCTTCCCCCTTTCCTGCCTTCCTTTCTTTCTTCCTTTTTTTTTTTTTTTGCCTCCTGGGTTATTGCTGGGGCTCAGTGCCTGCACCATGAACCCACTGCTCCTGGAAGCCTTCCCCCCCCGTTTTGTTGTCCTTGTTGTTGTAGCCTTGTTGTGGTTATTATTGTTGTTGTTGATGTCGTTCGTTGTTGGACAGGACAGAGAGAAATGGAGAGAGGAGGGGAAGACAGTGAGGAGGAGAGAAATACAGACACCTGCAGACCTGCTTCACCGCCTGTGAAGCGACTCCCCTTCAGGTGGGGAGCCGGGGGCTCGAAAACGGGATCCTTAGGCAAGTCCTTGCGCTTTGCGCCATGTGTGCTTAACCCGCTGCGCTACCGCCCGACCCCCTCTTTCTTCCTATTTTCTTTGATAGGATAGAGAGGGATTGCGAGGGAGACAGAGAGGGAGAAAGTTACACACCTGCAGACCTGCCTCACCTCTCCTGAAGCGTCCCCCCTGCAAGTGGGGTGCTGGGGTTCCCACCAGAATCCTTGCACACGGTGACGGGTGACCTCAGCCAGGTGTGTCACTGCCTGGCGACTATTCCTTTCTTTTAAATTTTTTTTTTAATTTTTAAAATTTATTTATTAGATAGAGACAGTCGAAATCGAGAGGGAAGGGAAGGGAGGGATAGAGAGGGTGAGAGACAGAGAGATACCTGCAACACTGCTTCACCACTTGCAAAGCTTTCCCCCGTAGGTGGGGACTAGGGGCTCGAACCTAGGTCCTTGCACACTGTAACATGTGTGCTCAACCAGGTGCACCACCACCTGGCCCCGACTATTTCTTTCTTACTTGAGGAATTTCAGAAAGTTTCTAGTCCATTTCTTTCATTGTCTAGATCTACATAATCACGTCCATACAATCGGAACCGTTTGCTTGAGAACTTGATACTAGACAAGCAAGGGAAACTACTCAGGAATAAGAAGTCAGGCGGTTTCAACCTGGCTGCACAGAATCAGCTTCCAAACACCCCCCCAGGAGGCTGGCTGCAGGGGGTCCAGGGCGCCCCTTCCCCGCGGGGTCCCCACCTTGCAGGCTGAGAGCGCGGGGCACCGACCCCTCCATACACGTGCGAGTCCTCAACCCGGCCAGGCCGCCACCCGGGGGGCCCACTGCGGCCTGGGCACCACCCTGAGATGTTCTCTCTTCAGAGAGGCCCAGGGCCCTGTACAACCGTCGGGGCAGGGGCGGGGCCTAGGAGGAGGGGGGGCAACCGTGGGGGCGGGGCCCTGAAAACCCCCACCCACCGCGTGGAGCCGTTGAGCTGAGGTACCGGCCTGAGAACCTTGGCCTGGGAGTGGTGACGTCACCAGGCAGGGGGTGACATGATGTAAGCTCGCCACCTCCCAGCTCCTGCAGGTGCTCCTGTGGGCATTCAGCCCAGGACAGGCCTCATAAAGGGGCATGTGGTGGTGTGAAATGAACTTAATCTTTTCAACACCTCGAAAGACTTGTTTACTGTGCTTATCAGAATGTAGGCAAATAAAAATGGTAAGAACAAAAGTACGTTATTTAAAATATTACAAACCTTGAGAATTAGTCCATTTAATTTTACTGCAAGATTAAAAAAAAGCTGATTGACAGATGCAAAGGCTCCTGTGCTAAATATGAATAGACATGGGTCCTAGGCTAGATCCATGGGTTTTACAGTTCATGGTATTTACATACTTTACCCATATTTGGGAGCTACTCTCTGCCCTGATCCAACTTCCTAGTCTTATTCTCTACTCTGACACCATCTTACCAGACAATACTCCTAGCCCACCTGCATGTTAGCTGTCGGGCTCAGGGAAAAATTACTGAAGTCATGGCCCCTTATAATAAACCTAAAATAGACTTCCTAGCTTCTTCCAACATGAAGATCCCAAATTTCATCTGCTATGCTCTTACCTTTAGGTTCCTGATTATGAAACAATCTGTTCTGCTTTGTAGCTTAATACTTTTCAGCCACCAAGTTGCAGATGCTACCATGATGCCAATCTGACTTCCCTGGGCAGACGACCTCACCAATGTGTCCTGGAATCCCACCTCCTCAGAGCCCTACCCCACTAGGGAAAGATAAAAACAGGCTTCAGGTGTAGATCAACCTGTCAATGCACATGTCCAGTGGAGAAGCAACTATAGAAACCAGACCTTTCACCTTCTGCTCCCAATAAAGATCTTTGGTCCATACTCCCAGAGGGAGAAAGAACAGAGAAACTTTTAATGGAGGGAATGGGATACGGAACTCTGGTAGTAGGAATCGTATGGAATTGTACCCCTTTTATCCCACAGACTTTTCAATCATTATTAAATCACTAAAAAAAAAAAAACCTGTCGAGAGTTGTGGGGCTATGTGTAAGCTTGATAGAGCTTAGGGAAAACTCCCCCCATCCTTGGGTGGAGGTCTGGGAAAGACACCCCCTTGTTAGCGTCTCTCTATCTGAGATGAGCAAAGGGGAAAAACAGTCTCTCAGACTTAGTTCTCCCTTTTCAGACTCTCAAGCCCACAGAGATTTCACTGCCTCTCCCCATTAACTACAGGCCACATGGCTGCCTGCCTTAAGGTTCATTCAAAGTTCACATAGTCACCCAGAGTTCACACAGTCACCTCACTTTTGATCACTAGAGAAAGCATACTCCATCAAACACCTCCCTGACATCAGTCAGTGAAACTCCAAACTCTATTTCCTTATAGCCTTTGATAAATCTATCATGCTCTGTTTATTTTCTATCTCACCCTGCTGGTTTAACCCCTGTTTCTCTCAAATACCTTTGGATAATTAAGCTGCTTGCATCATGGAGAATAATTGTCTTGACCTTTATGTATCTCATCAATTCCTGTCATACCAGCCCCCTACCATAGGGTCAAGCTGACCTTTAAGAAACCTGTAATTTCTGACATATTTGAAAAATGTTCTTTGTTTGGTTCTCTATTTAAACCCATGTCCATCTGCCGATAAACGAGTGTTCCAATTCTCCCCGGTGTCTCTTGCCTATATCGCGGTGTCTCTTGAACGATCGAGTGAGAACCGGTCACCTGCCTTCATTGCTGAGAGTCACCCCACGGAAGCCCTGGCAGAGAGTAGATTGATATGCAGAGAGATAGCTCAAGCATTAGAGCGTGCATACCCTGCCACACAGAGACACTGGGCTTTGAGCCCTTGCACCACAGATGGTTTCAGGGTAAATTCTCTCTCTATCTGTTTCTGTCTCTCACCCTCCATAAAAAAGAAACTGAAAAATAAGATCATGAGGAATGGTGGAACTTTGCATGCACTGAGCCCAGCAAAAACCCTGGTGGTAAAAAAAAAAATTTAGAAGGGAAGACTTCTCAAAAAGGGGGAGAAAACAGCCTATGTATATGGTAACTAGGGGGGAGATGATTCTAGGGACAGCACAGTGATTTTAGATGCAGTGGATTTCCTGACTACTCTTCACCAACTTGAAGATTGTTAAGAGATACCCAGTGCAGTCAGTCATTTGTCTTATTTTTCTTTTAAAATTTTATTATCTTTATTTATTGGATATAGACAGCCAGAAATTGAGAGGAAGGGGGAGACAGAGAAAGAAAGAGAGACACCTGTACCCGTGCGTCACCACTCACAAAACTTTCCCCCAGCAGGTGGGAACCGAGGGCTCAAACCAGGGTCCTTATGCATTGTAACATGTGCGTTGAACCAGGTGTGCCATCACCTGGCTCCCATAACTTGTCTATAATAGGAAGAACTCTCTCAGCAAGAGATCTGCCTTTATTGATGTATATACCTTTATATCAGCTCCTCCTCTAGCGGTATAGACGAAAAAGAAATTGTCAGACTAAGCTCTTTAATCATAGATATTATTTGGTGGAGAGCTCATGATCGCCTGAGACCTATCGAAATAGATGATCTACTTGGCAGAGGTAAGTGGAGATTAAGCCAATTAGCTCAGAGAAACCAAGCAGTGTTTCATAGGTTAAGACATGATGTGTTTACTGTACTGGGCTGACCATTTTTTAGAAGGGGGCGGGGGGAGAACACACAGCACTGAAATTTACCACATTCACTCTGGCAGCGGCTGGGCTTGAACCTCTGTCTAGAGCAAGGCAAAGCAACACACTATGCAGTGCGTGCTATCTAGGAATATTAAGGCTGCTTAAGTATGCCTTGTTGCCAACGAGATCTGTAATTCTCTGTTAGATTACTTAACAACATTGTCCCTAACATTGCCCTTTTAAATTTTTTTTACCATCATCATCATTATTATTGGGGTTCCCTGCCTGCATGAAGAATCCATTACTCCTGACAGCCCTTTTCACCTTTTATTTATTGGATAAATTAGAAATTGAGAGGAAAGGGGAAGACAGACAGGGAAAAAGAAAGAGCAAACTGCAGGTTTGCTTCACCGATGGTGAAGCTTCCCCCTGCCAGGGTTGGGGGGCACCGACTAGGGCCCTGAACTTGTGTCCTTGCCCATAGCAATGTGAGCAAACAAGTGGGTGCACCACCCTAAGATTGCCTTTCTAAATTACGCTGTCACACAGATAAATTAAGGATTCAATAAATGCAGTTGCTGATACTGTTGTCAAGTAACTGGATAGACACTATTAGAATTGCCATGATCGGCATTCAGGTCCTGGAACATGATGGTGGAGGAGAACCTAGGAGGAGGGCTAGAGTGTTCTGTGGAAAGCTGAGAAATGCTACACATGTACCAATTACTGTATTTTACTGTTGACTATAAACCATTAATTCCCCCCCCCCTCAATAAAGGAAAGAAACATGCTGGGCTCGTTTCGCGGGCGGGAGAGAGACAACCTAGGAACTCATGGCTGAGTGGGAATGCAATCCAATATATTTATTGATCAGAGAAAAATCTGCCTTTATACCTTCCGAGGCAGAAGTGGCAGGTCAGAAAAAGGAAGTGACTAGGAGAGGGGGCAGAGTGTGGAAGTAGCAAGCTTCCATCTAACCAGTGGGGATTAAACCAATGCCCTGCAGGTAGGGTGGGTCTCAGACAAAACAATGATTATGTAAATAGACCACAGCGTTAAGCAATGCAGGGAGACTGGAGTAATAACCAACAGAAACAAACAAACAAGAGAGAGAGAGAATTGCCATGATCACTCTTCTCTCATTTGAATTCAGTTTAGTACTCAGATTTATAAATTTTCTTACTCTTTGTAACTGCCAGGGTCACATGCCAACATGAATGCACTGATTCCAGCAGACACTGTTTTTCTGTTGAATTTCCTTTAGAAAGAGACAGAAAGGTTGAGAGACAGAGATGAAGAATCACAGTATCTCTCTGCTGTTGACAGAGCCTCCCCTGGGTGCTGAGTGTGATGCTCCCCTGTGCTTCCAGGTGCGGGAACCCTGCCGTCCCACCCAGTGCAGTGTGCTTGACTAATTCGCCTATCCCAGCCCTAGAAAGTCCTTTCCTTTGGATAGTTTTAAGGTCAGGGAAACTCAGGACCAGTGGACAGCTTTCTCTATGCTCTTATCCCACTTAACCTCCCAGAAGGCTTCCCAGGTGGTCACTAAAGAAAGATTCAAGGGATTGACATCTCAGAAGCAATGTACAAAGCCAAAGTTAACAGGAGTAAAAGTCACACATGAAAAAACTTTTAATATTTTAGTCTACAGTTGATTTATCCCCCTAGAGTTGCAAGAACCTTCACTGTGGTGTGGATTTAATGTTTTTAAACAAGACTGATTTCTTTCTTTCTTCTTCTTTTTTTTTCAAGGTTGAGCTTGCTTTATTTGCATCAAGGGCAGGAGGAAGATTTGGCTGAACTTTTCAAGGGATGGCGGCTTGGGATTCTGGTTGATCCCACCAGGAAAGACTGATTTTTTAAAAAAATATTTATTTACTCCATTTTGTTGCCCTTATTGTTTTACTGTTGTAGTTATTCTGGTAGTTGTTACTGATGTCATCGTTCTTGGATAGGACAGAGAGAAATGGAGAGAGGAGGGGAAGACAGAGAGGGGAAGAGAAAGATAGACACCTGCAGACCTGCTTCACCACCTGTGAAGCGACTCCCCTGCAGGTGGGGAGCCAGGGGCTCATACTGGGATCCTTACGCTGGTCTTTGTGCTTTGTGCCACGTGCGCTTAACCCAGTGCGCTACCACACGACTCCCAGGACTAATTTCTTAATCACACACACACACACACACACACACACAGGGTGGGGGGGGGAGCAGGATGTCCCTCTGGCATATGCAATGAATGGTATTGTGTCAGTCAAAGTTCAGGGCGCCAGTATGCCGGGCTAGCTTCACAGGTGAGAGACAGATGACCAGGGACACATGGCTGAGCGGAGAAGCAATATTTCTTTATTCATGAGTGAACGATTCAAAAAACTAATCTAATCTAATCTAATCACAACCCAAATCTGTCCTCTTCTCTCTCCTCCTGCGGCAGAGTCAGGAACCCAGGAAGTAGGTAGGATAGGGGGTGGGGAGAAGCAAGAAGCGCCAAAAGGCAAAGACTAAACCAAAATCTCCTGGAGGCAGGGGGAGTGAGACCAAACCAATGTAACAGAATGACCATGTAAATAGACCACAACATCAAGCAATGTAACAGAAGGGATCCCAGAAGCAGAACTAGAAGCATCCCAACAGTATTGCATTAAACACTTCAGACAGCAGGAGCAGAGCTCTAGCCAGGAAGCTGGAAGCTGGAGTTCATTTTGTATGAAGAGAAGGAAAATTCCATTTCTTCCATTTGTGTTCTGTTTGTGAATCTAACTTGCTATCTTAGGAGAGGTGTAAGCTACTCAGCACTCAGAGAGCAGGAAGACTGGGCCTGAGAAACAGCACAGTGCAGGCGGACAGAGCATGACCTCCACAGCCTGAATACAAGGCTCTCGCTTTGTACGTCATGAGGAAGGTCCTGCCATGGATCAGGAGTTCAGGAAATGTTTGTGTGTAGGCTCAGAGTTATGACCGGCTTTGAGGGGATTCTCAAAACTAGAAGTTCCTTGTTTTTAAGGACATCCATTAGAGGATTCGTACTGGAAAATGAGAAAGGGCATGAGGAAACGAAAGTCTAATCTATCTCTCTTCAAATATCAAGAAAGAAATGATCAATGAAATAAATGAACAAGTTAACTGATTTTTACAAGACAGAACTTCTTGCTAAATAAATGGAGAGAAAAGTCACTACACCCCCCCCCCCCGCCTCCATACCATCAGGTAATATTACTGCCTGTGACACAGTAGTAGGTTGGTAAGTATGGGATAAACATGTGAACAGATGTAACATGAGGTGTTCACTGTAAAAAAAAAAATTAGTATGAAGCAGCCATTATTTTGAGACTTTTGAACTGCAGTTTGAATCCAATCACCCCACCATAGAACTTCCTGATACTCACCCATCAGTGCATGTGTGTGTGTGTTTGGGGGGGGGGGTGTGTGTCTCATTTTTCAGAAAAATCAATGACATGTTATGTTTTACAGAGACCTTGAAGACCAATATCAGGGTCACAACAAGCCTTTCACAGCATCTGCTTAAAGACAACATGCCTTTAGTTTCTCAAAGATTCAGAAAGAATGAGTTAGGTGCAGTTGTTTGTGCTCTTACTTCCACAGATTGGATTATGGTTTATAGTAAACACTGCTGATTTCAGTAACTTTCTGGCTGTTTGTATAGAATCAGGAGATATTTAGAGTACTAAAAATATCCATTTAGAATACTACTATCAACATAGGTATTTCTTCTGGCACGGTGTGTAAGCTAGCATCCAAATTCTAGCAAACTTAGCTCTTTGCAAGTAAATTTTGTTCAATTTATTTATTAAAATTTTTATTTATTTATAAATGAGAAATATAGGAGAGAGAAAGAACCAGACATCACTCTTGCATATTTGCTGCCAGGGATCGAACTCAGGACCTCATGCTTGAGGGTCCAAAGCCACCTCCCGGACCACTATTTTTAAAATTAAAAAAAAAATTTTTTTGATCTATTTTCCCTTTTGTTGCCCTTGTTTTTTTATTGTTGTTGTTGTTATTGATGTCATCGTTGTTGGCTCCCTGCAGGTGGGGATCCTGGGGCTTGAACAGGGATCCTAACGCCAGTCCTTGCGCTTCGTGCGAGTGTGCTTAACCCGCTGAACTACCGCCTGACTCCCTGTAAGTGCCGGGATAGCCTGAGGGTACTTCTTCCCGAGCTAGTGCTCTCTGGGTTGGAGAGAGCTCAACTGGAGCTGATCTAGGCTGCTGTGTGGGAGAGGGATCAGGAACTCGTGCTGCACCAACTTCCGCAGGAGATACACTCTGGAACTCTCGGAGCCGGAAAGCAATTTCCAAGTGTCTTTAATCAGAAGAGCAGCTGTTTTTATACTCTCCAAGTAGGGTGGAAACAGGATGTGATATAGAGAGGGTGGAGAGAAAAGTGACTGGTGAAAATCAGAGTGTGACAAAGAAGGGATCAGTGTGTGACAAGGAGGGGGTGGAGCAGGAGAGAATCCTATCATAGAACCACCAATGCCCTGGAGTGCTTTATGTAAAAGTGATTTATGTAAATAGACCAAAGCTTTGGATCAGTAAAATCCCTATATAGGCATATGGTTAAGCAGAAGCCAGGGGGAGATGGCAACTACCCAACATGTAAGTAAATTTTAAAATAGACCATAGCATGAAATATATCCTAAAGAAATATATTTTAATCACATATGACCTAAACGTATTGCTTAAATAATTGTTTCTTCATATGATAAGACCAAGAGAAATTGAGAGGCAAGGGGAATAGACAGGGAGAGAGTGACAGACAGACACCGGCAGCACCGCAGGACCGCTAGTGAAGCTTCCCTCCTGCAGATGGGGGACGGCAGGCTTAGAGATGAACAAGACGCTGGAGCCTAAGCACAGCTGTCCCACCTGCCTCCTGTGACCCCTTTTGAGTGTGACTGTGATCACCAGCAGCGGCTGCCACAGGGCCCTACCCTAGTGTCTTCATTTTTTTTTTACATCCAATGTAAATGACCATACTACCCCCAGATACTAATATTCTTTTTTAAATTTTTTTTATTTATAAAAAGGAAACATTGACTATACCATAGGATAAGAGGGGTACAACTCCACACAATTCCCACCACCAGATCTCTATATCTCCTCCCCTGATAGCTTTCCTATTCTTTAACTCTCTGGGAGTATGGACCTAAGATTAATATGGGGTGCAGAAGGTAGAAGGTTTGGCTTCTGTAATTGCTTTCCCGCTGAACATGGGTGTTGACTGGTCGATCCATACTCCCAGCCTGTCTCTCTCTTTCCCTAGTGTGTGTGTGGGGGGGGTGGGGGTGGGCTCTGGGGAAGTGGAGCTCCAGGACACATTGGTGGGGTGGTCTGTCCAGGGAAGTCTGGTCGGCATCATGCTAGCATCTGGAACCTGGTGGCTGAAAAGAGAGTTAATATACAAAGCCAAACAAATTTGTAGATAGCTAGTAGGCATATTTTTAGTTATATTCCAAAGGGCCTGTGGCTATACTAGTGCTTTTTTTTTTCCCCTGAGTCTGAAATCTGATATGCAGGTGGATCCAAGTTATTGTCTGGGGAGATAATGTCATAACTGGAAAAGGAACAGAAAGCTGGATCAGGGAAGAGAGTAGCTCCCTAATATGGGAAAGGGGTATAAATATTGTTGACTGTAAACCCCATTAATTTGATTTGTTCTGAGGCCCATCAGCTTAGGAGCTTATTTGACCTCTGCATCCCTGTAGATCTGGGCCTAGACCTCAAATAAATCCCTCTCTCCATTGTTACCGGTCATCTCTATCAGGAACAACAAAATATACCCCTTTGTGGCCCCTCCATAGGACCTTGCCCTCAACTTGGATCAACAACTGTAGAGAATGGTCCATCCTCTGAAGGGAGGCTGGACAGCATACTCTATGCTATACCTGAGGAAGATGGGTCGATATTAGAGCAGCTTGGAATGTTCTCATGACCACAGATACTAATATTCTTTACTCAACCCATTAACAATGAAATCTCATGGGCATCCACATCTTGAAGAAATTCAGAATATTCCACTAAATGACTGAATGAGTGTTCTGTACTGAATCAGAAACAAGAGAGATAATAAAATAGCATTGTGGGAAGGGAAATAACTCACCCAGTAGAGATGCTGGCTTTCCACCTTGGTACCACATGGGGAACTAAGGAATGCAGCTGGAATCCACAGATGGCAGAGGGGTACTGTGGTGTCTCTCCTCTTCCTGTCTATTTTCTACTCTTTTCCCTCAAAATGTAAATGTCCAGTGAACGGTATGTTTTTTTTTTTTATTTGCTACCTGTGTTATCACTTATGTTCTTGGTGCCTGCACAAACATCTTTTACTTATCTGTTTATTTATTTATTTGCCTCCAGGGTTATCACTGGGGCTCGGTGCCAGCACTATGAATCCACCGCTCCTGGTGGCCATTTATTTCCATTTTATTGGATAGGACAGAGAGAAATTTGTTGGGAACATGTGTGAGCCTGATAGAGCTTAGGGAGAACCACCCCCATCTTTGGATGGAGGTCTGAGAAGATAACCTCTTGGTAAGTCTCTCTCAACTGAGGTGAGCATAAGGGGGGAAACTCAGACTTGGTTCTTTCCTTCTTGACTCTCAGGCCCACAGTAACTCCAGTACTTCCCTCCATTAACCGCAGGCCACATGGCCGCAGATTCACTTATTCAAAGTCACCTTCTGATCACAGAAGAACACACCTTATCACACACTTCATCACACACCTCAGACCCCAGATAAGAGAAATTCCAAACTATATGGCCTTTTGATATCCATCTTCTCTCTGTCTCATCCTACGGGTTTAACCCCTATGCTTCTCTCAAATACCTTTGGATAATTAAGTTGCTTGTGTTATGGAGAATAACTGTCTTGTATCTCATCAATTCCTGTCATACCAGTCCCCTAACTTAGGGGCATGCTGACTGTTAAGAAACCTGTAATTTCTGTCATATTGCAACAATAATTACCTCCATTGCTTCTCTATTTAACTCATGTCCACTTTGCTAATAAACGGACTCTAGGATTCTGGGACTCTAGGACTCAGATTCTAGGCACGCTAAGAGTCCCCTGGTGTCTTTTACTTCGTGTCACCCCTGTCGTGAGCGAGAAAGAACCAGCCCGTTACCTTTCCCCTGGAGACCAACCCTGCCGGAGAAGGAGAGAGACACCCAGAAAGAAACTGAGAGAGGAGAGGGAGAAAGAAAGACACTTGCAGACCTACTTTGCCACTTGTGAAGCTTCCCTCCTACAGGTGGGGAGCCAGGGGCTTGAACACATATCACTGAGTGGATCCTTACGTTTAGTACTGTATGACTTAACCAGGTGTACCGCCACTGGCATCCAATTTGTATAGAAGAACTGGGGGCTGGGCGGTGGCGCAGTGTGTTAAGCAAACATGCCGTGTAGCGCAAGGACTGGCCTAAGGATCCCAGTTTGAGCCCCCAGATCCCCACCTGCAGGGGGTCCCCTTCACAGGTGGTGAGGCAGGTCTGCAGGTATCTTTCTCTCCCCCTCTCTGTCTTCCCCTCCTCTCTCCATTTTTCTCTGTCCTAACCAACAACAATAATAACAACATTGATAAACAGTAAGGGCAACAAAAGGGGGAAAAATAGCCTCCAGGAGCAGTGGATTCATAGTGCAGGCACTGAGTCCCAGTGATAAGCCTGTCAGCAAAAAATAAATAAAATAAAGAGCCAGAGAAAGATAGAGAGGGACAGTAAGCTAGACCGAGAGGAGAGATCCCTTCAGCACCCCTCCACCACTTACCAAGCTTCCCCTCTGCAGGTGAGGTCATTTGCCCCTGCTCCACAGACTCCTGTAGCTGGGGCCTCATGCATGGTATTGTGTGAGCTTTACTGGGTGTGTCATCACCCTGACCCAACGCCATGTTCCATTTAAATGGCTCCGGGTGTATTTTTGCTTTTGTTTTCCTTGCAGTTGGTACTGAAATCTTTGAAGACATTTCCAAAGCAGATTGTGTCAATGTCTTCTTCGGTGTATTTGGTGGCTTCTAATTTGTCCTTATCTGTGATCTATTTGGAATTGCCTTTTGTCTTAATATGGTGGTTCATGCCGGGATAGCCTGAGGGTGCTTCTTCCTGAGCAAGTGCTCTCTAGGTTGAAGAGAACTCAACTGGAGCCAATCTAGGCTGCTGCGTGGGAGAGGGATGAGGAACTCGTGCCGAGCTAACGTCGCAGGAGATACACTCTGGAACTCTTGGAGCCGGAAAGCAATTCCAAGTGATTTTACTCAGAAAAGCCGCTTGTATATATACTAGTCAAGTAGGGTGGAAACAGGGTGTGATGTAGAGAGGGTGGAGCGAAAAAGGACTGGTGGAGATCAGGGTGTACTAGGAGAGGGAGCGGAGCAAAAAGACATCATGAACCAGTGGGGATTAAACCAATGCCCTGGAGGGAGGGTGGTGCTTAGTTAACAGGGTTTATGTAAATAGACCTCAGCTTTAAGTGGGATTAAACCAATGCCCTGCAGGCATGCCAGTGTTTAGTTAAGCAGGATTAGAGACAGAAGCTTTAAACCGGGGGAGCTGGCATACTACCCAACAGGTTCAGTTTTATTCTTTTGCATACATTGACCCATTTTCCCCACCATTGTTGAAGACTCCTTTCTTCACATGATGTCTTGGGGGCTCATTACCAAAATTTAGTTGTCTCTAAGTGTGGGGGTCTTATTTCTGGGTTCAATCCTATCCCACTTGTCTGTTGTGCCTACTTTTGTTACAAAATTGGAGTTTTGATTACAGTAGATCTATGGTATAATTTGAGGTGAGGAAGTATGATGTTTACTTTCTTGTTCTTTTTTTTTTCCTCTCAGGATTGCTTTGGCGATTAGGTATTTTCTCATTCCAGGTAAGACTTGGGTACTATATTCCCTTTATAGCAATTAGAAATAAAAAACTTCTTCTCAATGATGCAACTCCAATAGATCCTTCTGAGCCTCCACTGGGGACTCAATAGCAGGGAGATGAAGAGGAAAAATAAAAAACAACCCCCGCAAAAAAAAAAAACAAAAAAAAACTGTGGACTTTTTGTTTTGGGGTTTAACAAATGGGGGAGGCTTATTATATCATAGGTTACTTAGGTACATAAAAAAACCATGACAGCAAAATGGGCTAAGGAGGAAAGAACAGTTAGTCATGATGGTGGGGAGCCATGAGTCTTTAAGCTTAGTTCCCAATGTCCAGATACACTAGTTCAGATTCTGGGGGAAGTAGCGTGGTGGGTCCAGGCAGAAGGCATAAGTAAGGGAAGAGCAGCAGAAGCAGAAAGGCTGATTTCTGCCAGACATTTATTTAAATAACATCCTATACACCTACAGTCCTCTGTGGGTTTGTGTGTGACTGTCATAAGCTTGTCAGGCTGCTATCAGACATATGCTAATTACATTCATATCTCAATACCTTTGAAGAAATTTGCTAGGGTCTTAATAGAGCTTGCATTAAATCCATATAGTGTCCTTGGTAGTATGGTCATTTCGATAGTGTTAATTCTTCCAACCCATGAGTATGGTATATCTTTCCATTTTTAAAGATTTTATCTACTTTTTAGAGTAAATTTTATCAGCCCCCATCTTTCCATTTCTTTGTATCTTTATCTTTCAAGAGTGATGAATAATTCAGTGTACAAATTTTCCCCAGCATTTATGTTTATTCCTAGATACTTTTTTTTTTTTTTTTGCTGCTGTAGTAAATAAGATTGTTTTCTGGATTTCTTCGGTTTGTATCAAGAAATGCCAGATTTTTATATATCAATTTTATAGACTGACACCTTCCCAGTTTTCTGCTGGCTTTTTTGGGTTGGGATTTCTTTCTCTCTCTCTTTTTTTTCCCGCTTTTTTCTTCCTTTATTCTTTTTAACCAGAGCACTACTCAGCTCTGGCTTATAGTGGTGTGGGGGATCTACTCTGGGACTATGTTATCTCCCCTGCTGGTTGGGATTTCTTAATATGCTAACATATCATCTGTAAACAGTGACATTAGTCCTCCTATCTGTATCCCTTCTATACCTCTTTTGTCTGACCGCTGGGACTTCCAAGATTCTGTTGAATAGTAATGGTGAGTAGACAGTCTTGTTTTGTACTCAATCGAAGAGGACAACCTTCCAGATGTTCACCACTGAGTATGATTCTGGTTGTTGTCAGCCATATACAGACTCAACTAGATTGAGGGCTTTTCCCATCAACTCCCATTTTTTAAAAAAAGTTTTGATTATGAAGGGTACTAGACCATATTGAAAGTTTCCTCTGCATCTATTAAAAACAAAAAAAAACATATGGTTTTTCTTTTTGTTGATGTGGTGGATCAGATTTATTGACAGATATTGACCCAATCATGCACCCCTGGGATAAATCCCACTTCCTAATAAATTATAGTGTTTTTAATCGTATTGTTGTACCCTGTTTGCTAGTACTAGATCAGTCTCTTAGCATCTGTGTTCATCAGGGATTATGACCTACAGTTTTGTTTTCTTATGTCTTTGCTTTTGGTATCAAGGTGATGTTTGCTTCATCAAAAGGGCTAAAGAATACTGTCTCTCTTTAAAAAAAATTATTTATTTATTGGATAGAGACAGAGAGAGATTGAGAGGGGAGGGGAGATTGAGAGGGAAAGAGAGAGAGACACCCACAGCCCTGCTTCACCACTTGTGAAGCTTTCCCCCTGCAGGCGGAACCAGAGGCTTGAACCTGGGTCGTTGCGTACTGTAGTGTATGCACTCAACCAGGTGTGCCACTGCCTGGCCTCTCTCTCTTTTTTTTAATTAAATATATTTTTCCCTTTTTTTATTTTCCCTTGTGTTGCCCTTGTTGTATTTTTATTGTTGCTGTAGTTACTATTGTTGTTACTGATGTCGTCGTTGTTAGATAGGACAGAGAGAAATGAAAAGAGGAGGGGAAGAGAGTGGGGGAGAGAAAGAGAGACGCCTGCAGACCTGCTTCACCGCCTGCAAAGCAGCTCCCCTGCAGGTAGGGAGCCGGGGATCCTTGAGCCGGCCCTTGTGCTTTGCATCACCTACGCTTAACCGCTGTGCTACCTCCTGACTCCCTTTTTAAATTTTTTATTTTTATTTTTAAGAGTTTGAAAAGTATAGGCAGCAGCTCCTCCTTGAAGGTACTGTCAAACTCACTGCTAAAACAATCTGGTCCTGGATTTCTGTTATTTGGGAGACTTGATTACTGTTTCACTTTATTGCAATTGGTCTATTTATGTTTTCATTACTTCTGGCTGTCTTGGGTGGTTGGGTTTCTAAGAACTTACTCATCACTTTTAGAATCTCAACAATGTTGAATATTGTTCATAGACGCCTCACATGATAGTTTGGATTTCTGTGGCATCCACTGTGATGTCTCTGCTTTCATTTACAATCTTTTATTAGTTCTTTCCTTTTTTTTTTTAAATTCTCTGAGTCTATGCACTTGTCAATTTTATTTACCCTCTCAAGAACTTAGGTTCATTTTATGTACTGTTTGCCTATTTTCAGTCACATTTGCTTCACTTTTAATTATTTCGCTCCTATTAATTTCACTGCTTTAGTTGTGCTCCAAAGGGTCTGCTAGTTTGTATCTTCATTTCCATTTGTTTCTGGGGCATTTTAAGGTTCTTCTTTGATCTCCCTCTTTCAATAGTTAAGGAGCATGCTGTTAAGTCTCCATATTTTTTTTTTTAGGTGTGTGTGTGGGGGGGAGTGTTTACTAGTTTTTCTTTTGGTGGTGAATGCTCTGAATCTAATAGGCCCAACATACTTATTTCCTTACTCGTCTCTTATTTATTTTCTGTCTGGTTGATCAATTTGGAAGAAAGGGTGTTAAACTCCCATAAAAGTATTGTGCTGCTATTAATACATCTCCTTAGTTCCTATAGTGAGTTTGAATAGGATCTGATTGTAATCCTTAGTTACATTTGTCTTCTGTGTGTTAAATGAGGTTTTCTGTACTTCTGGGGGGTGGAGAGGATAGGGTATTCAAACACTAATTAAAAAAAAATTTTTTTTTAAGTTTTTTTATATTTACTTATTTTCCCTTTTGTCGTCCTTATTTTTTTTATTGTTGTTGTAGTTATTATTGTTGTTGTTATTGAAGTCATCGTTGTTGGATAGGACAGAGAGAAATGGAGAGAGGAGGGGAAGACAGAGGGGGAGAGAAAGATAGACACCAGCAGACCTGCTTCACAGTCTATGAAGTATCTCCCCTGCAGGTGGGGAGCCGGGGACTCGAACCGGGAACCTTATGCAGGTCCTTGCATTTTGTGCCACATGCGCTTAACCCACTGCACTACCACCTGACTCCTGGAAACACTAATTCTTTTAGTTCCAAGGACTCTTTATTTCACAAAGTGATCATAAAGATTATATATGTCTCTATCTGATATCTAGGTTTATAGTTCTTCCTTCCCAGTATTTACATAGTGTTTCTGCCCCTTTGACTTACTGCCCCTGTCCTGCCCAATTTAGTTTTCAATTCTAGTGGCTTCTCCACAATGAATTTTTGTCTCACAACTTATAATAGCTCTACAGGGACAGGCATATAATTATCAGATGTCACTCTATCGAAAATGGAAACACTCAGGAACCTTGCAGTTGCAGCTTCTGAATTGAGCCTGGTCTACAGCTCATTTTAATGAGAGGCTGCAGGCAGTGTACAGTCCTATTCTCAAACAACCAAGTAGGCTGGGCTGTACCTCTGTCTGGTTTCACCACTGGGGAAATGAGGTTCAAGATCACACTTCTGAGCTGTCAGGGTTGGGACATACACCCAAGTCATCTGACTTCGGACACCGGCTTACTAAATTAAAACTCAGACAATGGTCAGTTTTCAAACTATTGACACTACTGGCTAAAGTCCTATGTGGATTTAAATTGAATATTTATAAATGATTTCAAGATCTGTTTAAAACTACACTATGTAGGTTAGACCTGAACACACTAAAGCCTGCTCCAGGAGGTGATGGCCAGGTTGGGATGAAAGGCAGCATACACTGCTCAGGTGAGCCATTTTTGTCACCCTCATCACCAAAATTTCAAACCCAGCTCTTTCAGCAAGGTTCCTTTCTCTACATCAGTACTAGGTACATCTTGGAACATGACTGAACAACCTGTGATGGCTGTGATTTACTGAGAAACTGATCATAATGAAGACAAGTCTTTACACTATGTCTTTTGTAGTAAACTTGTTCATACGGGGGGGGGGGAGAGTAAGAGTAAAAATTCAGTTCTTAACACCTAAATGATTGATTTCACTCCCACCTACCTGAAAATATAAAAATTCAAGTGACTATGTATGGCAATGCACCGTAAAAATTTACTTGAGTAATTCTGTTTTTTTAGTTTTTTTTTTTTTTACTTATTTAAGTTGCAAAAAAATATAAAACCACTGGTCTAAAATGAGAGCCATTAACACACTGAGAACTAACAAAACAAAAAAAACAAACAAGCCAGATGAGTAAAACCAACTCAGGTATAAAAGTATAATTTATAATATCACATATCTCAGAAAAATAAGCAAAAGCACTAAGTCTGTTGCCATCTAGATGAGGTCATCTTCACTCTGGGGAGTGGGGAAGCAATGATTTGAGATTAAAGGTGAACATGTAACGATTATTTACACACAAAACTTTTCCATACACAACCACACACAATTAAATTACTTTTCCCTTAGCTACGCATATAATAGTCTTCTTAAAATAATCTCCGTTTAGAAAAGTATTGTATTAGCTGAGGCTATTCATTCTTGTTAGGCAAATTTCATTTACATAGGCCCCAGGAGTCCAATTGGCAATTGGCACAGTTTTAAGACAAAATAAGTTATTCTTCCATCAAAGGTTTTATAGGATCATCTGTTTTCAAAGAATAATCCCAGATACTTCATTAAAAACAATTTTCTATTACCAGCCGTCAAGCATTTTAAGATGATCACAAAGATTATCAATGCTTTATGAACCGTAAACTTGTTTTGATGGTGTGTCCAGTTTATAATGGGATACGATTTGTACTGAAGAGTTGTTTTTTTTTAAAAAAAAAGATAACCTACATACCTACAATTAATTTGCTGAATTTTAGAAATACAAATATCAACACTGAAGACCACAACAGAGCTCACTGAGATTCCAACATCAACACGGATATTCTTGAAATCCAGTAGTACAAAGGTCACTGGCTCAAGACCGTCACCCCAAGTCAGTTCAGCACAAGATTTGATTGTAAGACTACCCCTGAAAAAAAGAGCACACTTGGTTATACATGGCTTTTACCCTTGGGCTACAGTTACCCGAGAGATTCCCCTTCTTCTCCTCCTCCTCCTCCAAAGTTAGTCATGTGGAGTTGTGGGCCTTCTCTAAGCACTGTGTAGAGTCCTTGGATTGCCAACTCTGATGAAGATCCCGAAGACGGTCAGAAGTCCGTGTGCTGACATTCAGGGCGGGGTGGACTTTACGAATTCCACTTTCCTCCATTAGTGACAGGCCACAGATGCCAAAGTATGCATGCAAGGCATCTGAAAGAGAAGCATTTGGGTCATCACAGGCATTCTCATTTGCACAACGGACAAAAATACTTTAGCTATTCTCAATCTGCATTTCTCCACATTGAACATAAACTCAATACATTAAACATAAACTGCATTTCTCCACATATTAAACATAAACTCGAAGGGGAAACATGAGTTTTGGAAACATGAGTTTCTGAAACATGTCCTCACATCATCTCCAACACCAGCATTTTAAATTTATTAGAGTATCTTTCCCCCCCCCCCCAGAAGACATTATTCGTAAGAGAAAACCGTTTTCTGTGGGAGAGGTGACCTTCTCAACATGTTTTGATTAGACGACAAAGAACAGCAGCTATACAAAACACCTCCTAACATCAGCCGTTCCCTCTTTTGCTTTCTACAGGATACAAAAACACAATGTTTTAAAAGTAACATAAAAGGGATTTTTTAACGCAACGATTGCCATCTCAACATGCTTCACTTCAGACTGTGTCCAGAGACTTCACGTGTGAAATGACAACCCTTCAGCTTCATTACTCGGGTGAGACCTTTCCTTTTATAATATACTCTAATTCCATCTCAGGTGGTTCACTTTCTAACAAGCTTTGGGTCCATGATTGCTCAACAATTTGGCTTCGTATGTTAACTCTCTTTTCAGTCACCAGGAGCCAGATGTCATCAGGATGCCGGCCAGGCTTCCCTGGACTGAAGACCCCACCAATGTGTCCTGGAGCTCAGCTTCCCCAGAGACCCACCCTACTAGGGAAAGAGAGAGGCAGACTGGGAGTATGGATCCACCAGTCAATGCCCATGTTCAGCGGGGAAGCAATTACAGAAGCCAGACCTTCCACCTTCTGCAACCCTCAATGACCCTGGGTCCATGCTCCCAGAGGGATAGAGAATGGGAAAGCTATCAGGGGAGGGGGTGGGATATGGAGATTGGGTGGTGGGAATTGTGTGGAGTTGTACCCCTCCTACCCTATGGTTTTGTTAATTAATCCTTTCTTAAATAAAAAGGAAAAAAAAAGGGATTTTTTTCTTTTTCCTTCCGTCCGTCCTTCCTTCCTTTTTTTGCCTTCAGGGTTGTTGCTGGGGTTTGGTGCCTGCGGTAAGAATCCATTTGCTCATGGTGGCCACCTCCTGTTGGTGTTGTCGGACAGAAGAGAGATTGAGAGAGGAGGGGGAAGACGGGGTGGGGGAGAGAAAGACAGACACCTGCAGACCTGCTTCACTGCTTGTGAAGAGACCTCCCCCACCCCGAAGGTGGGAAGCCGGGGGCTCAAACCGGGATCTTTGTGTGGGTCCTTGCACTTTGTACTATGTGTGCTTAACCCAGTGCACTACTACCCAGCCCCCAAAGGAATTTTTTTTTTCTTCTTAAAACTGAAAGCAAATCTTGGAACCTGGGGAACATTGCCCCTTCCCACTGAATCTAACCTCTGACAATTCCTGAACTATGCACATACGATCCTAATATGAAGACCTGTGTCCATAGCAGCACAATGTGTAATAGCCAAAGCCTGGAGGCAGACCAGGAGTCCAATAACAGTGTGGCAAAAAAACAAACAAGCAAACAAAACCTATGTCATATATACACAATGGACTATTACTCAGCTGTTAAAGATGAGGTCAGCACCTTTGTGTCATCTTGGATGGAACCGGAGGACATTATGTTAAATGAGTTAAGCCAAAAAGAGAAGACTAAACACCAAATGATCTCACTTCTTTTTGTTTTTTTTTAATTTTTTTAATATTTATTTATTTTCCCTTTTGTTGCCCTTGTTGTTTAACATTATTGTGGTTATTGATGTCATCATTGCTGTTGGCTAGGACAGAGAGAAATGGAGAGAGGAGGGGAAGACAGAGAGGGGGAGAGAAAGATAGACACCTGTTGCAGACCTGCTTCACCGCCTGTGAAGCGACTCCCCTGCAGGTGGGGAGCCGGGGGCTTGAACCGGGATCCTTCTGCTGGTCCTTGCGCTTTGCGCCACGTGCGCTTAACCGGCTGCGCCACCGCCCGACTCCCATGATCTCACTTCTAAGAGGGACTTGGTGAATAGGAACAGGGAGGGAGAACATGGAATGAAAAGTGAACTAGGCACGGTGTACTGCATCAATACAAAGGGCTTGGGGGAGAAGAAGGGTGTGGTGGAAGAGAACTGTGCAGAATGAAACTGTACTCACGTGTCAGTGACTGCACCGTAAAGCAGGAAGCCCCTCAGTTAAGAACAAAATCCACTCATTCAAGGGCCATATCCCTCCGCACCCCCCCCCCCCCCATGGTCATAGCTGCACTATTTACAACAGTCAAGAATGTGGAAGCAGCCTAAATGTCCAATGACAGGTGACTGGATAGAAAAGTTATGGGACATAGAGTCAAGGGAACACTACCTACCCTGGAATCAAAAAAGCAAAGACTGAACTGGAGAAGTGCGTGCCGAGTGACATGAGTCAAAAGGTACAAGTACTGGGTGGTTCTGCTCAGATGTGGAATGCTGATGACTAAAACAAATGATCTTGCTCGAACAACTGTAACCAAGTTGTCTCTCGGACTCTGTGAGAACACTGGCAAAAAGGTTATGGTGACTTACACTGATCATATAGGGTTATAAAGTTATTCCCCCTGAGGTTTCATAGCTTTGTAAAACTGTTAAATCACTAATGAAGGGAAAAGTTAAAAGTGTTTATCTGAGTATCATTTATTATTACAAACATGACAAAGAGTTGTGCTTACTCAAATGTTATCTGATTAAAGGTATCTTCATTAATGGCCTGCCCAATTTCCCTGGATAGCTTTCCATGGGATTCTTGGGTTTCATCTGGATAAATTTCTTTTAATTTCAGATCACAAAAACAAATCATATGTTCCCTGTAGAATTTTGATTCTTAAAGAGTTTCTTTGTCATTTTCATAGTTTCCTTGTAGCCATTTTAAAATTACTTAAGGCAGGAAGCAACTCCATTGGACCGTCCAGAAATGAGGAAACTTTACGCAGGAACTGACACAACAGAAAGTGAGAGAAAATACATTGGGAATGACATCAATGAGGAGCTGTATAAAATTTAAAATCTGGGAGTTGGGCAGTAGTGCAGCGGGTCAAGTTCATGTGGTACAAAGCACAAAGACCGGCATAAGGATCCCAGTTCGAGCCCCTGGTTCCCCACCTTCAGGGAGTCTCTTCAGAGGCGGTGAAGCAGGTCTGCAGGTGTCTCTCTCGTCCCCCTCTCTGTCTTCCCTCCTCTCTCCATTTCTCTCTGTTCTATCCAACAAAAATAACAACAATGACAATAAATAACAAGGGCAACAAAAGGGGAAAAATATATAAAAAATTAAAATTTTCCTAGATCTCTAAAATTATTTATTTCTCAAAAGGATTTTCATTATAGCCAATGAATCAGAATTTAACTACTGTATTTTACGTCTATGTTATATATGTGTGTATGTGTGTGATACACAGGAGAGTGAGACTCGTGGCCAGGCAGTGGTGCACACATTACAGTGTTCAAGGACCTGAGTTCAAGCTCCTGGTTTTCACCTGCACGGGGAAAACTTCACAAAAGGTGAAGTAGGGCTTCAGATGTCTTTCTGTCCCCCTCCTCTTTCAATTTCTCTCTGTCTCTATTCAATAATAAATAAAAAGATTTAAAAAAAAGCGAGACTCATCTGTAGATAATGTATTCAAGCACTTTAAATATTCAATACATTCTCCATAACAACATTTGATGATTTCTACATATTTCATCTATAAACATATACAAAAATTTATGTCAAACATACTAGCAGACTTATAGAAAGCAAAAGAAAGTTAATTTTAAAAGCAAGAATCATTTTGGTGGTCTGGCAAGTGAAATAGTAGTAGAATGCAGGATTGTAACCATGAGATTTGGAGTAAAGCCCTAGCATTGACCATACTAGACCGAAGCCTTGGTTTTCTCATTCAAAAAAAAAAGGGGGGGGGGAGGAATTTTAAACAACTAACAGTTTCTACAAGCTCTAGGAGCAGGCTTGTCATATAAACTCAATTCCACATACAAACGTAAGTTCTGTAGTACAGAAATTCTGAGGACATGGTGACGTATTTGTAAAAAGTATTACTTTCGTGGTCTGGGAGGTAGCGCAGTGGATAAAGCATAGGATTTTTAACCATGAGGTCCTGAGTTCAATCCCCAGCAGCACATGTACCAGAGTGATGTCTGGTTCTTTCCATCTCTCTCCCCTATCTTTCTCATGAACAAATAAGAAAATTTTATACACACACACACACACACACACACACACACACACACATATATTACTTCCAAGCATTTACACCACTAGTAAAGTCAACAGATTCTTTTGAGAAATGCTAACAATTTTTCTTTCTGTAAATTGATTATTATCATTTTATTATAACCAGGGTTACCACTTGGGTTCGGCGCCCACATAATGAATCCACAACTCCTGGCAGCTATTCCCCCCCCCCCCTTTCCTAAAGGTAGGGAGCAGGGGTCTTGAACCTAGATCCTTGGGTGCACCACTGCCTGCCCCACAAAAGAATTTTCTTGTAGAAAAAGCCACTGAGGCTGGGTGGTGGTGTACCTGGTTGAGCATACACATTATGGTGCGCAAGGATTTGGGATTAAGACCCTGGGCCTCACCTGTAGAGGAATGCTAAACTAGTGGTGAACAACGCTGCATGTAGGTGTCTTGCTCTCTCCCTCCCTCTCAATTTCTGTCTCAGTAATAGTAATAAAAAGGCTTCTCTAACTGCTCAGAAGGAATTAGTGTGTTTACACCAAAATGCTCCCAGGGACCATGATTGCCCTATGCCCAATCTTTGCTAAAACAGCACCATGCACTCAAGGAAAACCATGAGTGGCACCATGACCAAAATCATTCTTTTTAAAAAAGGTGTATTTATTGGGAGTCGGTCGGTAGCGCAGCGGGTTAAGCGCACATGGCACAAAGCATGAGGATTGGTGTAAGGATCCCGGTTCGAGCCCCTGGCTCCCCATCTGCAGGGGAGTAGCTTCACAGGCGGTGAAGCAGGTTTGCAGGTGTCTATCTTTCTCTCCTCCTCTCTGTCTTCTCTTCCTCTCTCCATTTCTCTCTGTCCTATCCAATGACGACGCCATCAGTAACAACAATAATTACAACAACAATGAAAAACAAGGGCAACAAAAGGGAAAATAAATAAATAAATATAAAAAAATAGAAACCGATATTCTAAAAAAAAAAAGAAAAGAAAAAAGATGTATTTATTTATTTACTCACGTGAAAGAGACAGAGAAAGAAGCAGAGCCTCACTGTGGAAAACGTAATGCCTTTGATCTAATTTGGATCTCAGGCTTTTTAGTTCAAGGCTTCAGTCACTGGGCCACTTTTCTTAAATAAATCTATAGCATTTTAGATAGATAAGTTTTAAATGTCATCTTGCCTTAGGAAAGGCTACAGTTTATTTCTAAAAGGGCACAGTTTGCATGTCAATACAGCCATGTATAGGTGTGAGAAACAGTTCGTATTCATATCAGTTACAGAAATAAAAGTTGTTTTTAAATGAAACAATTTTTTTAGGTTTTTTTTTCCCCTTTTGTTGGCCTTGTTATCATTGTTGTTACTGCTGTTATCGTTGTTGGATAGGACCGAGAGAAATCGAGAGAGGAGGGGAAGACAGAGGGGGAGAGAAAGACACCTGTAGACCTGCTTCACCGCCTGTGAAGGGAACCCCCTGCAGGTGGGGCCGGGGGCTCAAATCGGGATCCTGAAGCTGGTCCGTGTGCTTTCCGCCATGTGCGCTTAACCCACTGTGCCACCGCCTGGCTCCCAGAATTAAAAGTTTTAGGAATAGACAAGGTGATAGTTTCACAGTTTTGTGAGGACTCAAGCTCCAGCCCTTGGCCACCACATGGGGGCAGGATGCAAAGAAGCTTTGTGAGAAATAGAGCAGTGCGGTGATCTCTCCTGCTGTCTAAAAACAAACTAACAATTGCCAGATGTGGTGCAATCCTGTACCCATGAAGACCCCGAGGAAAGCTGGGTGGCAAAATCAATCAGTCTAACTGCAGCAGGACATTTTTATAGCCCCATTCTTTCTTTCTTTTTTTTTTTTTTTTTTAAATTTTTTATTTAAGAAAGGATTAGTGAACAAAAACATAAGGTAGGATGGGTACAACTCCACACAATTCCCACCACCCAATCCCCATAACCCACCCCCTCCCATGGTAGCTTTCCCATTCTCTATCCCTCTGGGAGCATGGACCCAGGGTCGTTGAGGGTTGCAGAAGGTAGAAGGTCTGGTTTCTGTAATTGCTTCCCCGCTGAACATGGGCGTTGACTGGTCGGTCCATACCCCCAGTCTGCCTCTCTCTTTCCCTAGTAAGCCCCATTCTTTCTTGATGCCTTCATACATATAGAACGTAAACGGACCTAAACTTATGCAAGTTAATAAGACACAGTTTTATCTAATCTGAGCTTTACAACAGTGGCTAAGTTTTCTATCATATGTTCACTCTGTAAAGATGTTTTAAGATCTACTTAAGGAGTTTAAAAAAAAAAAAATTACCTGGATGACTGTCTGGCCACTTGGCAAATCCCCCTATGAGACGATCTTGAGTTGCTAAGATGTAGTTCCTATTTTTCTCAAAGTTAGTGTACTGGAAAATTTTCAGAAGCTGAAACGACACAGAAACTATGTATTATAGACAACAAGCTTTCACATGGGCTCATTTTTCAGATACCATAGCTCTGAATGTGCTTTTCTCTTCAGAAAGTCCTTGGTCGAGCCTTTGGGAACTTCAGCTCATCATGATCTGTTTTATAGACTGTATTACTCAAACCTCTTGCTAGTCAGTGAATTTGGGATCTGTCCAGCTTAGTCTGTTCTGTTAAATAGTGAAATTTTGTCACCCAATTTTTAATTCTTATAGTAAAACTGTAAGCTTAGTTCCACTGATTTTTTTTTTTTTTTACTTATTTTCCCTTGTCTTTTTATGTTGTAGTTATTATTGCTGTTGTCGTTGTTAGACAGGGAGAGAGAAACGGAGAGAGGAGGGGAAGACAGAGAGGGGGAGAGAAAGATAGACACCTGCAGACTTGCTTCACCACCTGTGAAGGGACTCCCCTGCAGGTGGGGAGCGGGGGTTCGAACTGGGATCCTTATGCCGGTCCTTGCACTTCGTGCCACGTGCACTTGACCCGCTGAGCTACCACCCAACTCCCTCCCAGTTCCACTGATTTTTAAATCCATCAAATGGCACTCTTCTCCCCACTCCACCCGCCCCATTAGGTATATCAACATGTGGCAGAGAGAAATATGAAAAATGGGTGAATCTGAGTGAACAGGTTACAATGCACAAGGACCCAGGTTGGTTCAAGCCCCCGGTCCCCACCTGTAAGGGGAAAGCTTTGCACGTGGTGAAGCAGTGCTGGAGGTGTCTTTCTGTCTCGCTTCCTCTCTAAGTCTCCTTTCCCACTCAATTTCTGGCTGTCTCTATCCAATAAATAAATAAATGAAGATAATTAAAAGAGAGTGTGAGAGATGGGAAGGTTGGACGATTAAAAAAAAAAACAAAAAAAAAAAGAAAGAAAATACATAAACCTATCTGTATTTTTCAGAAAGTTTATACAAGTAATAATAATAATAAAAAAAGGAACATCTAAAAAAGGGTTTGACAGGAATAATCCACATTTCATCTTTTGATGGTAGTATCTTCCTCCAAAGCCTTTGCAGGCATGTTCAAAAATCCCTGCTCAGTGATGGACAACTGGTCAGTTTCAGTAGCAAGATTTGACCAATCTGATACCTTCTTTCTTACTTTAGTATTAGTCACCTGATTTTTATAGGAATGGACATTTTCACATAGCACAACAGATAAGTGAATTCTATGGGGAAACATAACAGAAGACTAGCTTGGCCAGAGAGAAACGGGAAAACAGAAAAAGCTTCGACCCAACAGTATTTGCTGAACAGCGCCAAGGTCAAACTCTTGGAATATGATTCATGTTAACACCAGAGTCCAGACGCCTCAGTTTTGCTGCTCCTCTTACCTTTAGAGTCGCTCCCACCCAAAAGGAATAACAGGTGTCCACAGGCTTATTGGGTCTTCCGTGGTAACCGTTCTGCTGCCTCATTATACACCATCGCTTTATCCTGTTCAGTTCTTTTTCGGAAAAGACTTCTTCCAGTTTACCCATCAGACACAATGAGGCAATGCCGCAAAAAGTTGATCCTCCTGTAAAGAAAAACCACGTACAAATTTAAAATTCAAATGAAATGCCAAGGGACATGTCCTAAAATGGCTGTGGGAAAAGGGATGAAAATGCTTAGAACGGGTGTTGGGCAGGGTGCAGCGGGTTAAGCACACGTGGCGCAAAGCATGAGGACGGGTGTAAGGATCCTGGTTCGAGCCCCCAGCTCCCCACCAGCAGGGGAGTTGCTTCACAGGCGGTGAAGCAGGTCTGCAGGTGTCTATCTTTCTCTCCCCCTCTCGTTTTCCCCTCCTCTCTCCATTTCTCTCTGTCCTATCTAATAACGATGACATCAACAGCAAATAATAACTACAGCAACAATAAAAACAAGGGCAACAAAAGGGAAAATAAGTAAAAATTTTTAAAAAATGCGTAGAACATAATAAAATGGTGGCCCGGGAGGTGGCGCAGTGGATAAAGCATTGGGCTCTCAAGCATGAGGTCCTGAGTTTGATCCCCGGCAGCACATGTACCAGAGTGATGTCTGGTTCTTTCTCTCTCCTCCTATCTTTCTCATTTAATAAGTCAATAAAATATTAAAAAATTAATTAATTAATGAAAAGTAATTTAAACCTAAGTGACAATTAGGTTTATAAGTAGTCACCAGGTGGGGGCTGGACAGCAGTGCATCTAATAAAGATCACTATGCTTAAGGACCTGTAGGGGAAGAAGCTTCAACGAGCAGTGAAGCAGTGTGATAGGTGTCTCTCTCTTTCCCCCTCTATCCCTCTTCTCTCTATTTATATCTCTATGAGAAAAAAGCCACTTGGAGCAGTTGATTCATAGTACAGGCATTCAGCCCTAGCAATAATCCTTGTGGTAATAAGAAAATAATTAAAAATCACCAGGCATTGAAAGGAAATGGTGAATTATTTTAAACCTATAATGAACATTTTACTCATGAGAAAAATGGAGTACTCAGAAAAAATAAAGACTTTTAAAATCATATATGGTTGATGACAGAGAGGAACTAAAATTTAGGACAATTCTTCCTGTTCACGACTCTGCTGAGTCTGATTTTAAATCTTTTAAAGACAGGATATTTGTACATTACTTATGAACTGGGGTTTTAGCTCTCTGAAACTACAGACGAATTCTTACATTTCATGTAAGCTAGACGAGGTTAATAGATAAAATGCTGAGTCAACACAAGAACACTGTGCTTAAACAAGGGGTTGAGGTAGGGAAAGAGGAAGAAACATTTCCTGGAATGTGCATGAGCCGGGAATTGAACCCGGGCCTCCCATGTGGCAGGTGAGAATTCTACCACTGAACCACCCAAAAATCTTCATCTACAATATTCTTGGCTTTAGGTTCACGATTAGGCAACACTTTGTTCTGCTTTATTATCTTAACTTTTTTTCAGTCACCAGGTTCCAGATGCTACCATGATGCCTACTTGACTCCCCTGGGCAGACGACCCCACTATGTGTCCTGCCTAGCGCCTTGCCCCACTAGGGAAAGAGAGAGACAGGCTGGGAGTATGGATCAACCTGTCAACGCCCATGTTCAGTGGGGAAGCAATTACAGAAGTCAGACCTTCCACCTTCTGCACCCCACAATGACCCTGGGTCCACACTCCCAGAGGGTTAAAGAATAAGAAAGCTGTCAGGGGAGGAGGTGGGATATGGAGTTTTGGTGGTGGGAATTGTACCCCTCATCCTACGGTTTTTGTCAGTGTTTCCATTTTATAAATAAAAATTAAAAAGAAACAAAGAAACCTTTCCTTCCTTTTTTTTTTACCAGAGCACTGCTGAGCTCTGGCTAATGGTGGCTGGGGGATTGAACATGGGACTCTGAAGCCTCAGGCACAGGCACTAAAGTCTCTTTGCATAGCCATTACACTATCTAGCCCCCTCCCCCCTCAATCCACTCTGACTGTGAGATATTGAATAATCTCACCTTCCCCAACATTCCACTCCCTGAATATGTGAATGATACCTGTCCAGGAAAAGGGGACTCTGCACATGTTAAGCTAAGGCTCTTGAATTGGGGAGGCCCCTTGGAATAGCTAGGAGTGCCCTAAGTACAGCCACAAGTGTCCTCTTAAGAGGGGAGCAGAGGGAGATGTAACTGTAGCCAAAGGTGGCAACGTGACTAGTGGAGCAAGGTGAGAGGAAGTCAAGGCAAGCCAGCAGCCAGCAGTCACCCGAAGCTGGAAGAGCAAAGGAACAGACTCCCTCTTCACCCCCATACCTCCAAGTAAGAACCAGCCCTGCTTACATGTCTCGGTTTCAACGATCAGGTTAAGAGGTGTGTGATTTTTAAGTCTATTTTCACATGTTAAGATGGTGCAAATGTGGTGTTTTGTAATTTTTAATGAGGAGCTGATCTATCAAAAAACATCACTTGAGTGGTCCAGGAGGTGGAACAGTGGTAAAACTTTGGACTCTCAAGCATGAGGGTCCTGAGTTTGATCCCCGGCAGCACATGTGCAAGAGTGATGTCTGGTTCTTTCTCTCTCCTCCTGTCTTTCTCATAAATAAATAAAATCTTTATATATATATATATATATATATATGTATATATAAAAACATCACTTGAGTCTCACCTTAAGAAATTATCCTGGGAGTCGGGCAGTAGCACAGTGAGTTAAGCGCAGGTGGCGCAAAGCACAAGAACCGGTATAAGGATCCTGGTTTGAGTCCCCGGCTCCCCATCTGTAGGGGAGTCACTTCACAGGTGGTGAAGCAGGTCTGCAGGTGTCTATCTTTCTCTCCCCCTCTCTGTCTTCCCCTCCTCTCTCCATTTCTCTCTGCCCTATCCATAACAACATCAATAATAACCACAGTAACTACGACAATAAAAAAACAAGGGCAACAAAAGGGAATAAATAAAAAAAAAAAAAAAAGAAATTATCCCAACATGTCTTCACACTCGTGAGGCTTGAATGGGTTAACAGAAAACACTGAAGGAGGGACTGGGTGGCCGCTCAGCCAGTAGAGAGCACACCTCACCGTGAGGCAGGAGGATCAAGTGTGAGCCCCTAGGATCCACCTGCAGGGGGTGGGAAGCTTCACAAGGAGTGAACAGTGTTGCAGATGTTTTCTTACCCTTTTCTCCCTTTCTCCCCTCTAACTCTGTCTCTCATACCCAAAACAACAAAGATGGCCACCAAGGGCAGTGAAGCAGTATAGGCAACAAGCCCTACTGATAGCCCTGGTGGTAAAGAAAGGGAAAATACTGTATGACTCCCTTTTTTTTTTTTTTTTTTACTTTATTGGGGGATTGTTTTACAGTTGACAGTAAATACAATAGTTTGTACATGCATAACAGTACAACCCCCACTAGGTCCTCTGCCATTCTGTTCCAGGACCTGAACTCCCCCCACACCAACCCACCCGAGTCTTTTACTTTGGTGCAATACACCAACTCCAGTCCAAGTTCTACTTAGTGTTTTCTCTTCTGATCTTGCTTTTCAACTTCTGCCTGTGAATGAGATCATCCCATATTCATCCTTCTGTTTCTGACTTACTTCACTAATATGATTTCTTCAAGCTCCATCCAAGATGGGCTCAAAGTGGCGAAATCACCATTTTCACTCTGAAAATGTCCAATAGTTCTAGTTTATCTATCTTCTCATTTAGCTCCTTCGTTTCTTTGTTTTCTGCCTGGATGATCTGTCAAGTTGAGAGAGTGGGGTGTTGAACTCCCCTACAATTACTGTGATGCTGTTAATATATTGCTGTAGCTCTTTCAGTAGATGTTTGATTTATTTAGATGGCCTCTCCTTGGGTACATAGATGTTAATAATCATTAAGTTCTCTTGATTGACTGATCCTCTGAGCACTAAGTAATGTCCATCCCTATCTTTTTATTTATTTTAAGGTCTGTCATGTCAGATATAATCATAGGTGTTCCTGCCATTTTTTTGTTGTCCATTGACTTATATGGTAGTTTTCCATCCTTTCACTTTGAGTCTGTGTTTGTCTTATTGAGTTAGGTGAGATTCCTGCAGACAACATATGGTTGGGCTGTGTTTTCTCATCCATCTTCCTATTCTGTGCCTTTTAATAGGTGAATCCAGGCCATTGGCATTTATTGATATCAAAGATTGAAGATATTTTAAAGACATTATTGTAGATTTTTAGAGTGTTCTGATATATGGCATGTTTATGGTGATCTGACTGTTTATAGGTGACCTTTCAGAACTTCTTGCAGGGCAGGCTTGGTGATAGGTAATTCCTTCAACTGCTGCTTGTCTGAGGTTTTTATGCCTCCATCTAAGTCTGAATGAGTCTAGCAGGATACAGTAGTCTTGGTTGAAAGCCTCTGTCATTGAGCACTTGATAGATATCTTGCCATTCTCTTCTAGCCTGTAGTGTTTGTGTGGAGAAATCTGCTGTTAAACTTAAGGGTTTTCCTCTGTAGGTGACTCTGTTTTTCTCTTGCAGCCTTCAGGATCTTTTCTTTATTCTTTTTCCTTTTCATTCTAAATATGATGTGTCTTGGTGTTTTTAAGTCTGGGTTAATTCTGTAAGGGACCCTCTGGGCTTCTTGAACCTTTATGTCTTTTACGTTGTCTAGTCTAGGGAAGTTATCAGCTATTATATCCTATAGATGCTTTCTTCCCCTATAATGCGTATATTACTTCTTTTGAAGTCATCCCATAGGTTTCTGTTGTTGTTTTCAGTATCTTTTAATCTCTTTTTTGAGATCTCTTACTTCTTAGTTTTCTCTAATTGTCCCCAGTCTTGCTAATTCTGTTTTATGCCCCATTTATTCTTTTTTTAGTCATAACATATATAATTTATAAAGCTGATTCCTTCATACAGAATGAAAATGAAAGGGTCATTATAAATCTCATTTGAAATAATTTATTTTTAGGGTCCTGTCTTAAAAATTATATTTAATATCAGCTTGGAATTCTAAGTCCCTGTGAAGGATAACTGGTTATAAATGTCAGAAGTGAGAAAGTAATTTGAGCTGCACATTTTTAACTTGTTGACTTTCTAGCAGTAGACTGACAGAGGTGAGATGCCTAGTCTGGCTCTCCTTGATGCCTCATTTATTCTATTCTCTCTCCTTTGCTGTTTTCTGTAGCTCAGCTGTTTTGCTACTCTTTTCTGATACTGTCTTGATTTTTCAGCTAGTTGTGCTCTTAGCTCAGCTATTTCAGCTTTCAGCTCTCTAACTCAGAAAGTTAGTGCTTTCTTTCACAGTCTCATTTGTTGTTTCTGCATTTCTGACGATGATTCTTTCAAACTCCTTCCTCACTTCTGTGACTAATCCTCAGCTAGCGTCTGGATATTGATCTCATTCTTCTGTGCTTCTACCTTTGGGGGGCTTTTAGCTGAACTTTTGTCCTGGTTCATTTCTCCAATGTTTCTCTTTGGCTTAACCATTATTATAGTGTGTTATAAGGTCCTTTCTCAGTACTTTTCAGTCAATTGATAACTTTTGCCTGGATTGACTTGTATCTAAATAAGACACTTAAGAGTTCACAGTTGTGGAAATTAACAGTTGTTTCAATGTTATCTCAATTCCTGAGTTGAAGCACAGTGGTTTTTAAAAGTTTCTTTTGTTCTTTTTCTTCCCTGTAGGCTATGATAGCCTGGGGGCTTTTTAGCTATAAGTGTTTTTTTTTTTTTAGCTTAATCACTCACTCTGGTGACTTAGTGGGTTCCCAAAGTAGTCCTAGTCTTGTCTTGTTGCAGTCTGAGGTGATCTTTGATATTCCTTGTTCTTTAGAGAAGTTTATCAACTGAATAGAGCTGGAGGTCTGGGCAGAATTGTGGTCTCTGGATGCTCTGGTGATTTGGTGGGTTCCCAAAGTAGTTCTAGTCCTGTCTTGTTCAGTTCCAAGTAGTCTCCTTTGATATTCCACTGTATGAATATCTTGGGTTGGCCACTTGCTAACAGAAGAGGGTCAACCTGGTACCACAGTGCCATCAACAGAGGAAAGGTTATTAAGCTGCACCAAAGGCTGAGACAAACTGCTGATCCCATGATGGTGACTATAAGAACAAAACTACAGGCTCTCACTTCTTTCAAGACGTCTTACCATGAGATTCCAGTCCTGCTCCCTGGGCCAGCCCATTGTCATAAGACTGAAAAAGAAAAAGAGAATTGTTCAGGTTATTCAAGTTACAAGGCCAACAATGAATGAACATATATGTTAATTTCTGTTTCTGGGTCTACTTTCTTTTTCTCTCTCTTAAAAAAAAACAACATACACACACACACACACACACACACACACACACACACACACACACATATATATATATATATTCCAAATAATACACTCTTTGTCACAAAGATACAGATCTAGGCATCTTCAAGTGCCTCACCTTGTCTTAGTCACTGAGTCAAGTCACCATGTCCTTACATTAGGCAACTTCTAAGAACAGACAAGCTCCTCTCCCATTTTTTCTGGTCACCAGAGCTATTACTGGGGTACAGTGCCTACAGAACTATATTAGCTGCCAGCAATGATATTCTTATTGATTGACTGATTGATTGATTGCTACCAGGGTTATTTATGGGGCTTGGTACCTGCACTATGAATCCACTACTCCCGGCAGCCAAATTTTTTTTCTATTTTTATTTGACAGGACAGAGATAAACTGAGAGAAGAGAAGAGATAGAGAGGGCGACAGAAAGACACCTGCAGACTTGAAGTCCCCCCCTCCCCCACAAAGGTGGAGAACGGGGGCTCAAATCCAGGTCCTTGCGCATGGTAATATGTGCACTTAACTGGGTGTGCCACTGCTTGGCTCTTCCTAGTAGCAATATTCTTCCCATTCTGTCTCTCCCCCCACCATCAAAATGTGAGAGACACAGAGATATACAGACAGAGACAAGGGAAGGGACAGATAGTATTACTTTATTACTAATGAAGCTTCCCTCCCTGCAAATAGGGACTTAGCAGTTTGGATAGCCAGGGTTTAAGGTGCCTACTTACATTTAATTCTCCCCATGTATCATATAACACTGAATCAGCATAACAACAGAGATGTAGAAAACTGGGCAGGGGTAGATAGCATAATGGTTACACAAACAGACTATCAACCCTCAAGCTCCAAAGTCCTAGGTTCAGTCCCCTGCACCACAATAAGCCAGAGGTGATCAGTACTCTGGTAGTAAAAAAAAAAAAAAAAAAAAGGGAGTTGGGTGGTAGCACAGTGGGTTAAGCGCAGGTGGCGCAAAGTGCAAGGACCAGTGGAAGGATCCCGGTTGAAGCCCCCGGCTCCCCACCTGCAGGGGGGTCGTTTCATAGGTGGTGAAGCAGGTCTGCAGGTGTCTGTCTTTCTCTCCCTCTCTGTCTTCCCCTCCTCCCTCCATTTCTCTCTGTCCTATCCAACAACAATGACCAATAACAACAATAACTACAACAGTAATAAAACAATAAGGGCAACAAAAGGGAATAAATATTTTAAAATAAATAAATAAAGGGGGGAAGGCATAAAACTGAACTTTAGCAAAGCTGCAGATATTCAAGAGCTCTGATCACCTGCTTTAGAAGAAACCAGCAGATCCTAGCAACTTGTCTCTATACTACTGACACACTTTATCAGAGCACAGAGGTAATCTGTGAGCAAGAGAGAGAGAGATAAGGGCAGGCTAGAAAAACCACTAGGTTCCAGATGATACCACGATGCCAACCTGAATTCCTTGGGGACAGGACCCCAGCACACTATGTGTCTTGGGGCCCCACCTCCCCAGATCCCTGCCTCACTAGGGAAAGAGAGAGACAGGCTGGGAGTATAGATTGACCTGCCAAAGCCCATGTTCAATGGAAAAGCAATTACAGAAGCCAGACCTTCCACTTTCTGCATCCCACAGTGATCTTGGGTCCATACTCCCAGAGGGGGTAAAGACTAGGAAAGCTATCAGGGGAGGGAATTGGATATGGAGCTCTGGGGGTGAGCATTTTGTGGAAATGTACCCCTCTTAAGATCCTATAGTCTTGTCAGTATTTCCATTATATATATGTAGCAGCAACAAATGCTGGAGAGGTTGTGGGGACAAAGGAACCCTTATGCACTGGTAGTGGGAATGACAATTGGTCCAACTCCTATGAAGAGCAGTCTAGAGAACTCTCAGTAGGTTAGAAGTGGACCTACCCTATGATGCAATTCCTCTCCTAGGGATATATCCTAAGGAACCAAACACACCCATCCAAAAAGATGTGTGTATACCATGTTCACAGCAGCACAATTTGTAATAGCTAAAACCTGGAGGTAACCCAGGTGTCCAACAACAGAAGAGTGGCTGAGAAAGTTATAGTATATATCTATATCTCTATATCTATCTATCTATATAGGAATACTACTCAGCTATTAAAAATTGTGAATTAGGGTGGGGGAGACAGCATAATGGTTATGCAAACAGACTCTCATGCCTGAGGCTCCTAAGTCCCAGGTTCAATCCCCTGCACCACCAGAAGCCAGAGCTGAGCAGTGCTCTGGTGTTTCTCTCTCTCCTCTCTTCATCTCTCAAAAATAAAATTAATTAAAAAAAAATTAAAAAAAAAAATTGTGAATTCACCTTCACCTCATCTTGGATGGAGCTTGAAGAAATCATGTTAAGTGACATAAGTCATAAACAGAAGGGTGAATATGGGATGATTCCACTTATAGATAGAAGTTAAAAAATAAGACCAGAAGGGAAAACTCAAAGTAGAACTTGGACTGGAGTTGGTATATTGCACCAAAGTCAAAGACTCTGGGGTGGGGGTAGGGTTCAGGTCCTGGAACATGATGGCAGAGGAGGACCTAATGGGGGTTGAATTGTTATGTGGAAAACTTGGAAATGTTACACAGGAACAAACTACTGTATTTTACTGTCAACTGTAAATTATCACTCCCCCAATAAAGAAATTTAAAAAGGGGGGGGGGAGGGAAGAAGGAAGAAAAGGCGAGGAAGAGATAAAAAAGGAAGAGAAGAGGGAAAGGAGAAAGGAAGAAAAAGGGAGGAACAGAGAGAAAGAAAGGAAGGAGAGAGGGGAGGAAAAAAGAGGGAGAGAGAGGGAGAGAGAAAGAATGAATGGATGAATGGATGGAAAGAAGGATGAAAGGAAGGAAGGAAAGAAAGAAGGAAGGAGAGGGAGTACAGCATAGAATCAATGGCATACACACACTGGAGAGCTAGGGAGAGAGCATAGTATTTACGCAAGGACTTTGATGCCCTAGATTCTGAAGTCCCAAGTTCAGTCCCCAGTACTATCATAAGCAAGAGCTGAGCAGTGTTCTTTCTGGTTTAAAAAAAGAGAGAGATAGGAAGAAAGAAGATGATAACTGAGGGCACTCTCTGTGACCTGATACAGACTGATTTCCCAGCTGTACTGCCAAGTTAAAAACAAAGAAAAAGAAAAAGGGGAGTCGGGCTGTAGCGCAGCGGGCTAAGCGCAGGTGGCGCAAAGCACAAGGACCGGCATAAGGATCCCGGTTCGAACCCCGGCTCCCCACCTGCAGGGGAGTCGCTTCACAGGCGGTGAAGCAGGTCTGCAGGTGTCTGTCTTTCTCTCCTCCTCTCTGTCTTCCCCTCCTCTCTCCATTTCTCTCTGTCCTATCCAACAACGACAACAACAATAATAACTACAACAATAAAACAACAAGGGCAACAAAAGGGAATAAATAAATAAAATAAATATAAAAAAAATAAAAGAAAAAAAAAGAAAAAGAAAAGAAAAAAAATGCAAACTGCAACAACTTGTCTACCGCATGCCATTTCTGAGTAAGGAAGGAGAAACATGAAGACACGTATTCATAAGAATGGTTACTTTCGGGAGTTGGGCTGTAGCACAGCGGGTTAAGCGCAGTTGGTGCAAAGCACAAGGACCAGTGTAAGGATCCCGGTTCAAGCCCCCAGCTCCCCACCTGCAGGGGAGTCGCTTCACAAGCGGTGAAGCAGGTCTGCAGGTGTCTATCTTTCTCTCCTCCTCTCTCCATTTCTCTCTGTCCTATCCAACAACAATAATGACAACAATAATAACTACAACAATAAAACAACAAGGGCAACAAAAGGGAATAAATAAAATAAAATAAAAAAAAAAAGAATGGTTACTTTCGGAGCGGATGTGAACAAGAAGGCAAAGCAGAAGACAGAAATAGGAGTCCCAGGAAGCTCACACATCTCCACAGGCACCTTTGTGCAGTTCGACTTTCAGAACCAACTCAGTATCTCACATGTGAAGTAAACAGAGTTAACCAAGGTGAGGAGAGTCTAAGACAGAATCTTAACAAATAGCTTGTATTTCAGATGAATAACAATAAGGAAGAAAAATAAAATAACTCCAGTATTTCTTTCTTCTTTTCTTTTTTAAAGATATTTTTCTTATTTATTGATTCCCTTTTGTTGCCCTTGTTGCTTTATTGTTGTAGTTGTTGTTGTCACTGATGTTGTTGTTAGATAGGACAGAGAGAAATGGAGAGAGGAGGGGAAGACAGAGAGGGGGAGAGAAAGAGAGACACCTGCAGATCTGCTTCACCACCTGTGAAGCGACGCCCCTGCAGGTGGGGAGATGGGGGCTCGAACCAGGATCCTTACAACGGTCTTTGCACTTGGCACCAACTGTGCTTAACCTGCTGCGTTACTGCCTGATTCCCAACCCAAGTATTTCTTTTCTTCTTTTATAGAGAGGCAGAGAGAAAAGGACTATATATGACGTTCCCCTCAATGCAGTGGGGGCTAGGATTGAACCTGGACCGTGCACATGACAAGCCACCCTTTGCAATCAATTCTAGATGGCAGTTCTTTTCTTTTTAGATTTTTTTTAAAAAAAAGATTTTATTTATTTATTCATGAGAAATGATAAGAGAGAGAGAAAGAACCAGACATCATTCTGGTACATGTGCTACCGGGGAATGAACTCAGGACCTCAATGCCTCATCCACTATACCACCACCCAGACCACTAGATGGCAGTTCTGACAAATGACACATGCAGAAAGCAATTTTTTGCCTCCAAAGTTTTGCTGGGGTTCAGAGCCTGCACTACAAATCCACTGCTCCTGGAAGCCATCTTTTTGTCACTGTTGTTGTTGTTGGATAGGACAGAGAGAAATTGAGAGAGATGAGGAAGACAGAGATGGGGAGAGAAACATCAGATGTCTGCAGACCTGCTTCAGCGCTCATGAAGCAACGCTCCCTGCAGGTGGGGAGCCAGGGGCTCTATGTGCACTTAACCCAGTGCGCTGCCCCCCCTGGTCCACAGCAGAGAGTGATCTTACTGCACCTTGTTACAGAAGGCCCCAGGTGTCCGAAAATAATAAATTATAGAAAATAGTCAAGGAACAAACATGACTCACCATACTTCTTCTGATATAACCGATAGCTTTCTTCATCTCCATGCCAGACCAGTCATTGAGCATGTAGCAGATACAGGAGGCGCAGTAGACAAAGCGCATGTCATTTTCACTGCCTTCAGGGACAGCGCAAAAACTGAAAGCAGTGGTGATATGATTTGTCATTCACATGGTACCATATAGCATGTGTATGCACGCACGAGCACACGCGCACATACAGAAGCTCACTTTTGGGAGCTGGGCGGGTAGCGCAACGGGTTAAGCGCACGTGGCGTAAAGCGCAAGGACTGGCATAAGGATCCTGGTTCGAGCCCCCGGCTCCCTACCTGCAGGGTAGAGCAGGTCTGCAGGTGTCTTTCTCTTCCCCTCTGTCTCTCTTTATTTCTCTCTGTCTTATGCAACATCATTAACAACAACAATAATAATTACAACAATAAAACAAGGGCAACAAAAGGGAATAAATAAATATTAAAAAAAATACAAGCTCACTGTTAAAGCAGGGTAAGAAAACACTTTCCCCATGTCTCTACTCAGGAAACTCTATCACAAATATGGATTTAAAAAATTAAGTACTTGTAAGAAATTAATGAGCCCTAGCTTAGCTCTATATATACTAACAACGCTTGGTTGACCTATCAGGCTTTTAAAATTTTTGTCTCCAGGGTTATCACTGGAGCTCGGCACCTGCACTAGGACTCCACTGCTCCTGTGGCCACCCCCCCCCCCGCCCCCTGCCCCCCCCCCCCATAGGACAGAGAGAAATTGAGAGGAGAGAAGATAGAATGAAAGACAAATGGGGCTCGGGTGGTAGTGTACCTGGCACAAAATGCAAGGACCGGCATAAGGATCCCAGTTCGAGCCCCAGGCTCCCCACCTGCAGGGGGGTCGCTTCACAAGTGGTGAGGCAGGTCTGCAGGTGTCTTTCTCTCCCCCCCTCTGTCTTCCCCATCTCTCTCGATTTCTCTGTCCTAGCCAACAACATCAATGGCAACAATAACAATAATGACGACAACGAGGGCAACAAAATGGGAAAAAATGGCTTCCAGGAGCAGTGGATTTGTGGTGGGGCACCGTGCCCCAGTGTTAACCCTGGAGGGAAAGAGAGAAAGAGAAAAAGAAAGAAAGAAAGAAAGAGAGAAAAAGAAAGAGAGAAAAAGAAAGAAAAAGAAAGGCAGGCAACTGCAGACCTGCTTCGCAGCTTATGAAGTGACCCCCTTGCAGGTGGGGAGACAGGGGCTCAAACTGGGATCCACTTGAGGGTCCTTGTGCTTCATACTATGTGCAGTCAACCCAGTGCACTTCTGCCTGAATCCCTCATACTTTCTTTCAGAAAAAATACACGTATTTAGTTATATAGTATTTCCAATGACATCAATCTATTGTACGTGCCACCACTTATTTCCCCCTCATCAATAACTGTGTTATTTAAACATAAAGTAATATACAGAATGAAATGCTAATCAGCTGTTAAAAATGATCAAGTCATCTCTTTCACTTCATCTTGGATGAAATCTTAAAGGCATTAAGTAAAACAAGCCAAAAAGAAGGGCAAATGTCATATGACCTCAACTATAGATGGAACTCAAGAAACAAAGCCCAAAAGGAAAACAGAAAGCATAACTTCGATTGGGTGGGGTATACTGTGCCAAAGCAAAGGACTCTGGGAAGAAGAAGTGGGGTTGGAGGGGATAAAAATGGTTTGGGGGGTATTGATGGATCCTTGTGTCAACACCGTAGTACAAGCCATTAACACCCCAATAAAATGGAAACAAAACAAAACGAAAAAAGCTAAATTCTGCTATTCTAGTTATCTTAATTCACATGAGAAATGTTGAGCTATTTCTCTGGTTAGGCACTTATTAACAAAATGCCTGTATGCACACAGTGGACTTTATACTCCTCTGCAATTCCATGCAGTACAGTGGCGGTAGTTACTCCTAGTAGTAAAAGATAAAAAAAAAAAAAAAAAGAAAAGAAAAAGGAACAAAGACTAGTCCATACCTTCCATCTTCCAGCTGAAGTGCTCTCAAGCCTGCTAAGCAAGCTTCTTTATTTACTCGGCTCAAGTCATCTCCAAGGATTACTAAACATGAAAGACCGGTGTAGGTCATTGCTATGTGGCCACTGTCATAAGGATGTGCTGCTCCAGGACTCTAAATTCAAAATTAAAATGCTAATTAGCAAGCAGGAAGGAAAAAAAAAAATCATTTCATTAGCTAATTCAACATGCAGTTTCAGGAAATAACACAATTTGAGAGGCCAAGTGGTGGTGCACCTAGCTGAGTGTACATGTTATGGGGTGAGAGTGGCTAGCATAATAGTTACGCCAAGAGACTTTCATGCCTGAGGCTCCAAAGTCCCAGGTTCAATCCCCTGCACCACCATAAGCCAGAGCTGCTCAGTGCTCTGGTAAAAAAAAAAAAAAAGGGTACATGTTATGATGCACAAAGACCCAGGTTCAAGCCTAATCCCCACCTGTAGGGGAAAAGCTTTCCTAGTGGTAAAGAAGTGCTACCGGCATTTCTTTCTCTCTGCTCTCTCTCTCTCTCTCTATCCTCTTGATTTCTGGATTTCTCTATCCAATAAAGATAATAATAAAAATCTATTTATCTATTTATACATGAAGAATGACAGGCAGAGAGAGAGAAAGAACCAGATTATCACTCTTGTACATGTGCTGCCGGAGATTGAACTCTGGACCTCACTCTTCAGAGTCTAACCTAACACTTTATCCACTGCGCCACCTCCCAGACCACAAAAGAAAAGAATTTATAAAATAACAATAACAAAAAACAAAACAAAACAAAAAAGGAAGCACATAAAAGCCAATTTGAGGAAGGGGGAGACAGCATAATGGTTATGCAAACAGACTCTCATGCCTGAGGCTCCTAAGTCCCAGGTTCAATCCCCCGCACCACCATAAGCCAGAGCTGAGCAGTGCTCAGGTGTTTCTGTGTGCCTCTCTCTCTGCATCTCTTTCAAAAATAAGATTAATAAAAAAGTAACAAAAGTTTTAAAAAAGCCAATTTGAATATTTATACTGATTTACGTAATCTGGAAATGTTTTTACTTATTTTTTTAACCAGAGCACTGCTCAGCTCTGGCTTATGGTGGTGCAGGGGATTGAAACTGGGACTTGATCCTCTAGCAGCAATTGTCTGTTGGTAAGCTTCTAATTCTGCTTCTAAAAAACCCTTCTGTTTCATTTGGTTTAATCCCCCCTGCTTAACACTACTCTATTTACATAACTAAGCACCTGTATGCCTGTATGGGATTGGTTTGATCCCACTCAAAGCTGCGGTCTATTTATATAAATCACTAACTATGCACCACCTTCCCTCCAGGGCATTGGTGGTTCAGTGGTAGAATTCTCACCTGCTCCGCCCCCTCTCCTTGTCACACCCTGATTTTCACCAGTCACTTTTCTCTCTACCCTCTCTACGTCACATCCTGTTCACACCCTACTTGGAAAGTATATATAAGGACAGCATTGTTCGTTTTAGTTTAGTTTTTAGTTTAGCTCGGCTTAGATTGTGCTGCATTCCGCATGAATAAAGAGTTACTGCATACAGTTCAGCCATGGGTCCCTGGTCCTCTGTCTCCCATCAGTGAAGCTCAGCCCAACAATTGTCATTTTGAAATATGACATGAAAAGATACAGTTGAAAACACTTATTCTGTTCATGAAGTTTACTTACGCTTAAAATAGCCAGAAATTTTTGTTTCAGCTGTCAAGGCTTTGCTGGGGCTTCATGGCCAGTGTTAGTCTACCACTGTTGGTGGACTCTCTCTTTCTCTTTTCTTTTCTTTCCAGATAGTCAAAGACAGAGAAGGATACAGAGATAGAGGGAGGAAAGATAGCAGAGAGCTGCCTGTGAAGTTTCCCTTGTGTGTGGAACTCCCATGTGATGACAGGACGTTTGAATTCATGTTGTCGAGCACGGGAGCATGGTGAAGTGTGAGCTTCGAGGTAAGTAAGCTTCTGGCCTTGGAGTGGAGCAGCTGGGAAAGTGACTCAGCCCTAGTGAGTAGGTCTTACATGCAGGCGTTCTCAGGTTTAGGGCCCTTACACATATGCTGGTGTGGTACTATAGGCTCGATCTCTTGCTAATTAAAAGCATATTCCTGGTATTTCAAAAATGTTTGGGGAATGATGGTGGTGGACGGAAGTGGAAGCAGGTGGCTGTCTTTTTAAATAATGTTACCAAAGTACAGTTTCAGTCCAAGTTTAGGTATACATATACATCTGGGTATGGAACTGTGAAGTGGTCATGACTACCAAAGGCATAATACCCAGATATACAATCCATTATGACTAAATAAAGAGGGATCTTTATCCAGGGCTGAGGTTAAACTGGACAATACTATATATATGTGAAAAGTTTTTTTTTTTTTTTTGCCACCATGTTTCTTGCTAGGGCTTGGTGCTACATAATGACCCCACTGTTTCCAGGGACCATTTCCCAAGGTGAGAGACAGAGAGGAGAGACACCTGAAGCAATGCTCCACTGCTCGTCAAGTCCCCCACATCCTGTAGATAGGGACCAGGGGCTTGAACCCAGGTCCACGAACATGGTAATGTGTGAGCTCTAGTTGGTGAAGGAAGGAAAATGAATGAATTCTTTGCTTTCAGATACCCTGCTAAAAGCAATGGACGCACATGACTGAAGATGGCCTCTGCAGATTCACACAACTTTCACACAGGCAAGCTAGCCTATAGCCTAAGACAGAGGAAGAAAGTTAAAGCAGAGACCCACCAGATCATTGCTATTCAATGCAGCATTTTGAAACAGATTACAGAAAAACTGGCAGCATGCCATTTACCTTCAGAATGCAAGTGGATGTAAACTCAAGATGTACTCAGTGCAGTCAGACACTGAGCCCACAAGGGGGAAAAAAAGTGTTTATGGTATGAGACAAAATTTCCTTCTGATAAAATGACGATACCCTGTTCTGCTTCGACTGCAGAAGAATACTTGTATTCTGTGCATTGATGAGACTCCTGCAGAGTTTGCTCCAGCTCTGTTTCTTTGAGGAAGAAAAGAGCTCTTCACTTAGTTAAGGTTTTAGGCCTGGTACCTTAGAGTCTGCCTGTCACCATGAAGGCTGTCGAATCCATCACTACTCAGGTCTGATATCATTGCCTTGGGCAAGACCTTTTCTCAAGGACAAGCGAGATAGATAGATAAAGCCCTTCTCTAGCACATAAAGCTCATTAGCATTTTAGAAAGCTCTCTGGGGGCAGCAGAGCACAATGGGTTAAGTGCACATGGTGTGAAGCACAAGGGCTAGCGTAAGGATCCCAGTTCGAGGCCCCGGGTTCCCCTCCTGCAGGGGAGTCACTTCACAGGCGGTGAAGCAGGTCTGCAGGTGTCTATCTTTCTCTCTGCCTCTGTCTTCCCCTCCTGTCTCCGTTTCTCTCTGTCCTATCTAATGACGATATCAATAACAACAATAAGAACTACAACAACAATAAAAAAAACAAGGGCAACATAAGGGAAAATGAAAACTATGTTTAAAAAAAGAAAGAAAGCACTCTAGGCCAACTTTTTCCAGCTAGGAGATACAGAGACAGAGAAAGAGGGGAGAGAGGGAAAGGCACCACAGCATCCAAGCTTCCTCCAGCAGAGCAGGCACCCTCCCAGGTGAGCTATCTCATTGGCCCAAGTCATTTAGTTTCTCCTTGAAATCATCAAACTACTGACACACACAGGAAAGAGAGATAATCTCTATAACAGGGATTTCTGTTGCCTGTACTGTGCATTCTTTTGGGTTACAAGGTGTAGGTGTTCACAGATTTCTGATATGGAGATGCAATTTCTAACATATGTTACTAAGCTGTATTTAGTGGTACTGCAACATGAACACGTGGTTGTTTTACTTGGTTTCTTCTAAAATGTCCCCAACTTTCACCCGACTCAAGCGGAACTAACCTTTGATGGATTGAACGGAATACCCAGGTATGAAGAGCCTCGGAAACCACAGCGACTTAGATTTGATCCTAGAAAATAAAAATGTACTCAGTCACAGTATACCTAATACTTTTATTTTTAAAGAATTTTTTACTATCTTTAGTTATTTACTGGATAGAGACACCAAGAATCGAAAGGGAAGGGGTGATAGGGAGAGAGACAAATAGACTGTAGCACTGCTCCATTCACCACTCATAAAGCTTTCCTCCTGCAGAGGAGGACTGGGGCCTTGAACCTGGGTCCTTGTACACTGAAGCATGCGCTCAACCAAGTGTGCCACCACCCAGCCCTGTATACCTAATTCTTTACTGATTCAGAAACAGCTCAGTGATATGGCCTTTCAGAAAAAGAGCATTTTAGTGTTCAAGCTTTGCCACCGTCTCTATTTTTATGTGAGATGATGGTGACTGAAACACGAGAGGGAAAAAAATGACAGGAAACTGAGGAACAAATTCTCGAATACTTTTCACAAAAAACAAACAAATGACTAATTAGAAGTAGAAACAGTGGGGAGTCGGGTGGTAGCACAGTGAGTTAAGTGCATGTGGTGCAAAGTGCAAGGACAGGTGTAACGATCTTGGTTCAAACCTTTGGCTCCCCACCTGCAGGGGAGTCGCTTCACGGGTGGTGAAGCAGGTCTGTAGGTATCTATCTTTCACTCCCCCTCTCTGTTTTCCCTACCCCTCTCCATTTCTCTCTGTACTATCCAACAATGCATGACATCAACAACAACAATAATAACCACAAGGGCAATAAAAGGTGGGGGGAAGAAGTAGAAACAGTGACAGCTACAACACAAATCAAATGTAAATACCACTTGCGAATAATCCAAAGCGGACATCAATGTGGAAGTGTGAAGCAGAACTTAGTGCTGTGATTATCTCTATTTAATTACAGATAATTATTAACTGTTTTCTTAAAAAGCAAATGACTGCTAAATGATGAGGTATTGGAATGGTATGAGAGTACTGGATTACCAAACAAACTTCAACAGATACTGATTTAATAGTTTGTGAATAAGTGATTAGGATTGGCTAGTTGAACACATGTTATGCAAATTACACTAAAAACTCACTCACTGTCTTTTGTGGGAAGAACCTGCAGGGAGTAAATCCACTCTATTATGTCATCTTTGTTCACCACATCTAAGGAGTCCAGCATATCCAGCCCAGAGAGTGCAAAAAATGCAATTGTCAACCTAGAAGGAAAAAAAAAAAAAGTAAAATTCCAGCCAAGCCATCAAATCGTTTAAGTTTTTCTGGCTCAGGAAGACAAGAAGCTCATTCTAATTTTATAATAATATAATCAATACTCACATCCTGCAAAAGTCAGAAGCCCAATTTATTTTATAAGTTAACAGTATCCATCAAACGTTGGTATCCATTTTTAATTTGTTTTTTTTTCCTGTTTTGTGGGGGGAGACAGCATAATAGCTAGTGACTTACCTAAAGTGCCAATGACCTGTAATATTCTACTCAACCTCCCCCTGCTCCTCTAATCTAGAATGGTTTTCAGTTTTGCTGTAGACCAAAACATGAATGGCTGTAATTTATTTGTAAGGCCTTATAATAGGGAAAAGCAAAAGAAAGTTGGAGATAGATAGAAACAGGCTGGGGTATGGATTGACCCGTCAGTGCCCATGTCCAGTGGAGAAGCAATTACATTATTCAGAACTCTTACCTTCTGCACCCCAACAATAATTGTGTGGTCTATTGCATCAAAGTAAAAGACGTGTGTGTGTGTGTGTGTGTGTGTGTTTTCAGGTCCTGGAACATGATGGCAGAGGAGGTCCTGGTGGGGATTGAATTTTTATGTGGAAAACTGAGAAATGTTAAACATGTACAAACTACTGTAGTTTACTGTTGACTATAAACCATTAATCCCCAATAAAGGAAAAAAAAGAAAGAAAAAAAGAATATTTTTGATCCATATTTCCAGTGGAAGAGAAATGAAAGGAGGAGGATGACCAGTGGGGATGGGGGGGGGAAGTGGGGGTTGATCCTGTATTCTAGCTCTTGGTAATGTGTGTTCCACCAGGTGCACCACCACCCAGCCCCTGCTACTCCCGTCTATGTTAAAGAATTGCAGAAAGTATCTAGTCCATCTCTAATTTTCTTGCTGTGAATAATCAAGCTCAAAGAACTCATGCCATCTGCCCGAGATTCTGATCCTAACACCTAACCAACTAACACCACTCAGGGATTCTAAGTCAGGGGGATTCTAAGTCAGAGTGTGCTGCTCTCCAGAGGGCTATTTCAGCCTGGCTGCACACAGAATCAGTTTCAAAACAAACAGCTAGAGCCCAGCAGCAAAACCTAGAGAGGCCCACCACACCCTACTCCACGACACCAAAGCTGAAGATTCTAGGAGCGTTAGGGGGATGTGAGTGGGGAATCCAAGCATCAGGTATTTTATAAAGTGTTTCCTGGTGAAGCCAGGCTTTCGAAGTACTGCTGTAGAGCAGAGGTTGTCCACTTGGGGCCATACTGCTCCCCTATGGCAGTTCTAAAAACATTCTTTTTTAATTTTTTTTTTTTTTTTTTTTAGTGACTTGCTTTTCTTTTCCTTGTTCTTGGCAATGGATGCACCGGAGACCAGCTGTTGGTGGGGACTGGGAAATAGCTCGCCAGGTGGAGGGCCAGGTGTGAGTCATTGGCCACTGCATGGGAGCAACTTCACTAGGAGTGGAGCAGGTCTGTGGGGTCTGTTGCTCTGTCTTGGGGAACACTTTGTGCAATGTCTTTAGGTGGGCATAGACAGCATAATGGTTAATGCAAAGAGCCTCTCATGCCTGAGGCTCCAAAATCCAGGCTCAATTCCCCCTGCACCACCATAAGCCAGATCTGAACAGTTAGCTCTCTGGTTAAAAAAAGGACGTCTTTGGGAGTCGGGTAGTAGCTAGTAGCGCAGGGGTTAAGCACACATGGCCCCGAAGAGCAAGGTCTGGCTCAAGGACCCCGGTTTGAGTCCCTGGCTTCCCACCTGTAGAGGAGTCGCTTCACAAGTGGTGAAGCAGATCTGCAGGAGTATATCTTTCTCTCCCTGTCTGTGTCTTACCCTCCTCTCCCCATTTCTCTCCGTCCTATCCAACAACGGCATCAATAACAACAATAACTACAACAAGGGCAACAAACGGGGAAGATATATATATGAAGAAGGTCTTTGTCTTCAGGTGGTCATTAGAAATAGTCTCTTTTAGAAAGGGTGATTAATCTCAAGAAATTTGGTTTGTTAATACTTACACTTCCTATAAGTTTTCAAAAGCCCTATTCTAGCAAGCAAACACAGGATTCTTTTGCAAGTTTTGCCTGTCTTCTTCAGTTGTACTCTAGGGTTTACTCTCATCTAATCTTTGTTTCTTGACCACAGGATGCAGAAGTATCACATAAAATGTGCAACACTGACTGACTCCGTCTAATGCAATGTCCAAAGCACAACAGAAGCTCAGAATTCAGGAACTGTGAGAGCACAACAAAATAACTCTCTTGTCCTCCAAACCCTTCCAGCTTGGGAGAGCTACGTTTCAGACAGCAATACAGAGTATAAAGATCATCTCCTCCTCCATCCTCTCTTTATCATTCCTAGACTTTGAAAACTCTGAATGATTAATGCACAATCTCCTCAGCCACTGCCAGATCATCACATACTTCAGCCAGCTCCAACTCACAAGATAAATGCACTTGAACAGATTGCTTCAGGCGACGTGGTGCCTTTCTGGCCAATCTTCTCTTATCCGATTTACAATTCCTGGAAAGTTAAGTCTCTACTCCCAAGCTTAAGCGGCTATGTCGCTCCTACGCACCGAACAGCCCCACACAAGTGAGAGTTCCTGGCTTTATGAAGGAGAGGGAAGCACGGGAGAAACGATTTGTTTGAAATACGATGACAACCTTGTTGGCTTTTTTTTTTTTTTTTTCTATTAGATGAAGGAACCAGGTCAAGTGACTCACAGGCTGGGAGAGGGAGCCAAGAAGCTCCGAGTTGACAATACAAATAGCTTGGATGTAAAATAAATAAATAAAATAAAATAAATTAGGGACCCCCAAGCCCCCGAGTTTCAATCCCACCCGGAACCTTCCCTCTGCAGCCCCGCGGGAGGAGGAGGCGCCCGGCGGCCGCAGGTGGGCAGCGCTGGGCGGACCCAAACTCCGTGACCACCCCGCCGCTCTGGCCACGGGTTACCTGCTGGTCTCCAGCGACGAATAGCGCTCGGGCAAGACGTGCAGGCAGCGCTGGAAAAACCGCACGTGCCGGTCCCGCAGGAAATCCAGCCGCTCTCCCTCGCCGTTCCCCTCCAGCTTCTCGTCCTCGGAGGCCGCCATGATGCTACGGAAGCTACGCCCGTCGCGACCCGGAAGCAGTTGGCGCGCGTTGTGCGGTAACCCGAGGGGTGGTGGCAGATGATGAATGGACGCAGAATTCTGGTCACCCTGTCACGGTCTCGGGCCGCTTCTTCTTCTTTTTTCCCCCCATTTTTTCCTTCGCTAGCCCCCCAGCCTATCTTTCTTACTCTAAACCTCAATGATTTAGCTCTCGTACATCTTGTAAAAGTGCTCCCCGCCCCCAACTCACAATTCCCCCCCCAACTATTATAGTTCCCTCCTTGGGTATTATGGAAGTTCAAGGTCAATAGATTGAAGTTCCATGAAAAAAAATAGGGTGCGTAGCTATTAACTTGCCAGCAGACTTTTAATTTTTCTTTGAAGGTCGGATTTTAAGGTGAAAGGACAGAGAAACAGCCTGCTTTGGACAGAAACAAATGGTTATTAAATAGCTGCCCATGCTACCAAAGTTTAGAAGTGTTCCATATCCTCTCTAGGACATTAAGAACCACCATACTGAATATACAAACGGGAGACTCACATACATTTATTCATGTGACTCGTAGCATCATCTTTACATCTTAAAATCTATTTTTTAAAGAATTATTAAATGGGACCGGATGGTGACGCACCTGGTTGAGTACACGTTACAGTGCTCAAGGGACCCGGGTTCGAGCCCCTGGTCCCCAGCTGCAGAGGGAGTTTTGCAAGTGAAGCAGGGCTGCAGGTGTCTCTCTTTCTCTTTCCTCTCTATCTCTCCTACTCTCTCGACTTTTGGCTGTTTCTATCCAATAAATAAAGATTAAAAATATTATTAATTGGATTGGGGAGATAGCATAATGGTTCTGCAAAAGACTTGTAAGCCCAAGACTCTTGAGGTCCCAGGTTCAAGAGCTGAGCAGTGTTTTGGTCTCTCACTCTCATTGAAGATATTAAAAAATAAATTATTTATTTACTAATGAGAGAGAACCAGAGCATCAGTTTGGCAAATGCGATGCCAGGGATTGAACTAAAGACCTCATGTCTGGGAGTCCAGTGCCTTATCCATTCTACTTGTGCAGAAGACAAAGCAGGGGCACTATCCGTGCATGCTCTCATTGATCTCTTGGGGAGTGGGTTGTGGCATGTCTGCTTAAGCACACACATAACCATGAGCAAAGACCAGGGTTCAAGCCTCTTTTCCCCTACCTGCAGTGGTGATAGTGGTGAAAACTTGCAGGTGTCTCTCTTTCTCCTTCTCTATCAATTTCTATCTGTCCCAGCAAACAAAATAGAAAGGGGGGGGGGAGAGGAAAAAGATGACTTCGGGGATCTGTGATTCATAGTGCCAGCATTCAGCCCCAGCCAGATTGCTGGTGGTAAAAAAAAAAAAAAAAAAAAAATTTTTTTAAAGCCAAACAGGGTAGCGTAGCGGGTTAAGCGCACATGGTGCAAAGCACAAAGACCGCTGCAGGTATCCAGTTTGAGCCCGGGCTCCCTACCATCAGGGGAGTCACTTCACAGTCAGTGAAGCAGGTCTGCAGGTGTCTTTCTATCCCCCCTCTGCCTCCCCTCATGTCTCAATTTCTTTCTGTCCTATCCAATGACAGCAGCAACAACAATAATAATAATTATCACAACAATGATAAAACAAGGGCAACAAAAGGGGGGAAAATGGTCTCCAGGAGCAGTGGAGGCACCGAGCCCCGGCAATAACCCTGGAGGCAAAAAAAAAAAAAAAAAGCCAAACATACCTAAAAACCTGTAATAGAAGATGTGTTTATTTTACTTCCTTTATATGAAGATTTATTTAGTGTTAATTTAAAAAAATATTTATTTTCCCTTTTGTTTGTTGCCCTTGTTTTTTTTTTTTTTTTTTTTTATCTTTATATTGGCACTGTTTACGTATGAATGTGGTTTACAGATACTGTACTTGTATGACTCTGTATCAGTCAACCGCTGATTTTTGTTTTCCAACATAAATTAACAACTTGTACATGTCATTCTTTCCCCCAGTCCTTGCACCTTGAGCCACATGCGTCCATGTTATTCTTTTTTTTTTTTTTCATCCAGGGTTATTGCTGGGCTCGGTGCCTGCACCATGAATCCACCGCTCCTGGAGGCCATTTTTTCCCCTTTTGTTGCCCTAGTTGTTGCAGCCTCGTTGCATTATTATTGCCATTGTTGATGTTGCTTTGTTGTTGGATAGGACAGAGAGAAATGGAGAGAGGAGGGGAAGACAGAGAGAGAGGGGAGAGAAAGATAGACACCTGCAGACCTGCTTCACCGCCCGTGAAGTGGCTCCCCACTAGGGGAGCCAGGGGCTCGAACCGGGATCCTTACGCCGGTCCCTGCGCTTTGCGCCACGTGCGCTTAACCCACTGCGCCACTGCCCGACTCCCTCTTTAGGTGTTTTTTAAAAATTATTATTAAACAATTTGTTCTGCTTTATATCTTACTGCTTTTCAGCCACCAAGTTGCAGATGGTATCATGATGCCAACCTGCCTTCCTTGAACAGACAACACCTTTTCGGGGTATCTCTCTCTCCGGCGGGGTGGTCTCCAGGGGAAAGGTAATGGGCTGGTTCTTTCTCGCTCACAACAGGGGTGACACGAAGTAAAAGACACCAGGGGACTCTTAGCGTGCCTAGAATCTGAGTCCTAGAGTCCCAGAATCCTAGAGTCCATTTATTAGCAAAGTGGACATGAGTTAGAGAAGCAATGGAGGTAATTATTGTTGAAATATGTCAGAAATTACAGGTTTCTTAACAGTCATCATGCCCCTAAGGTAGGGGGCTGGTATGACAGGAATTGATGAGATACAAGACAGTTATTCTCCATAACACAAGCAACTTAATTACCCAAAGGTATTTGAGAGAAGCATAGGGGTTAAACCCGTAGGGTGAGACAGAGAGAAGATGGATATCAAAAGGCCATATAGTTTGGAATTTCTCTTATCTGGGGTCTGAGGTGTGTGATGAAGTGTGTGATAAGGTGTGTTCTTCTGTGATCAGAAGGTGACTTTGAATGAGTGAATCTGCGGCCATGTGGCCTGCAGTTAATGGAGGGAAGTACTGGGGTTTCTGTGGGCCTGAGAGTCAAGAAGGAAAGAACCAAGTCTGAGTTTCCCCCCTTATGCTCACCTCGGTTGAGAGAGACTTACCAAGAGGTTATCTTCTCAGACCTCCATCCAAGGATGGGGGTGGTTCTCCCTAAGCTCTATCAGGCTTACACATGGTCCCAACAACACCTCATGAATGAGTCCTGGAACCTCATCTCGCTAGAGTCCTATCCTATCAGGGAAAAATAGAAATAGGCTGGGGGTATGGATCAACATGCTAATGTCCTTGCCCAGTGCAGAAGCAATTAAAGCCAGACCTCCCTCCCATCTTGTGCACCCCATAAAGATCTTTGGTTCATATCCCCAGGGGGATAAAGAATAAGAAAACTTCCAGTGGAGAGGATGGGATATGGAACTCTAGTGGTGGAAAAAGTATGGAATTGTACCTCTCTTATCCTACAATCCTACTAATTATTATTAAATCACTAACAAATAAATTAAAAAATAGTCATAAGAATCACATCAACCAGTATGCTTATCTTAGAAGTAGAACCTGAGGGAGTCAGGTGGTAGCACAGCGGGTTAAGCGCAGGTGGCGCAAAGCACAAGGACCTGAGTAAGGATCCTGGTTTAAGCCCCTGGCTCTCCGCCTTCAGGGGAGTCGCTTCACAGGCGGTGAAGCAGGTCTGCAGGTGTGTGTCTTTCTCTCCCCCTCTGTCTTCCCCTCCTCTCTCCCCTTCTCTCTGTCCTATCCAACAATGATGACAACAATAATAACTACAACAATAAAACAACAAGTGCAACAAAAGGGAATATTTTTTTTAAAAAGTAGAACCTAAAAGTTGTATTTGTGTGCAACAAAAAGCAGCATGTTTGAAAGCAATAAAACACATTAACTTTTCACGTAGTGGTTGCGCTTTGTTTTGAAATTTCCTTGTTCTGAATTTTTATTATTGATTTAAAAAAAAATTTATTCATGTATTGGATAGAGATAGAGAGAAACTGAGATGGGAGGGGAAGGTAGAGAGGGAGAGACACCTGCAGCCCTGCTTCACCACTCATGCTTTCCCCCTGTATGTGGGAAGTGGGGATTTGAACTGGTGTCCTGACTCATGAGAATGTGTGCGCTCATCCAGTCGTACCACAACTTGGCCCTTTTTTCTTTTATTAAGATAGAGATGTGGGGGGGGGGGATAGAGACCACAGCACTGAAAAGTTTCCTTCAGTGTAGTGGGGGCCAGACTCTACCCTGGGTCTCATGGCAAAACATGAGCTATTATTTTACCATCCCTACATTTTACTTCTTTTTTTTTAAAAAAAAATTTTATTTTCCCTTTTGTTACCCTTGTTTTTTATTATTGTTGTAGTTATTATTGTTGTTGATTATTGATGTCGTCGTCGTCATTGGACAGGACAGAGAGAAATGGAGAGAGGAGAAGACAGAGAGGGCGAGAGAGGGCAACACCTGCAGACCTGCCTCACTGCCTATAAAGCGACCCCTCTGCAGGTGGGGAGCTGGGGGCTCGAACCAGGATCCTTAAGCTGGTTCTTGTGCTTCACACCATGTGCGCTTAACTTACTGTGCTACTGCCCGACTCCTGCTATATTTGACTTCTATACTGCCTCAAATGTTTCTACAAAAAAAAAATTATGGAGAACATATACTACAAATAATATATGTAGTCCTGATCATGGATATTTTATGTCAACTCATTTTATAGGAGTAATTGTATGGCCAACTGAATGTTGTGTAGCCAGTGGAAGCCTCTTGCTTTGAATATTAACTCAGATAAGAAAAGTTTCTGATCCTAGTCATATAGTAAATGTCTGGAAAGTTTGACTTAAATGTTGCAAATTACAAGCAAAAACTCTCTAAAGGTTAAAAAAAAAGTTAAGAAAAAAGTTTCATTACATCTATTATGCACATAGTTGCTTTTCTATAAGTTGAGAACTAATGAAAGTTAACAGTTAAGATTTCCTACCAGGAAACGTTGAGCCAAGTTAACTTAAATTGTGTTCTCTTATACAAAAGCTTAGAAATCATAAAACTAGCATTTTGGGCTAGCAACTTTGTTTTTCTTATTTATTAATTTTTTAAAGGACAGCTTGATTCCACCTAAGTTGTGCACACACATTATAGTGCACAAGGACCCAGGTTCAACCCCCCTCGTCCTCATGAGTGGTGAATTAGGGCTGCAAGTGTATCTTTGTCTCTTTATCTCTCCTGCCTTCTTAATTTCTTTTTGTTTCTACCCAATGTAAGTAGTAATAAGTTTTCTGGGTTTTTTTTTTTTTTTTTTTTTGCCTCCAGGGATATTGCTAAGACTCGGTGCCTGCACCAAATCCCCTGCTCCTGGAGGCTATTTTTTTCCCCTTTTGTTGTCCTTGTTATGGTTATTATTGTTATTATTGATGTCGTTGTTGTTGGATCGGACAGAGAGAAATGGAGAGAGGAGGGGAAGACAGAGAGGAGGAGAGCAAGACAGACACCTGCAGACCTGCTTCACCACCTGTGAAGCGACCCCCCTGCATGTGGGGAGCCGGGGGCTCGAACCAGGATCCTTACTCGGGTCCGTGTGCTTTGCGCCATATGCGCTTAACCTGCTGCACTACTGCCCAACCGCCTTCTGTTCATTTTTAAAGGTGAATTTATTTATTTACTTATTTATGAGAAGGAGAATCCAAAAATTGCTCTGGCCCATGTGAATCCAGGGGTTGAACTTGCAAATCATGCATTTTACTTGCTGTGCCACTTCCTGGGATGCTGGCCTTGAAATTTTCAAACACTTTTAAATGCCACTGTATTCTAAAGTTAGCTTATTTCCGATAATGTTTCAGGACAGAGAATTTCCAAATTTTGCAGCAGAAAGAAGCAGAAAAGGAAACTGCATCAGCCAGGCGGGCGTGCAAGACACAGAGATTTTATAAGTGTGTGAAGTCCAGATAGGCCGAAGCTGAAATTGGGACCAGCTCAAGGGAACCACAAAGGTTTTTCTCGATAATACAAATCATGGGTTATATATAAGGTGAGAGGCATATTTTTTAAATGAGTAATTTTCCATATAAAACAAAGCATGCTTCAAACAAATACAAAATATTTATTACACAAAAATGTAACCATTGACAAACTAACTTTTTAAATATAGAAAAAGCACTACCTTTTTTTTTTAACTTAAAAAAATTTTTTCCCCCACTTTTGGTACTATATAAAATTGTGGCTTAAAAATGTCAATCTTTGATTGCACCATTTCTTTTTTAAGTACCAAGATGAAAACAGTGTATCTGAAATATTCTGAGCATTTAAAGGAAATAATGCTTGTAACACAAACTCTTAAAGAAAAAAAAAAAAAGAGACCACATCAATAATAATCCAGCACATACATCAAATACCTTCTCAGTATAACTAGGAAATAACTAATTCCAGTGCTTCAGGGAACTTAATACCTGTCTACAAATTCACATATGACAAAATAAGCAGTCTGACTAGGCTAGTGATACTTAAAGAACATGGTCAGGCCACTCTCTTCGGCACAGTTGAGTATGTTAACATCATCATCATCATCAACTGAGTATCAATTTTCATGATCTCATATTCTTTCCTTTATTCCTTGTCTCCAGGCTGGAACAGCCCTAAGGATAAAAAGAAGAAAAAGAGGTTCAAGAAAGAACAATTATAAATATATAGGAAATATATATATATATATATATATATATATATATATGTAAAATCTTAGCAGATTGAACATTAACTTCAAAGAGGTAGATCACAGGATTCTCTAAATCCACTTTGGCTGGTTCACTTACTAACAAAGCCCCCAAACCTAGATATAGACCAGGTCCCATGAGATAGGGCAGATGTACACATGTATCCATAAATTAGGGGAAAATATATACTTGAAAGCAAAAGTGCACAATAGTCTGCAGTGAGTCAATAAATGAAGCAAGTCAGTAGAAAGACCTAAAAAGACACCATAAAGTTCCTAATGAAATAGTTTATTTTTTATAAATCTATTTAAATTTTTTAAAATATTTATTTATTTTCCCTTTGTTGCCATTTTTTTAAATTGTTGCAGTTGTTGTTGTTATTGATGTCTTCATTGTTAAGATAGGACAGAGAAAAATGGAGAGAGGAGGGAAAGACAGAGGGGGAACAGAGAGGGGGAGAGAAAGATAGACACCTGCAGACCTGCTTCACTGCCTGTGAAGTGACTCCCCTGCAGAAGGGGAGCCAGGGTCTCAAACCAGGATCCTAGCACTGGTCCTTACCCAATGCGCTACCATGCGACTCCCATGAAATAGTTTCTACTTAGACCTAGATACCCTCCTCACCTATATCCTATTACACTTCTCTCACTCACTCCAAAGCTAACCGTATAAAGTAAAGACTACAAAAGCTGCATAAGGGTAAGAGACTGGCTTACTTTAATGATGACTCCTTAGTCACTATCAGGCTACCCCATCAGATGGGGCCCTAGTGGGGGGGAGTCCTGGGATTCCCCCACATACATGATGAGCCTAGACCTCGAATAGATCCCTCTTTCCATTGTCACTGGTCATCTCCATCAGGAACAACACAATGGACCCCTTTGTGGGCCCCCATAGGACCCTGAGTTCAATGTGGATCAACAATGATAGAGAATGTTCCATCCTCTGAAGGGAACATATTCTAAATACCACCTGAGGAAGATGGGTCCTGAAATTGGGGCAGGCTGGAACGTTTCTACTCAATGACCACAGAATGTGAGCTCAGGTGTAGAGGGATTCAGAGGTCACATAGGCTCCTAAGCTGAATATGGGCCCCAGATCACATCAAATCCATGGGGTTTACAGTCAACAATATTTATACACCTTTCCCATATTTGGGAGCTACTCTCTCCCCTGACCCAGCTTTCTGGTACTTTTTCTAGCCATGACATCATCTCCCCAGACAGTAACTTGGGTCCACCTGTATATCAGAGGTCAGGCTCAGGCAAAAACTAGTATAGTCATGGGTCCTTTGGGATATAACTAAAATATGCCCACTAGCTATCTTCAAAACAGGGACCCCCAACTCTTCATCTGCACTAGTCCAGCCTTTAGGTTCATGATTAGTCAACAACTTGTTTGACTTTGTATGTTAACTCTTTTCAGCCACCAGGTTCCAGATGCTAACATGATGCCAACCAGACTTCCCTGGACAGACAACCCCACCAATGTGTCCTGGAGATCCAATTCCCCAGAACCCCACCCCACTAGGAAAGAGAGAGACAGGCTGGGAGTATGGATCGACCTGTCAACACCCATGTTCAGTGGGGAAGCAATTACAGAAGCCAGACATTCCACCTTCTGCATCCCATAATGACCCTGGGTCCATATTCCCAGAGGGTCAAAGAATAGGAAAGCTATCAGGGGAGGGGATGGGATATGGAGTTCTGGTGGTGGGAATTGTGTGAAACTGTACCCCTCTTATCCTATGGTTTGTCAGTGTTTCCTTTTTATTAATAGAAATTAAAAAAAAAAAGAGGTAAATCAACAAAATTGGAGATGACAGGTGTTGGTGAAGATTGTGGCTCTGATGGTAGGAATTCAAAGTGGTGCAGCCCCTTTGTAAGACTGTACAGAGAGTCCTTAAACAAATAAAAATGGAATTACAGTGGTCCGGGAGATGGCACAATGGATAAAGCATTGGATTCTCAACCATGAGGTCCTGAGTTTAATCCCTGGCAGCACATGTACCAGAGTAATGTCTGGCTCTTTCTCTCTCTCTCCCCCTATCTTTCTCATGAATAAATAAAAAAAGTTTTAGAAAATGGACTTACATTATGATCAGTACCACTCTTGGGCATCTATCCCAAGGATACTCAAACACTAATTTGAAGGGACATATTCACCCTCTATTCATAGCTGCATTATTCCCAGTAGCCAAAGAGTGGAAGCAACCTAAATGCCCATCATCAGATGACTGGCTAAAGGAGTTATGGGATATCTAGTCTATGGAATACAACTCTGCAGTCAAATAAGAGGATATTGTGTCCTTTGGAACAAAATAGATGGTACTGGAGGTGATTATGCTCAGTGAGAAAAAGAGATGAAAGACAACCACCAGAAGGTTTTACTCGTATGTGGAATCTAAAGAATGGATACACACATAAACTTGTAAAATCAATCAATCAATAAATGAACCAATCAATAAATAAAAGAAAACAGCAGAAGCAAACAAATTGTCTCTTAAGGCTCTGTGAGGATTATGGCGGTTATCTTTGGGAGGGCGGGGGATGGCACAGAACTTTGATAGTGGGTAGGGTGCAGAGCTATGCCTTACAAAGCCACTGTTAATTACAAAAAATTAAAAAGAAAATGACTTGGAAAAAAGTGGACGCCTCAGGGAAGTAAAATAAATAAATAAGTAAAATAAAAAGATATAGATACTTTATCAACGTTTTCATACAAGCTCCAACACAGAAGTAGAAACGGTATCAAAGAGGCACGTCTAGTTATTATTATTACATCATCCTGACGCAGCCACCATCAAACTCCTCTTTACCTGTGTGGTATATGGAGAAGGGGCCCAGAGCCTGTTGGTCCTGTCTTTTTGATTCGTTCCTCCCAGCCTTTGGTAGGTTTGTAAAGCCTCGTGGGATCTCTACTAACATTGTTTTCTACCTGGAATCAGCAGTAAAATGAGTGTCAATTAATTTATATGAACTGTTTCATTAATACTAGTAAGTGAGATCCTTAGTAACAGAAAGCAGTTTTTTTTTTTTGTTGTTTGTTTGGTTTTTTTTTTTAACCAGAGCACTGCGTAGCTCTGGCTTATGGTGGTGCGGGGACTGAACCTGGGACTTAGGAGCCTCAGGCATGAGAGTTTGTTTGCATCACCACTATGCTATCTACCCCTGCCCAAGAAAGCATAGGTTAACACATATTTCATATTAGCCAAACAAACAGAAAGACTGTGGTGAACTTTTTATTGTGCTAAAAGCAAAAATAAAATTTGGGCCACGTCATAATAAGCCGTGATGTTGGTTGAATTTTCTAGCTAAACCTTTTTTTTTTTTTTCTTTTTCATTCTGTTACGTTGCTTTCTGTTTCTGTTATGAGATAAGTGAAATCAGCAAAGTTCTGATTATGGCACTGACAGACAATGAGTTAGGATAAATAGTCATCAGGAGATACCCGTAGCTTTAGATCTGAGCAGTGGTCATCACTGCCATACATCTAACGGAGATGTTCACACAGGAATACATGAATATGAAGAGTAGGAAGAGGAGAACTAACAAAGGGAGAAGAAAATGAAGGGCTTACAATATGAAATGATGAGAATTCAAACAGTTTCTTAAACTGTACTAAGCAGGGTTGGGTGGTGGCACACCTGGTTGAGTGCACATATTACAGTGCACAAGGACCAGGGTTAGCATCTCCAGTTCCCATCTGCAAGGGGAAACCTTAGCAAGTGGTGAAGGGTTGCAGGTGTTTCTGTCTCTCTCCATCTTTCTCCCCCTCTTAATTTCTGGCTGTCTCTATCAAATAAATAAATAAACCAATAATTGAAAACTGTACTAAGCTATTAAGCTATATTTTGTGATATTTATTATCAAAGTATGGAATTTAAGTTTGTATTTTATTTTCTTTTTTAAATTTTTGTTATCTTTATTTATTGGGTAGAGACTGCCAGAAATTGAGAGGGAAGGGAGAGATAAAGAGGGAGAGACACCTGTTGGGGAATGGACACATTGCCCGGGAAAAGTCCAGGCAGTAGTTTCTATGAGGTCTGAGTGGGTCTGACCCCCACTCACCCACCCCTCTCACCCACCCCCCGCGGTTGAGATATGGCTGGTTCCCCCGACCTCTGGAATTTATGATGGCTGGACCCCCTAACATGGGCACCTCTCTCACATGCCACACCTCCCCCCTTTCCTTCTTTAATTAGAAGCCATGGATTACTATGTGTGGTTAACTTACAAAACTGACAACAAACATCCTGATTGCTCAGCTGCCCCCCCCCCCCCCCGCCCTAAAGTGCCTGTAATCTATCTCTGGAAAAATGTACATTGTAAGGTTTGTGACCAAACCTTGTATCATAATCTTTTACTTGTGATCAAACAGTCTGTGACTATGCATTGTATTGCTCTGTGTTTGGGTTAATGGTTACCTCAACCTCCCCCTAGAATTTGGGGTATATCTGCCTGCCTTTTCTTTTAATAAACGGGTTGCCCACCTTTTCGAGGCTGCTCCCGGAGTTGAATGAATCTGAGATTTCTCTGTACAAGTTGCCCCCGACACGCAGTTACCCCGGGACTCCCTGGGGAGCCACTCTGACCCTCGTCCCTTGTGACCAGGGAACCAAGAGTGGCCTGCAGACACCTGAAGCCTTGCTTTACCACTCGTGAAGCTTGCCCGCTGCAGGTGCTTGAACCCAGGTCCCTGCTTACTATAACATATAGGCTCAACGAGGTACGCCACCACCCGGCCCCTAAGTTTGTATTTTCTAAATTAATTAATGTTCGGAAATTGTGAAGATGTGGTTGAGTTAGGCAGGACCCACAAACCACCATATTTCCATGTGAGTATTATTATTTACATATCAATCTTCTGCCTTGTTTAAAAAATGACTCCTCTGCCACCACATTATCCCCTCAGGGTATTGCCCGTTCCAGCCAGCAAAAAAAACTATAGCAACCATTACTAAGGAAGTTACCAGAATGCCTTTTTCTCTTCTCTACCCTCTTCCTTAGCCAATTTCATCCTGACTTGCCACTTCCGTTTTTACCCAAAAACACGCTGCTGTTTCTGGTTTTGCCCTGTTTTTCTCTTCTGCTTCCAGACCTGAAGAAGACCTGGAGAAGGGCTGGTGTGCATAGTGGGAGTCAGCCATTTTGCTAGCTCCACGTGGCCTAAACCCGCTGTACTCACAGCTGACTCTGGGGCGTCCACATGAATAATTTGTGTTCCCACTCTGCCACGAGTTCCTGGTCTCTCTCTCTCTCTCCCGCAACACAACCCCGACAAATTAACTTGCTGGGGCTGACATTTTCAGATAGACAGAGGAGGAAAGATACTATAGGTTCACATATTGTGGTGGGGGCTCAGTTCCAACTTGGGTTGTGTGTATGACAACCCTGACAAGCAGGCAACCTACCAAGTATGCCATCTTGCTGACTCTATGTTTGTATTCTTGTATATGTATTCTGACTACTCTCTGGGTTCACCACTGGGGCTCATTACCATTCCTGGTAGCCACTTCTGTTGTTGCTGTTTTTAAAGATGGTGAGTGACAGAAAGAGACAGAGAGGGGTCTCTACTAGAAAGGCAAGAAAGGTAGGAGTAGACGGCATAATGGTTATGCAAAAAGACTCATGGCTGAGGCTCTGAAGTCCCAGATTCAATCCTCTGCAACACCAAAGACAACTAACTGCACCAGTGCTGCACGTACCCCTTGAGGATGAGGGCTGGGGGCTCAAGCCCAGGTCTTTAAGCATGATAACATGTAGTAGGTGAGGCACTACCCAGCCCCTATGTTTGTGTTTTACAAATCAAGGAATTAGGAAAAGAACAATAAAAATAAACTAATCTCAGCACAGAATACCTTTTCTTTTAATTTTGTCAGTCTTCTTTGCTTTTCTGCCTTTTCATTGTCCTTTGATTGCTTATCTAGAAGTTTCAATTCAAGTTTATGTAAATCCTAAAAAATAATACCACCAAGGTCAGTAATTTGAAAAATACTGAGAGAGGGACCTCATAACATACTATACAAAATGGTTAAACCAACAAGAAGAAATATTGCAGAAATGAACCAGGACAAGAGTCCACCTAAAAGTCCCCCGAAGGTTGAGAACAAAATAATGATGTCAACATCCAAACACTAGTTAAGTATATAATAACAGGAGTAAGTAAAGAGTTTGAACAAACTGTCATCAGAAATGCAGAAACAACAAATGAGACTCTGAAAGAAAACACTAATTATCTCAAGGTTATTACAAAGTTGAAAGCTGAAATAGCTGAGCTAACAACAAAACTAGCTGAACAAGCTAGTTTTTCCCTGTATCAGAACAGGGTAACAAAATAGATGAACTCCAGAAAACAGTAGAATGGGAGAGAGAATAGAATCAATGAGGCTGAAGACAGATTTAGCAAGATCGAGGACGAATTAGAGACAACTAAAAAAGAAGAGATCTTAAAAAGAGATTAAGAGATACTGAAAACAACAACAGAAACCTATGGGATGACTTCAAAAGAAATAATATACACATTATTGGCTTACCAGAGAGAGGGAGGGTAAGAAAGCATTCTTCAGGACATAATAGCTGAGAACTTCTCTAGTCTAGACAACATAAAAGACAAAGTTTCAAGGGGCCCAGAGGGTCCCAAACATAATTAACTCAAGACATACCATATTTAGAATGGAAAGGAATAAGGATAAAGAAAGGATCCTGAAGGCTGCAAGAGAATAAATAAAGAGTCACCTACAGAGGAAAACCCCTAAGATTAGCAGCAGACTTCTCCACACAAACAACACAGGCCAGAAGAGAATGGCAAGATATCTATTGAGTGCTCAATGAGAAAGTCTTTCAACCAAGAATACTATATCCTGCTAGACTGTCACACAGACTAGATAGATGCATAAAAACTTTCTCAGACAAGCAACAGTTGAAAGAATCAACTATCACTAAGCCTGCCCTGAAAGAAGTTCTGAAAGGTCTCCTATAAACAGTCAGATCACCATAAATATGCCATATATCAGAACACTCTAAAAATCTATAAGAATGGCGTTAAAATATCTTCAATCTTTGATATCAATAAATGTCAATGGCCTGAATTCACCTATTAAGAGGCATAGAGTAGGAGCATGGATCAGAAAACACAACCCAACAATATGCTGTCTATAGGAAACCCATCTAACTCAATAAGACAAACACAGACTCAAAGTGAAAGGAGAACTATCATACAAGCCAACAGCCCACAAAAAGGGGCAGGAACAGCTATTCTCATATCTGACATGATAGATCTTAAAACAAATAAAATTTAAAAAGATAGGGATGGACATTACTTAGTGCTCAGAGGATCAGTAAATCAAGAGGACTTAACAATTATTAACATTTATGCACCCAATGAGAAGCCATCTAAATACATCAAACATCTACTGAAAGAGCTACAGCAATATATTAACAGCAACACACTAATAGTAGGGGACTTCAACACCCCACTCTCTCAACTGGACAGATAATCCAGGCAGAAAATCATTAAAGAAATGAGGGAGCTAAATGAGAAGATAGATAAACTAGAACTATTGGACATTTTCAGAGACATTCACCCCAAGAAACTGTAATACACATTTTACTCAAGTCCACATGGGTCATTCTCAAGGATAGACCATATATTAGGCCACAAAGACAGCATCAGCCAATTCAAGAACATTGAAATCATCCCAAGCATCTTCTCAGTCCACAGTGGAATTAAACTAACACTTAACAATCAACAAAAGATTAATAATAGTCCCCAAATGTGGAAGCTCAACAGTACAATACTTAACAACTACTGGGTCAAAGAGGAAATTAAGGAATAAATCAAAATGTTTTGAGAGTTCAACGAAAATGAAGACACAAGCTATTAAAATATTTGGGGCACAGCTATGAACTTCCCTCTCAGTCCTGAGAGGGAAGTTCATAGCCATACAAGCACACATAAAGAAACAAGAAAAAGCACAAACAGCCTGATTGCACATCTTAAAGATCTAGAAGAAGATGAACAAAGGAACCCTAAAGCAACCAGAAGGGCACCCATATAAAAAGATCTGTGTACACATGTGTTCTTAGCAGCACAATTTATAATAGCCAAAACCTGGAAGCAACCCAGGTGTCCAACAACAGATGAGTGGCTGAGCAAGTTGTGGTCTATATACACAATGGAATACTACTCAGCTGTAAAAAATGGTGACTTCACCATTTTCAGCTGATCTTGGATGGACCTTGAAAAATTCATGTTAAGTGAAATAAGTCAGAAACAGAAGGATGAATATGGGATGATGTCACTCTCAGGCAGAAGTTGAAAAACAAGATTAGAAGAGAAAACACAAGTAGAACCTGAACTGGAATTGGTGTATTGCACCAAAGTAAAAGACTCTGGGGTGGGTGGGTGGGGGAGAGGATACAAGTCCAAGAAGAATGACAGAGGACCTAGTGGGGGTTTTATTGTTACATGGAAAACTGGGAAATGTTATGCATATACAAACTATTGTATTTACTGTTGAAGGAAAAACATTAATTCCCCAACAAAGAAAAATAAAAAAAAAAAGCAATTTAGGTCATGGATCTACTTACTCTTTCTTGAAACCTGGAAATTTCATCAGCAGCAGTTTTCCTTCTTTCTGCCTTTTCTGTTTTTTCCCTCAGCTCCTTCTCAAGTCTCAGAAATTCTTCCTGCTCTTTCTTTTGCTGGTTGTAACTTTCTAGTAGTAGCTTCAGTTTAAATTGGCGCTGCCGCTCTCTCTGCTGCTTCTTCTCTTTCTCTTCCTCTTCTTTTAACTGGGAAGCGTATTTCATGGACGTTTCTATGCTTTTCTGATTCCTCCAGGCTTCCACAGCCAACTTCTGTTTTTTCCTTTGTTCTTCCTTTTGCTTCTGGCTATTTTCTTGTTTATTATGAAAAGGCATAGGCATGTTCTCTGCCTTTTCCTTTAGCTTGAAGAACTCCTCTTTCTTTTGCTGCTTTTTAGTTTTCCAGTTCTGAATAGACTTGATTACAAAAAAATAAGATATCAAGAGAAAAATATTTACTCACCAGATATTTGGGTATATGCACAACCCAATACAATATTAGGCATAGTGTGAAGCTAAGCTGCGACAGAGCAGATGCTCAAAAAAGAAAAGTTAGGGGGCCAAGTGGTGGCACAGCTGGTTAAGTGCACATACGATAGTGCTCAAGGCCCCGGGTTCAACCACCTGGTCCCCACCTGCAGGGAGAATGCTACACAAGTGGTTACTGCAGGTGTTTCTCTATCTCTCTCCGTCTCTACCTCCCCCTTCCCTCCCAATTTCTCTCTGTCTCTATCCAATAATAAACAAATAAATAATAAAAAAAAAAAAGTTAGAGGAGAACAAACATATATCTTGGACTTATAACTAGCAAAAATCACAATAAATGCTTTATACTCATTCTATCTTTTTAAAAAGTATTTTGAATGAAAAAAAGAAAAATATATATTTACTTACCAAAAACCAATTTATCTATCAATATAAGCAAGTGAGAGAGAGAGAGAGAATATCAGAGTACCTCTCTAACCCATGTGATGTCAGGGATTCAACTCAAGACCTTATGCCTTTAAGTCTAATGCTTGAATCACAGCACCAACTCACAGACTATTAAAAAACATTTTAAAATACAGCCTCAAGTCCATAAAAAGAATATTGATTGTGGAATGGTGTTTGCTTAGGTCTAAAAGTGTTTTTTTCTAATATATTCATTTATTTATTATTTGATAGAGAACGAGAGAAATTGAGAGGGGAGGGAAAGATAGAGAGGAGAGAAACAGAGAAATGCCTGCAGCCCTGTTTCACCACTATTGAAGCTCTTCGCCTGCAGGTGGGGACCAGGCTAAGTGTTTTTAAAACCAATGTAATCAATATAAACGTTGAATACATAATAGTCTGGCAACCTACTAGGTATTGTAAGAAAAATAAGAACACTCTCCAACATGTGTGGGGAAATTGTGAGGCATGGTTGAGCATCGGGTGGGACCCCCTATTGAAAAGTGGGAACCCGGATGACACGACCTTTCTGTCAGTCTCTCTACTTGAGATTGAGCATGGAAGAAAACAACCACCAGGGAAAAGTTCCCTCTATCAGCCTCTCTGCCTCACAAAAGACTCTGCTTGCAACCCATTTCCTCGTTCTTAAACCAGCTGGTTCATTTACTCAGAGGTTAATAGAAGTCCATCTTCTCTGATCATATGACCCATACATCATTTTTCTTCTCTGTCAAACTATAATCAGTGATAGTCCCCTTACTCTTGCACCTTCTCTGACCCTTTTAATCCTACATGATCTGTCTCCTCTCTTAAGTCTTCTCTCTGCTAGTTATTGATAACCCTACTTCCCTCATTCCTTTGATCAACTAAACCCCTTGTTCAACATTTACTAGGGATGCTCTGACCTTTTCCCAACCCCGTTTCTCTTTGTCCCTCTCCTCCCAAACCATATATGGAATGGATAACTTACTTCCTCCTACAACCCCTTATAAGCCCTACTTTGCTGTTCAATAAACGGATTGCCCATGAGACAAGTCCCCAGGTCTTCTCTTGTCATGACACTAGCATCGGGCATAGAGAGAGACCTGTATGGCTCCACCCCTGCTGCCCTGGAACATTCTTCTAGGCCCCTGCATCTGGTGCGCAACAGAGCAGGTAAACCAAGAGTCTGTGCCCGGGAAGACTCTCCACCACAGAAAGTCCGACAAACATGTGAATGAAATAAACGAGAAAAAAACTGCTGCAGAGTGGATGAGATAGTATATATCATACTGCAAAATTAATTTGAACTCATATAAGAAGCATGGCAAATAAAATATGCATGATAGGGTGGGGTTAGATAGCATAATGGTTATGCAAACTCTGTGCTCCAAAGTCCCAGATTCAATCCCCTATATCACCATAAGCCAGAGCTGAGCAGTGCTCTAGTAAAAGAAAAAAAAAAAATTGTTAAAATAAAAAAAATATGCACAATAGTGGTAGAACTCAGCAAAAGAATATGAAAAGGGGAGGGGAGACACACAAAAAATACTTTTAAAAATAAATGCCAAGTGGTCCGGGAGGTGGCGCAGTGATAAAGCTTTGGACTCTCAAGCATAAGGTCCTGAGTTCGATCCCCGGCAGCACATGTGCCAGAGTGATGTCTGGTTCTTTCTCTCTCCTCCTATCTTCCTCATTAATAAATAAATAAAATATTTAAAAAAAATTAAAAAAAATAAATAAATGCCAAATTAAAGAAACTCAAGGTAATATGTGTAATAAGAAGCATAATAATAAAAAAAAAAAACAAAGATGTAAGAAAGATTAAAATTTATTGGGATGCGTCTTCTGGGACAAACTATTCTAACTGAACTGGGGGTGGGGGTGGTGGGAGACATTTGCTCTGCCATGTGTGAAGGCTGGGCGTGAGCCCTGGCAGTATAATGGAACAGCACAGAAGGCATCAGGGAGCTCCATGGATGGCGGAGCAGTGCTGAGACATCTCTCCTGTGCCTCCCTCTCTTTCCCCCCTTACTAAATTAGAAAAAGAAAGAAAAGAAGGGAGGGAGGGAGAGAGGAAAGAGGAGTGAAAAAAGAAAAAAGAGCGACAGGAAGAAAGATTAAGTCTATAAGATAGCTCGGTGGTATCCTCTATGCAAGAGGCCTTGAGTTCCTTCAGGACTGTTTCCTTCCTTTCTTTCCCAGCTCCCCCTCCCTACAACCCCTTACTTTCTTTCTTAATTTTGATACTGAGAAAATCCAACTAGAGTTCCATTAGTTTGGTAAAATCATTTAACCCTGCACACCTCTGTTCATTCATAGCAGTACAATGTGTTCCAGGCTAAACAGCTTTTTGGAAGCAATCCAGATGCCCAACAACAGGAGGAAGTGTAAGAAATTTATGGTATATCTCCAGGAGAGCACAGTTTGCAACTGTTAAAAAACAAAACAAAACAAAACAACGAAGCCATTTCCCTTGCCATTTTTGGATGGACCTTGAGGCTCTCATGCTGAATGAGATCAGCCAGAATGAGAAGGATGAATGCTGGATGATCTGACTCGCAGGTAGGTAGAAACAAAGCAGTAACAGCAGGAAGAGAGAAACAAGAGGTGAAACTTGGACTGAGTGAGGTATTTTGCACCAAAGCAAAAAGCCTCTGAGGAGAGAGGGAACAGAGGTTGTATCTATGTGTCAACAACTGTGCTGCAAACTATACTCCCCAATTATAAAAAAAAAAAAAATTCAGGGGCCGGGTGGTGGTACACCTGGTTGAGTGCACATGTTACAGTGCCCAAGGACCTGGGTTCGAGCCCCCGGTCCCCACCTGCAGGGGGAAAGCTTCACGAGTGGTGAAGCAGGACTGCAGATGTCTATCTCTCTCTCCTCTCTCCATTTCTGACTATCTCTATCCAATAAATAAATAAAGATAATAAAAAAATTTTTAAACTTCATTGAACCTATAAGATTGGGGGTAGACTATAAAATACCTTATGAAGTGGTGAGATTAGTAAACTAACTAACCATGTGGTCCTGAAGTAGTGTACAGAACTTCATGGCAGCTACGTGTACCAGACTCCTTTAAGCCACCCACCAATCTAAACTTAACCCCCACTCCACCTCCTGGTGTTTGTAAAAGCCCTGACAGCTTTTGACCTTCTATGAACTCTGCCCATCTCTTAGACCTTGTATGCATAACTGAATTATTTTTGTCAACTTTCCCTTTCGTATAAAAGGAAAATTCTGCTGAAAATCAGGGCCTGGAAGATCTTGAGCATGAGCTAATTTTGGGACAGTGCCAATAATAAAGTCTATTTCAGGAGTCTGGGTGATAGTGCTGTGGGTTAAGCGCACGTGGTGCCAAGCGCAGGGAGCGGCATAAGGATCCAGGTTCGAGCCTCCGGCTCCCCACCTGCAAGGTGGTCGTTTCACAGGCGGTGAAGCAGGTCTGCAGGTGTCTGTCTTTCTCTCCCCCTCTCTGTCTTCCCCTCCTCTCTCCATTTCTCTCTGTCCTATCCAACAACGACGTCAATAAGAACAACAACAATAAAAAAACCAAGGGCAACAAAAGGGAAAAATAAATAATATAAACAAACAAAAATAATAAAGTCTGTTTTCCAGCATGCCAAGCGTCATGACGCTTGGCATGCTGGAAAACAGACTTTATTATTTTTGTTTGTTTATATTATTTACCAATTGTTTACAATTTACCAATTAATATTTTTTACCAATTCCCGGTTTAACACCCCAACAGAGATGTATGCAACAAAATAACAACAACTGTGATTATTATTACTATTTTCAGTACCTCTTTTTTTCTTTCTTCCAGGGTCAGAAACTTTTGATACCACTTTTCATGCTGCTGGACGTCATCCTGCGTCCTTCCAGGAAGGTGTTGTAGCACTTCGCCCATAAATGTCGGCTTCCCTTTATGTTTGTTTCGAAACTTGAGGAAATTCTGGTGATCACAGTCATCCCAGCCTCCTTGCCGCCCTCCTGTCTGCTGGAGGAACTTTTCAAAGTCGACTACTTCTTCGGGAAGAGAAGCCCCCACTGTGACTCTGTCTATGGGAACTTTGCTGGACATGGCTCTAAAAGCTTTCTCTGCTTCTGAATTTCCCCGCTCCCAGGTGTCGATTTTTCTTGATATGGCATTCAACTCGTGGCTAGTTGTTTTCTCTTCTTTTAGAAGCTCTTCATATCTAGATGTTAACAACGTGGGAATGATAAGATATAAGCCTGTGTATTTTGTCTTTTCATTCTTTTCCCTCAAATTGAATTTTTTGAGTCTTTTCATGTCAGCTTCCCCATCTGCCATTGCTGAAGCCTGTATAAATCTAAGCCTTGAAAGAGTTTCCTTGGAATAACAACAAGGGCAACAGAAACGGGAAAAATGGCCTCCAGGAGCAGTGGACTCAGAGTGCAGGCAATGAGCCCCAGTGATAAGCCTGGAGGCGGAAAAAAAAGTTGCCTCGGAGACATGAACAAACTTTCAAACTCTTATGTAGGATGGTATTGTGTACAAATGGACATGCAAATAAAATTTTACTCTGGGGCGGGGGTAGGTAGCATAATGGTTAGGCAAAGAGACTCTAACGTCTGAGGCTCCAAAGTCCCAAGTTCAATCCCCTGCACCATAACAAGGCAGAGCTGAGCAGTGCTCTGGTAAAAAAAAAATTAAGGGAGTCGGACGGTAGCACAGCGGGTTAAGCGCACGTGGCACAAAGCGCAAGGACTGGAGTAAGGATCCTGGTTTGAGTCCCGGACTCCCTGCCTGCAGGGGAGTCACTTCATAGGCGGTGAAGCATGTTTTCAAGTGTCTGTATTTCTCTCCTCCTCTCTGTCTTCCCCCCTCCTCTCTCCATTTTTCTCTGTCCTATCCAGCAACGATGACATCAATAACAACAACAATAATTACAACAACAATAAAAAACAAGGGCAACAAATGGGAAAACAAATAAAAAAATTAATAATAATAATAAAATAAAAATTTACTCTGAACATGAAAACAGTTCTAAAACAAGACATGTTCAGTTGCTTTAAAAAAAAAGACTAGTATTGATGTAACAATAAAATGATCTGTGTACAACTTATGCAGAATAACTGATAAAACTGAACTTCATATTAAAATGAGTTTAAAACATACATCAGCCTTTGCTCTTCTTTGAAAGTGTTAATTGCATTTTCAATTTCTTCCATCATTTCTCTGAGCTTTTCAACAACTGTAAAGAGAAGAACATGAAAAAATTATGTTATGTCATACTTTAGTAAGATGAAAAAAAAAAATCAATGTTAGGAAAAAGTCCAGAATTTTCCAAAGGTTAATCTCAGGGCCTGAGATGTAGCTCGCACTTAAGAGGACATACTTTGCATGTATGAAGTTCTGGGTTCAATTCCCAGCACCAAAGGATTAAAGAAAATAAAGTAATTAAGTTTTTAAAAAAATATCATTAATTTATTGAGTAGAGACAGCCAGAAATCAAAGGGAAGGGGGAGATAGGGAGAGAGATAGAGAGACACCTGCAGTACTGCTTCACCACTTGAGAAGGTTTCCCTATGCAGGTGAGGACTGGGGGCTTGAACCTGGGTATTTGCACACTGTAATTTAAGCACTGAACCAGGTGCGCCACCACCTGGCCTCTCAACCACCTTTTTTTTTTTATACATATACATATACATATTTATTACTGCACAGGTTCTATTTAAAGATTTCTCTTTGAGGCCTGGAAATAGCTTACACATTAACTTGTAAAGGGACCCAGGTTTGAGCCCCGGGACCACAAGGCAGCACTATGGACAGGGGGGGGGGTGTCCGTAATGCACCTTAATCAATTAATTTATTTAGCTTTTCAATACATAAGCCTTTCTTTTTTCTCTCTCCCTGCAAGGCTCAAGCCCCTGGTCCCAACCTGCAGGGGGAAAGTTTCATGAGTGGTGAAACAGGGTTGCAGGTGTCTCTCTCTCTCTCTTTCCTTTACTACCTATCTCCCTCTCCTCTCTCAATTTCTGTCTCTATCTAATAAATAAATTAAATAGTAAAAAAAAAGGGAGTGATTGATAAAACTTGAAATAATACATAAAGATACTGTCCACATCAAACCATTCTTCAAAAACCACTCTGTAGGGAGTCGGGCGGTAGTGCAGTGGGTTAAGCGCATGTGGCGCAAAGCACAAGGACCCACAAAGAATCCCAGTTCGAGCCCCTGGGTCTCCACCTGCAGGGGAATTGCTTCACATGTGGTGAAGCAGGTCTATCTTTCTCTCCCCTTCTCTGTTTTCCCCTCCTCTCTCCATTTCTCTCTGTCCTATCCAACAACAACATCAATAACAACAACAATAACTACAACAATAAAACAAGGGCAACAAAAGGGCAACAAATAAATATTTTTTAAAAAACCACTCTGTAGGTGACCAGGTGGTCATATGTCCAGTTGTGCTAACACATTACCATGTGTGAGGACTTGGGTTCGAGCCCCTGGTCCCCATCTGCAGGGAGGATGCTTCATGATTGGGAAAGCAGGCCTGCAGGTCTCTTTCTCTCTCTAGCCCCTGTCTCTTAATCTCTCTGTGTCCTATCAAATAAAATAGAAATAGAGAGAGAAAAAAAAAAAAGCAAAAATGGCCACTGGGAGTGGCGGATCTATAGTGACGGCACTGAGCCCCAGTGACACTTTTGGTGGAAGTCGAGAATTGTCCATTCCAGCTACTTTTACTGATTTCTGAAATTTCAGGAAGAATATGTCATTGAGTTACTGACATCTTCATGATCATTAGCAAGAGCACTTTCATCACTTGCCTCATATTTCTTTTTCTACAACAATACTTTATTACTTTCACTGACTTATTATTATACTTTATAATCATTGCCAATTTTTTCTATTCCGTTACTTAACCTTTGCTGTTTTAACTTGTAGGCTTTATAGATGTTATGAATATTAACTTTTAAGTTTGATAAATGTCACTCTTCCCCTAAATTGCTTACTGAGTTTTTTGTTTATATTTTTTTTAAGATTAAAAAAAATTTATTTATTCCCTTTTGTTGCCCTCATTGTTTTATTGTTGTAGTTTTGCTGTTGTTTTTGATATCACTGTTGTTGGATAGGACAAAGAGATACGGAGAGAGAAGGGGAAGACAGAGAGGGGGAGACAAAGATAGACACATGCTTCACCGCCTGTGAAGCGACTCCCCTGTAGGTGGGGAGCCAGGGATTCGAACCAGGACCCTTATGCCAGTCCTGGCATTTTGCGCCACGTGTACTTAACCCGCTGTGCTACCTACTGCCTGACTCCCTGTTTGTTTTTTTTTTAAAGTTAAAAGAAAACTACATAAATACCAGATATTAAAGTTTCCCAGTGCAACTTTATTGATCTCTAATCAACCAAGTAGGTCTTAGTTTCACTAGTGACAAACAGAAATAACTTTTGACTAATTTATTTTTATTAGTGACCTAGTCACGCTTTTTAAAAATTATCTTTATTTATTGGATAAAAATAGCCAGAAATTAAGAGGAAGGGGGAGATAGAGAGGGAGAGAGACAAAGAGACACCTGCTTCACCACTTGTGAAGCTTTCCCTCTGCAGATGAGGATTGGGGTCTTGAACCCGAGTCCTTGTACATCGTAACGTGTGCGCTCAACCAGGTGCAGTACCACCCGGTCCCCTAGTCATGGTTTACAAAAATATTTCTTATTAGCAAAGTATAAACTTTGCTGAAGAACAGCAGAAAATGCTACTTCATAAGACTACTGAGGATGTGAGGGCGACCTGGGTGTGATATCTGTCACCCCACTGATCACCAGTTGATTCGGCTGATCTGGCTGGCTAGGCAGGTGTCCCCTTCCTCCCTCACCGCTCCATGTGCGTCCCTCCCGAAGCTGCATGCTCGGTCCGAATAGAGACAATCGGTCTTCGGTCGAGGGTATCCGAGTAGCTGCACTCCCCTGCTAGAACCTCCAAATAAGCTCTCAAGAAAGACTACTGACTCTAAGTTTACTTACAATCAGGTGTAGGCTTTACATCTTTTAACTGATGCTGAAGTTTCTTTACATTGCTATGTATTTTGGCCAACTGTTGCTGGATTTTTGCTCCTGTGAGAAAGAAGCACGCACTTTTAAATATCTCATCTAGAACAGGTGCTATGCACAGGCAAAGAGGTCCCCCCCGACTCCCATTTTTATGCCTCAACTATGAATCCACTGCTCCTGGAGGTCATCATCTTTTTTTTCTTGCTTCCATTGTTGTTGTTATTGCTGCTGTTGTTGGATAGGAAAGAGAGATGTGGTCTGTGAAGTGTTACACTGGCTAAAGGACAGAGAGAAATTGAGAAAGGAGAAGATAGAGAGGGGGGAGAGAAAAGTGAGATACCTACAGACCTGCTTCACCGATTGTGAATCAACCTCCCTGCAGGTGGGGAGTCAAGGGCCCGAACCAGGATCCTTGCCTAGGTCGCTGCACTTCACACTATATGCGCTTAACCCAGTGTACTACTACTGCTTAGCCCCCAGGTAGAGTGTTAAGTAATCGAAAACTGTGACATGACACTTGAGGTAATATATACATATTTACTATTTCTAAGCTGTAATATGTGAAGAGGGAAACTTCTATATCCTTTTTATATCCTTTTCCTAGATAAAGGTGTTAAGGAATATTAACCTAGTGGTAATACATAGGACGTGCATGTGAGAGGTTACAGGTCAACCCCAGGCATTACCAATAGCCAGAGCAGAGTGGCACCCTTGGTCAAGAAACCAACAAAGAAATATCAAGTGAGGAATGCTGAAATTGCTCCAGAAATCAAGGAGAACCAGAAATCTAGTTTTCTTTGTGTGTGTGTGGCATAAAGTATTTTATTAGAAAAATTTAGATTAATGAATACAGATTGTACATATTTGTTATTTAACTGGTGTATGTTAAGATTTTTCATAGTGTTCAGACACCACAGAAATCCAGTTTCCTTACTCGTTCCTATAGTTGTTTCAAAGGAAGAGGAAAAAAAAAGTGGCAATTGCTACAAAAGATGACTTTGTGTTTTGTTTTGTTTTGTTTTCAGGGTTACTGCTGGGGTTCAGTGCCTTCATTCTGAATCCACTGCTCCTGGAGGCCATTTTTCCCATTTTTGTTGCCCTTGTTATTGCTGTTTTTGTTGTTAGATAGGACAGAGAAAAACTGAGAAAAGAGGGGAAGACAGAGGGGGAGAGAAAAGTAGACACCTGCAGACCTGCTTCACTGCTTGTGAAGTGACCCCCTTACAGGTAGGGAGCCGGGGGCTTGAACCCAGGCCCTTGCACATAGTAACATGTGTGCTCAACTGGGTGTGCCACAGCCCAGCCCCCTAAATACAACTTTTGAAAATAGTGCAATCTTATAATCTAAAGGAAAAAAAATTATTGTCTTTTAACTGACCTTAAGTAAGTACCATAAGCACTACAACTTCTACGTAACAAGTCTTAATAAAGCTTAATTAGTTGATAATTGTTATTTTTCCTTTTAACCAACTTTTTTAAAGAAAACTTTCTCAAAAAATATTTTTTAAAAAATATTTATTTATTCCCTTTTGTTGCCCTTGTTTTATTGTTGTAGTTATTGTTGTTACTGATGTCATCATTGTTGGATAGGACAGAGAGAAATGGGGAGAGGAGTGGAAGATAGAGAGGGACAGAGAAAGAGACACCTGCAGACCTGCTTCACCGCTTGTTATGCGACTCCCCTGCAGGTGGGGAGCCAGGGGTCCGAACCGGGATCCTTATGCTGGTCCTTGCACTTTGCGCCATGTGCGCTTAACCCGCTGTGCTACTGCCTGACTCCCTGCAAATCCTTTTTATAAGGATTTCATGACATATAAGATCTATAATACAATGAAAAAAGGTGTGTGTGTGTCCGGAAACGCCCCCAGGACCTCGTGTTTTCTTAGCTGCTTCCTCAGCCCCCAATAGGTGATTCTCCAAGAATTCTTTTTTTCAGGTCAACTTTCCTCACAGTGTCAGGATAATTTATATTCCTAACAAACATCAGAAAAACCCTGCAGTACCATTCCTAAGGCACTTCCTCATGCATCATCTCACTGGGTGAATAAACAATTCTCCGGAATTAGCAATGGTTGTTAACCTGAGCATTACCCAATCACGTGACTTGTTCCCTCTGTGCCACTACTAATTATATGCTCCGAATCTGTTGATGTTTACTTAATCCAGGGGTCAGTCAACAATACAAAGGTAACGAGCGGAAGTCAGATATCTCAGCTGTCTAGTCCCCTTTATTTGAAGAAAAGCGAGTGGTATCACTTGCCTCTCAACCTAAAACTCTCTTTTTTCCTGAACTACATTGGAAGAAACATACAAAGAAAGCAATCCAATGCAATGTGATGTGTTAATGCCTGAGACAATAATCACATGTAAAATACTTTCCCAATAGAAGTCAAATTAAAAAAAAAAAAAAGCCTCCATCTAATTAGAACGACTGAACAGTGACATAACAAGTGATAAAAATCATACCCTCCAAAGACAAGCTTATTACCACGGTAAAGTGTTTTGCTAGTAACTGTACCACAGCCAGTGCACAAAGACAAACACATGGCAACACTACAGTGCGTAGCCCTTCATGAGCGTAACTTACTTTCTGTTTTCCTGCTGTTAATCAGTTTGTTCTCCAACTCTTCCAGCGCACTATGCTCCGCTCTGAAGTCACCTTTTTGGCTGTAGAAATGACTGTGTTTCTCTTTCTCAATGCTGATAACTCTTTAGGAAAATAAGCAAACGGTATATATATATGTATATATGTATATATATATTACATTTTTTTCAACAGTTGAAAATATGAAGACACAACGGTCAGCACTTTCATATTTGGTTTAATTCAGCTAAGAAGTGGCAATATAATTCCATGGATTCATATGGCTTACAAGTTGTAGTTACGAAAGAGTTGCGTTCAACCGAAATCACAAGTACTTGGGATTTCTACTGAAACTGTGAAATGTTAGCTTGGGAAAATGCTTGCCGACTTGCTATGAAAACACATACATAAGCCTTTGGCTACTGATTACACCATAACCACACAGGTGACCTCTGAGAAGGACCCTCAAGATACTCAAACTGTCCTGGGGTGAACCATAAAATATGAATAGTAACAATCTTCCACTGTCCAAAGGGAGGGGTGTAATTAATATGAGGTGAAATTATATGTAGGGGTCCTTTTCCTGTAAAAAGTCCCCCCCCCCCCCGATGGTGGAGCCAAGTGGTGGTGCACCTGGTTGAGTGCACCAGTCCTCACCTTCAGGGGGAAAGCTTTGCAAGTGGTGAAGCAGGGTCGCAAGTGTCTCTCTGTCTCTCTATTTCTCCCCTCCCCCATGATATCTAGCTGTCTCTACCCAATAAAAAAGATAATTAAAATAAATACACCGTGGCAACTCAAACCATTAACATTATTAATAAGATCAAGGCTTTAAAAGAAAAACACTTGAGGAAAAAAGGATATTTATTTAGTTTGTTTTTAGGCATATTGCCGACATTTACTTCAAAGCTCATTTCAACTCATCTCTGCCCCTGGGATTTAGTCAATAAACCAGTAAAGAGTTCTAATTGTGGATGGGAGATAGATAGCATAATGGTTTTGTAAAAAGACTCTCATGTAGAGTGGGAAAAACTGATTGAATGTCTCAAACCTTTTAATGCACAGACCTTGGGGTGAAGTCTAAGCACTTAAGACTTCAAATGTTCAACCAGACTGAATTTTAACAGTGGTTTAAAATTGGTAACACATTTCTTTTTTTTTTTTTTTTTTTCCTCCAGGGTTATTGCTGGGCTCAGAGCCTGCACCATGAATCCACCGATCCTGGAGGCCATTTTTCCCCTTTTTTGTTGCCCTAGTTGTTGCAGCCTCGTTGAGGTTATTATTGCCATTGTTGACGTTGCTTTGTTGTTGGATAGGACAGAGAGAAATGGAGAGAGGAGGGGAAGACAGAGAGGGGAGAGAAAGATAGACACCTGCAGACCTGCTTCACCACCTGTGAAGTGACTCCCCTGCAGGTGGGGAGCCGGGGGCTCGAACCTGGATCCTTACGCCGGTCCCTGCGCATTGCGCCATGTGCGCTTAACCCACTGCGCCACCACCCGACCCCCTGGTAACACATTTCTAATAATGACTTCTTCTTTGAAATGTTGTCTTCTTCTAAAAGCTTGGATCAGGGAGAAAAGAAGCAACTGGTGGCATTACTTTATAAGACAAGCTATATATATAGTCAAGCGACATAAATTGTGGTGATGTCGTGTATGATGCAGCAAATCCTAACAATGGTATTTTCAAAGTTAACCCAATTGCAAAATAACTTGATTATAGCAATAACTATCTATTGCCGTCTTAAACTTGAAGACAGCAGGAACCTCCCGCTTCCTCTATAAAGGCCTATTTCCCCCAGTCCTGGAACCTCTAGGGTGGGGCTCACTTTCCTGCATGCTTCTCTCAATTCATACCAAATGATACTGCATCTGCTGATCCCAACCTAAATAATGCAAGGAGTACCACCTCAGCATGCCTCACTTCAGACTGTGTCCAGAGATGTCAGGCATGGAATGTCAACCCTTTAGCCTCATTACTTGGGTGAGACCTTTCCTTTCATAGGATCCTCTAATTCCATTCCAGAAGGTTTACTTCCTAACAAAATCTCAAAAAACTAGATATAGACCAGGTCCCATTAGATAGGCCAGATATACACATGTATCCATAAATTAGGGCAAAATATATACCTGAAAGCAAAAGCACACAATAGTCTGCAGTGAGTCAATATATGCAGTAAGCAAGTAGAAAGACCCAAAAAGACACCATAAAGTTCCTAATGAAATAGTTTCTACTGAGACCTAGATACCCTCCTCACCTATATCCTATTACACTTCCCTCACTTACTCCAAAGCTAACCTTATAAAAGTAAGGACAACAAAAGCTGAATAAGGGCAAGAGACTGGCCTACTTTAATGATGACTCTTTAGTCACTATCAAGCCACCCCATCATCTGGGGCCCTAGTCAAGGAGTCCTGGGATTCCCACACAGACATGATAAGCCTAGACCTTGAATAAATCCCTCCCTTCATTGTTACTCGTCATCTCTATCAGGAACAATACAATGGACCCCTTTGCGGGCCCCCACAGGACCTTGCCCTCAATGTGGATCAACAACAGTAGAGAATGTTCCATCCTCCAAAGGGAGGCTGGACAACATACTCTATCTACCACCTGAGGAAGATGGTCCCTGAAACTGGGGCAGCTTGGAATGTTCCTACTCATGACCACAGAATGTGAGCTCAGATCTACAGGGATTCAGAGGCCACATAGGCTTCTAAGCTGAATATGGGCCCCAGATCAAATTGATGGGGTCTACAGTCAATATTTATACACCTTTCCCATATTAGGGAGCTACTCTCTTCCCTGATCCAGCTTTCTGGTCCTTTTTCCAGCCATGACATCATCTCCCCAGACAATAACTTGGGTCCACCTGCATATCAGAGGTCAGGCTCAGGAAAAAACTCGTATGGTCATGGGCCCTTTGGAATATAACTAAAATATGCCTACTAGCTATCCTATGGTTTTGTCAGTGTTTTCCTTTTTATATATATAAAAAAAAGACTCTAATGTATGAAGCTCCAAAGTTCCAGGTTCAACTGCCTCTCTCCCATCACAAGCTAGAGCTGAACAGTGCTCTACTAGAAAAAAAAAAAAAAAGCTAATTGTAAATTTGAGCTGGGGGTGGGAGCTTAAAGAAGAATATCAATACACTATTTTTGTTGGATTAAGATTTTTCTTTTAAATTTCAATATCAATCTTCTTTATCCCATATGGTGAGGATTTAAAATGATTTCTCCACTAATACTGGATTTATGAGTGGTTAAGTATCTTTAGGCATTGCCTTTATTTTTTTTTATTGTCTTTATTTATTGAATAGAAATAGCCGGAAATTGAGAGGGAAGGGGAATATAGGGAGAGATACAGAGAGATACCTGCAACACTGCTTCACCACTTACAAAGCTTTCCCCCTGCAGGTGGGGACCGGGGGTTTGAACCAGGTCCTTGCACATTGTAACCTGTGTGCTCAATCAGGTGCCTAGCCCCCTTTAACTTTTTTTTTTTTATTGCCACTAGGGTTATTGCTGGGGCTTCATGCCCATGTGGCAAATTTGCCACTCCTTTTGAAAAAAATTTTTAATGTATTTTAAAATTTATTTATTCTTTTTATTAGACAGAGACAGAGAAATTGAAAGGGAGGGTGAGATAGTGAGGAAGACAGAGAGACACCTGCAGCTTTACTTCACTACTTGTGAAGCCTTCCCCCTGCAGATGGGGGTCAGAGGACTTGAACTTGGGTCCTTGCGCGTTGAAGTATGTACACCAACTCCTGGCCCCCCAAATTTCTTAAACTTCCTTTCTTTCATTGATAGAGAAACTGAGAGGGGGAAAAAAAAGAAAGAAAAGAAAAAAGAAAAAGACGGTAGGGGGTAGATAGCTTAATGTTTATGCAAAGAGACCCATGTCAAAAGCTCCAAAGTCCCAGGTTCAATCCCCTATACCACCGGAAGCCAGTGCTGATCAGTGGTCTGATTAAAAAAAAAAAAAAAAAAAAGGAAAAAGGAAAAAAAGAAAAAAGGATATTTGGTGCTATATGTTTACAACTACTAAATACTGTTTGAGACCTTCTACACCCCATAATGACCCTGGGCCCATACTCCCAGAGGGATAAAGACTAGAAAAGCTCTCAGGGAAGGGGATGGGATACGGAGTTCTGGTGGTGGGAACTGTGTGGAGTTTCCTCTCTTATCCTATGGTTTTTGTCAGTGTTTTCCTTTTTATAAATAAAAATAATTAAAGAAAAAAAAGAAACTGAGAGTTAAGGGTGGGAATAGAGAGAGTAAAAAAGTTAAGACACCTGCAGCACTGCTTCCCTGCTCACAAAGCTTCCCTGCTGCAGGGGAGGGCTGGGGGTTTGAACCCAGGTCCTTGTACGCAGGGGCAAACATGTAAGACTGCTGGGCTCCTAACTAACCGCGCATGTGTTTGAGAAAGGAAGCAATGAGAGAGGACGTCAAGACAGCTTTCCATCTGCAGCTCAGCTCTTAACAGATGGAGGGTGGCCGAGAAGCCCGTAGAGGCTCTGGCAGGACGTGGGGTGGGGTGTAGAGGGGAAGTGCACTGGTCAAACAGAAATATTGGCCGCCGACGCAAGGTGTGCTTGGATCATAATGGAGTTATGTCTTGCCATTCCAGGACTAGCTGGATTAACCTATACACACTCTAGATGTACTCATGGAGGGTTAGGGAGATAGCATAATGGTTATGCAAATGGAGTTTGTGCCTGGGGTGCTGAGCTCCAGGTTCAGTAGTACACTGCACCACCATAAACCAGAGCTGAGCAGTGCTCTAGTAAAGGGGGAAAAGAAAGTACTAATGGAGGTCAGTTGTCAAGCAGATAAAACAGATGCTTGGCCTCACGCAGATACGTCCATGAATGTTGAGACATCATTTACCACGCTGACATGTTACTCTTGTACACATCACCATTAGACATCTATCAGGTTAGTCCCCTCCCCCAAAAAAGTCACATTTAAATAATATATTCTGTTGATAAAATCTGTTGATTTGGATTCAGGCAGTAGCGCAGTGGGTTAAGCGTACCTGGCGCAAAGTGCAAGAACCATCGCAAGGATCCTGGTTTGAGCCCCAGCTCCCCACCCGCAGGGTGGTTGTTTCACAAGCGGTAAAGCAGGTCTGCAAGTGTCTGTCTTTCTCTCCCTCTCTCTGTCTTCCCCTCCTCTCTCCATTTCTCTCTGTCCTATCCAACAACAACAACATCAATAACAACAATAACTGTAACAACAATAAAAAACAAGAGCAACAAAAGAGAAAATAAAAAAAGTTTAAAAATATATTTTTAAAAAAATCTGTTGATTAAAAACGCAGTGAAGTAGGTTTTCTTATCTCATGCGCTGTTTGTGGCACTGCCAATCCCCCATTAAGGATAATTTAGCCAAGCTTATCACATATGCAAATTTACACACCTTTGGACCCAGCAGTTCTATAAGCTTTTCCAAAAAACAAAAACATCACACCCACATATATTCAACATGATTGCAATTAGTGGCACCACTGTTTGCCATGACCTAAATACCTACCGCCACCAAGTAGATGAAACAACACAGATTTAATATAAAAATATTAGCTGTAGCCCCAAAGCAGAGAACAGTCAATTGGCTCTCTTCATATATCTTCATGCCACTCTGGCTTTACTCTCTGGTTTTTTTTCACTCTGGTTTTACTCTCTGGCTTCATGTATCATTCTTTGTTTTCTTATCTTTGTTGAGTCATTTGTGTGTGTGTGTGTGTGTGTGTAATTTTTAAGTGTGGTTCTTTATGAAGTGATTCTTTTTTTTTCTTTTCCCCCCAAAGTACTGTGCTCAACTCTGGCTTAATGTAGTGCTGGGGACTGAAGCTGGGACCTTGTAGCTTCATGCATGAAACTCTTTTTGCATAACCATTATGCTGTCTCTCCAGTCTGAGGCTTAAAAATATATATACATATATATTTATTAATTATCTTTATTTATTTATTGGCTAGAGATAGGCAGAAATTGAGATGAAGGCGGAGATAGGGAGGGAGAGTAACAGAGAGACACCTGCAGACCTGCTTCATCACTTGCAAAACTTTCCTCCTACAGGTGGGGATCAGGGGCTCGAACCTGGGTCCTTGCCCATTGTTAACATGTGCGCTCAACCAGTTGTGCCACCAACAGGCCCCGAGGCTTAAATATATATATATATATTTTATTAAATATATTTTTAAATTTATTATTTATTTATTCCCTTTTGTTGCCCTTGTTGTTTTATTGTTGTAGTTATTATTGTTGTCATTGTTGTTGGATAGGACAGAGAGAAATGGAGAGGGGAGGGTGGAAGACAGAGACAGGGAGAGAAAGATAGACACCTGCAGACCTGTTTCACCACTTGTGAAGCGACACCCCTGCAGGTGGGGAGCCAGGGCTTCAACCAGGATCCTTATGCGGGTCCTTGTGCTTAGCGCCACCTGCGCTTAACCCGCTGCGCTACAGCCTGACTCCCGAGGCTTAAATATTTTTAAAGTACATCAGCTATGTTCTATAATTTCATACCAACATACTCTGGTGTACATTCCTAGAGAGGACAGAAATGTTCTACTTACTCAACTATAATGTTATTGTCATGCCCAATGAAATCAATGATGTCTTTAGTATCCAAGACATAATACTTTTTTTTTGTTTCTTTAAAATTTTTTTTATTATGTTTATTTATTTATTGGATAGAAATAGGCAGAAATTGAGAGGGAAGGGAGAGACAGAGAGGGTAAGAGACAGAGACACTTGCAGCACTGCTTCACCATTTGTAAAGCTTTCCCCCCTGCAGGTGGGGACAGTGGACTCGAACCTGGGTCCTTGCACATCTGTGTGCTCAAGTAGGTGCACCACTACCCGGACCCTGACATAATACTTTTGTAAAAACCCAACAGGGGCTGGGCAGTGGGGCACAGTTGAGGGTACACATTATCATGTACAAGGATCTGAGTTCAAGTCCTTTTCAAAGATTGATTTTACTTAATTTTCAAGAGAGAGAGAGACAAGACAGACACCAGAGTACTGTTCAGTCCAGGTACTGTACCTGGGACCTCCTGATCTGTATTACAGAAAGATTAGTGCTCTGCTGCCCCACACTTCCCAGTACCCCTCCCTCCTCCTGAAATAGGCACATTTTCTCTTGAGAAACAAGTCTTCTCTTTATTCTTTTACTTAAAAATATTTAGTGAGATCTGACCTGGGCAAGTGCACCTATATTCAATCTGTTATCTGATATGTCAATTATAAAGAAATAACTTTTGTTCCCTTCAAATATGCTAATTAAAATTGTAAAATGAACTAAGATTTAAGGAGCTACTTGAAAGTAACTTTATTTAAGTGTTCTCTTACCCTATGCCAATTTCATACTACCCACCTTCCTCACTCTCCCCTGTCTCTCTCTCTCTCTCTCTGTCTTTCTCTCTCTTCTTCATATCTGTAAGGCCAATAATTACCCCAATCTTGCAAGTTGATACGGGGTTAGGAGAGGTGGAGTAGAATTAACTTTATATTATTCACAATAAATAGCTGGAGACCGTTTTGGAGACGATGCTCTCCTACTTACTGATTTTTCAGTTTTTCTGCTGTGCGTATAAACTCCGTTTTCTTGGTCCGACTAACTTTCTGCTTCCAGTTTTGAAGGTGAAATGCATGAATTCCACTGGGAGCACCAAAACAGCCATCGTTCTGCAGAGAGAACAAATGTGTCTTGCCATCGGTAAGAGACAAAGGTGGATTTTATTTTCCCCAGAAATAAAATATTAATAATTGGATTTCTTGGGAGATAACTTTGAAATTAATCTTATTTAACTATTTTTTAAAAAATATTTTTACAGGGAGTTGGGCGGTAGTGCAGGGGGTTAAGTGCACATGGCACAAAGTGCAAGGACTGGCTTAAGGATCCCGGTTCGAGCCCCCGGCTCCCCACCTGCAGGGGAGTCGCTTCACAAGTGGTGAAGCTGATCTGCAGGTGTCTATCTTTCTCTCCCCCTGTCTTTCCCTCCTCTCTCCATTTCTCTCTGTCCTGTCCAACAACAATGACATCAATAACAACATTAGTAATAACTATAATAACAATAAAAACAACAACGGCAACAAAAGGGTAAATAAATAAATAATAAAATAAAAAATATTTTTATGTTAAATTACTGAGTGAGAACTGTTAGCAGTCTCTAGGGATTTTTTTCAAAAATATCTAACTCCTGTGTACTACATTATATAACATGGTGAAATGTACTGAGTAATTACATCACGTGGGGCTACGGAGACACTAGGAAAACAAAAATGGCCCCCAGTTCAGTGAGGGAGTCTGATCTGAACAGAGCAAGCAAGCAAGCCACCAGTCGATCAAAAACACAGGCTCAGGCCACTGCTATTAAGAAACATCAACTGTGTTGAGGTGGAGCTAATGGAGCAAAGGACTGTTTTCTCAGTCAGAGAGGCCACAGAAGGTCAGGGAAGAGTACAGTCTAAGGAAGAATGGAGTCCATTGTGCAGCATGGACCAAGTGTGGCTGTCCCAGTGGGAGGAACCAGCAAGTGTAAATAACCCTTGCACAGGAAAGATGCCTAGGACATGAAAATAGCAGGTGGGGAGCTTGGCAGGTGAAAGTAGATCACTCACATAGGGAGTCCAGAATTTTTTTTTTCTTTTGCCTTCAGGGTTATAGCTGGGGCTCAGGGCCAGCACTATGAATCCACTGCTCCTGGTGGCCATTTCTTCTGTTTTATTGGCTAGGACAGAGAGAAATTGAGGGGGGGGAGGGGAAGCTAGAGAGGGAATGATAAAGAGAGACACCTACAGACCTGCTTCACCGCTTGTGAAGCTTCCCACCTGAAGGTGAGGAGCTGACGGCTCAAACCCAGATCCTTGAGTGATTCCTTAAGCTTAGTACTGTGTGCACTTAACTGGGTGCAACCACCACCCAGCCTTGGAGTCCAGATTTTATTGAAGGGGTTTGAACAGGAGGTATTGAAGGGGTATTGAACAGGAGGATGGTATGATCTATTTAATTTGACAAAGATTTGTTCATTTATTAAGGACAAGAAAATGAGGCAGGAAACATCCATGTCCAGGGGGAGAAGCAATTACAGAAGCCAGACCTTGCACCTTATGTACTCCATAAAGAATTTTGGCCCATACTCCCAGAGAGGGATAAAGAATAGGGAAGCTTCCAATGGAGGGGATGGGACACGGAACTCTGGTGGTGGGAACTGTATAGAATTGTACCTGTTATTTTACAATCTTGTTAATCATTTTTAATCACTAATAAAAAATGAGAGAGACTGGAAGAGAGAGTATGTGAAAGAGAGGGAGAGGGAAAGGGAGAGAGAGCCAGATTACTACTTAGATCTGGGACAAGGTGGTGCTGGGAACTGAACCTGTAACCTCTGTGACTTTGAGCATGCAAGCAGGTATTCTAACAGGCTGGACTATATCTCCCTGGCCCTACATTAAAGATTCTTCTTTCAGCCACCAGGGATCTTGGTGACTGTGTGATGACTCCACAGCTCCCATTCTTGTTATGATACAGACAAAGAGAAATAGAGAGGGACAGAGAAGGGAAGAGAGATCGGGAGAGGAGAGATAGCTGCAGCACTGCCTCACTGAGTCTGGAACTTCTCCCACCTTTGTCTCCATTATTTTTTTCAAATGTCCTTACCATAGCAGATTTAAAGTCTTTATCTATTATGTCTAATATCTAGTCTTCATTAGGAATCGTTTCTTTCGACTCCTTCAATTAGTTTTACCCTGTGTGTTCATATTTTCTTGTTATTCTGCATGCAACATACTTTTTTTTTGTTTAAAAATGAACACTTAGATAATTTAATGTAGCAATGAAAATGAGATCCTTTTTTCCTTTCCCCCAGGTCTGTTATTGCTAAGGATGTAGTTACTTTCTTGAATAAATTCTGTAAAATCTATATTCTTTGCTGAGCAGCTGGAATCTCTGGGTTATCTTGGTTCTCAGCTAACAACTGGCTGGTCAGGGATTTTTTTTTTTTTCTTTTTTCTTTCACAGTCTCTGGTGAAGTGGTGTGCATGACAAGGCATGCTGTCTATTCTGGGGTAGGTGATTACAAGTCTACCACAGACTTCACTTTCTGTTTGCATAGATCTTCAAAGTTACCCAAAGATGGTAGCCTACAGTCTTCTCAAATCTGCCCTGACATATTAGTTTCTTCTTCTTCTTTTTTTTTTTTTTTTGATATTTATCCCCTTTTGTTGTCCATGTTGTTTTATTGTTGTAGTTACTATTATTGTTATTAATGTTGTTGTTGTTGGATAGGACAGAGAAATGGAGAAAGATGGGGAAGACAGAGAGAGGGACTGAAAGACAGACACCTGCACACTTGCTTCACCACTTGTGAAGCGACTCCCCTGCAGGTGGGGAGCCAGGGGCTTGAACCGGGATCCTTACTCTGGTCCTTGTGCTTTGCACCACCTGCGCTTAACCTGCTGCGCTACCACCCGCATATTAGTTTCCTATTGCTACTGTAACAAACTCACCAGAAATCAGTATATGGCAATCACAGTTGCCTACAGAACACAGAATTATTCTCTTCTGGCTTGGAGACCAAGTTTGAAATTAAGAAGTTAAAGGGATTATGTTTTTTTTCTGGGGTATTATGTTTTTGGGAGTGAGGGAATCCACTTCACTTTTTTTTTCATTTTAAGATTTTATTTATTTATTAATGAGAAAAATAGGAGGAGAGAAAGAACCAGACATCACTCCAGTATATATGCTGTCAGGGATTGAACTTGGGACCTCGTGCTTGAGAGTCCAAAGCTTTATCTGCTGTACCACCTCCTGCACCACACACTTCACTTTAAAAAAAAAAAATTACTGAAGTATATATTATTAATTTTTGTTTATGACATCAGGGAATGAACCCAGGGTCTTATGTATGTGCAATCCCACTGAGCCTGATCCTTTCTTTCTTTCTTTCTTTCATTTCTTCAGGAGAAAAATATGAAGAGAGAAGATAGGAGTGGCAGACAGAGTAGAAACACCATAGCATCCTTCAACCATCCGTGGAGCATAACTCCCACCCCAAGTACTATCCATGGTGATCCCATGAGGTGTCAGAACAAAAATATAGTTTCACACAAGGTAAGTCGTTAGTTCTATAGGGTGAACTATGTCCCGGTTCCTTAAATTTTTTTTAAATGTTTATTCCCTTTTGTTGCCCTTGTTTTATTGTTGTAGTTATTATTATTGTTGTTAATTGATGTCATTGTTGTTGGATAGGACAGAGAGAAATGGAGAGAGGAGGGGAAGACAGAGAGGGGAAGAGAAAGATAGACACCTGCAGACCTGCTTCATCACTTGTGAAGTGACTCCCCTCTAAGCAGGGAGCCAGGGGGCTGGAACTGTGATCTTCATGTCTGTCCTTGCGCTTTGCACCATATACGCTTAACCCTTTGAGCTACTGCCGGACTCCCGGTTCCTTAAAATTTTAAAAGGGGGCCAGGCAGCAGCCAGCCAGGTTAAGCTCATGTGGCGTGAAGTACAAGGACAGGTGCAAGGATCCCCTTTCCAACCTCCTGGCTCCTCACCTGCAGGTGGGTCGCTCCATGTTGGGTGAATACCTCCTCTCTGTATTTCTCTGTCCCATCCAACAACAACAACAACAACTATGGCAACAATAACAATAATAACAACAAGGGCAACAAAATGGGAAAAATGGCCTCCGGGAGCAGTGGACTCATAGTGTAGGCACCGAGCCCCAGCGACAACCCTGGAAAAAATTTAAAGACTGATTTTCATATTAGAGAGAGTGTCATGAGAGAGGGGGAGAGGGAAAAGAGAAGCCAGAGCAATACTCCTGTACCCGCAGCCCTGGGGATCAAATGCTCATGCAAGTCCTGAGTACTGCCAGACAGTTGAACTGTTTTCCTGGCCACAGTCCTTTATTATTGAAAAAAGAGCACTGTTCAACTCTAGCTTACAGTGGTGCTGGGGACCTCTGGTGCCTCAGGCTTGAAAGGCTTTTTGCATAAGCATTATCTTATCTCAGCCGTCCTGAAGTAACATTATAGTTTCAGTTGTATGTCATTATAAATTTACATGTGCATGAACTACCTTAAGTTCATCCTATCCTTTCTGCCAGCTTTTAAGTGTCACCTTCAATGCCATCTCAGGGCCCTTTCTTACCATCACTCCATCCTCTGGATTCCATTGTGTCACATCTCCTGGTTCTGATCCCGCTGACTCTCTTGCATAATCACCTTTGTCAATACACTAAGTCTACTCAGATAATTTCCTTACCTCAATACCCTAAATTTAACCATATCCACATAGTCCCCCCCCCCCCACGGAAAGTTACATATCCACAGGTCAATATATCTGAGGATATCTCTTTTTAAAATATATTTTTAAATTCGCTATTATCTTTGTTTAGTTGATAGAGACAGCCAGAGATCAAGAGGGCAGGAGGAGACAAAGAGGGAGGAACACACCTGGGGCAGGGCTTCGCCATTCACAAAGCTTCTCCCCCAACTCCCACCCCACCCCTCCCAGTAGGTGAAGTCCGAGGGCTTGAACCCAGGTCCTTGCCCATTGTAAAGTGCGCTTAACACGTGCACCACCACCTGGCCTCTTAAAAATTTTACTTATTTTTAATTATCTTTACATATTGGATAGAGACAGCCAGAAATCGCGAGGGTAGAGGGAGCTAGGGAGAGAGAGAGAGACAGAGACACACAGAGAGAAAGACTCCTGCAGCCCTGCTCCACCACTCTGAGATATTCACCCTGTGGATTATCTCTGGGGAGGTATTGTACAGTCCATGACACTTGGATATGCACAGTCCTGTGCTTTTGTGTAGCCTTCAAGAAGAAACTCATTTTGAATTTGTGTTCAAATGCGTGAAGTCACATGCTACTATTATGTGCAAGGACCCGGGGGTTTCAAGCCCCTGGTCCCCACCTGCAAGGGGGTAAGGGTGGGGCCTGCACGAGCAATGAAACAGGGCTGCAGGTGTCTGTCTCCTCTGACATCTCCTCCCAATTTTTTTGTCTTATCAAATAAAATAGTAATAAGAATAATAATAAATAGATACATAAAAAGGGAAAGACAGCTCAGCACCAAAGCCCACCTGCGCCCCCCTCCCCCGCCCAGTGCGGTTAGCGCCAGTCTCGAACCCGGGTCATGTTTTGCTCTTGACAGAAGCAAGCACCTTCGCAGGTGAGCGATCTCGCCGGCCCTGCCACCCCCATATGTTGTTCCTCAGGTGTTCCCGGCGCCCCAACAGTAACACAGCAACCACCCACAGCTGGGCAGCAAATCTGTCACCGAGCGCGGTGCAGGGGCTTCCCAGGCGAGAGTGCCCGCTGCCCCGCACAGGTCAGAAGGAGAAACTGAGTCACAGCAGGCTCACCCGGCCAGGGCGCTGCAGAGCCGGGCTCCCAGCAGATTCCCCCCGCAGCTCCCAGACCGCGGCCGGCGGCTCCGGGGGTGCATTGCACAAAGCCGGGCGCCCGCCCCCCGCTTACCTGCGGCTGCGCGCCCACGCCCGCCCCCGCCACCGCCCCTGCCACCGCAGTGGCCGCCGCCGCCACCACGACCGTTGTCAGGGCGGCCATCTTTCCTCGCCAGCCGCTCGCCGCCGCGGCCGCGGGGTCCTGGGAGTGCCGGCCGCTGTGCGGGGAGCTCCAGGCTCTGCAAAACGACGCGCCCTGTACCGCGGGGCTCAGCCCGGAGGGACCCACCGCAGGCTGAGGCGGGCGCGGGGCTGGAAGCCCAGGGGCGAAGGCGGGGGCGAGCTGGGGCGGGGCCAAACGGGGGGCGGGGCCTACGGTCCAGAAGGGTCTTGATACGGGAGGGGCCAATTAGAGAGGCGGGGACGTCTGGGGAGGTGGAGGTGGGCAGGGCCAATGGGAAGAGCAGGACCAGATTGGGGGGAAACGAACCGGGTGGGCGGGGCGGAGGTGAAGCCGAGCCCAGGGATGGGGGAAATGGTCTGGAAAGATGGGCGTGTTTGGGGGCGGGGCCACAGTGAGAGGCGGGGCCTAACGGCAGGGCGGGGCCCAGAAAACTTGGAGCTGCGGGGTCCAGATGTGTAATGAAGCGGCTCTGAGCCCTGCAGGATGGTAGTAGACAGAACTGGGGCTCACGGTGGTGCGGGGTTTGAGCAGGAGCACATAGATGTGAGAACCAACAGAGATACAGGGCGGTGGTCGGGGAGTGGGCAGTGCATGAATCTATTTCTGCCCACTTATTCTTTCTTAGTCCCTAACCGCCAAGAAAATGCATTGCCTAACTTATACTTATTTGTGTCCTTTATATCTATATATCTTTACATCAATGTCTTAACTGTAAATTAAAGGAGGTTTTTGGGGTTTTTTTTTTTGCCTTTTTTTTTTAGGGTTATCACAGGGGCTCGGTACCTGCACTACGAATCCACTGCTCCTCTTTTCATTGTTTTTGGATAGGACAGAAAGACAATGAGAGAGGAGGGGGAGATAGAGAGGGAGAGAGAAAGATAGACACCTGCAGATCTACCTCACTGCTTGTGAAGTGACCCTCTGTAGGTGGGGAGCTGAGGGCTGGAAACAGGGTCCATGCACTTAGCACTATGTGCACTTAACTCGGCTCGCCACTGTCCGGCCCCCAAAGGAGATATTTTACTTAACAGAACTATTGTGTATTTCTAGGTTTGTACTAACTGCTAGTGGAACTGAAGCTCAATGGAAAAGCATTTATTGCTGGGCTTGAGCAATATATCACAATTTCTTTCTTTTTATCTTGGCATATGTGAAAAGATGTATTCATTTATTAACAAGAGGCCAGTCTTCCTTTTTGAAATGATAGCATAATTTTCCAAAACCAATCTGAACATCAAAATAAAATGCACTAAAGTACATTTAAAAATGTTCTGCAAATCATTAACTGCTTGAAAAGTGATTTTCAGAAACTATGTCACATTTTCACAGAAAGCAGGGTAGACGCTACCCTATCAATACAAGAGGCCACAGTTGCTTTCCTGGATCAAGGATAAGAGAGATTCCAATGGCTGTGATGGGAAGTTACCAAAAAAAAAAAAAAAAGAGTAAGAGAAAAAGCGGGAGGAGGAAGATGAGAAGGAGGAAGAGGAGGAGGAGGAAGATGAGAAGGAGGAGGAGAGGAGAAGGAGAAAATAAAGGATTCTTCCATTAAAGACAAGGCAACCAGAGACGATTCAGCTGGTCTCTGAATGCTCTGCTTTCCCTCCTTTAAAGGAGTTGATTCATTCATTCATCCCTTCAGACCATCCTAGCTCATAATATATGCCCTGTTATAAACCTTTAGGATTCACTGATGAATCACAGGCGTGCTCCTTCTCTCATAGTTTCTGGTAGAGAATTTAACCAATTTTGCAAATGGGTCATTTACTGAACACTTACTTTGTTGTAGTTCCTTCCGTTCTAAATGATCTAGTGTGATAGGTACTAACTACCATCATATTGGTTTCACATATAAAGTAACATGAGGCCACATGTTGGAAATGGGATTCAAACCTTTTCTAAGTCTATATTCTATCATTCTTCATGAGTATACATCTTATTTATTTTCTAAGTTTATGATGATTATTATATTTGTGGCCACAGGGGCTTTGTGCCTGCATGATTCCATTATTCCCCATGGACTGATTCTCCTTCCTTTATTTTCTTTTCAATCTCATAGAAACAGGGAGAGAGGAAAGAAAACAGCACTGCTGCAAAGCTCACTGCTCCAAAGCTGGTGAAGCCTTCCCTGGAGTCATGCAAGGCGTTCCCATGTGGCTTCTGGGGGCTTGAACCAGTACTCTCCTCAAGCATGGTAAAATGTGAAAGTGTGTGCCCTACCAGCTATCTCTCAGCTCCTGAGCATACACTTAAAAAAGACTTGATTTTTTACGAGAGAGGTAGAGATAGAAATAGAGAGAGAGAGATAGAAATAGAGAGAGAGAGAGAGGAAAGAGAATCAGAGCATCACTCTGGTATGATGCCAGGACTGAACTCAGGACCTTATGCTTCCAGTCACCCCACCACTTTACAGATTGCTGAAGATACACTTTTTAAATTACAGGAAGGCCAGGCGGTGGTGTGATTGGTTGAGCGCACATGTTACAATGCTCAAGGATCCAGATTTAAGCCTGTCGTCCTCACTTGCAGGGGAAAAGCTTTGTGAGTGGTGAAGCAGTGCTGTAGGTGTCTGTCTCTCTTCCTCTCTATCTACCTCTTCCTCTCTATCTACCTCTTCCTTATGATTTCTCTGTCTCTGTTCAATAAATAAATTAACGTATTTTAAAATAAAACAAATTTCAGGAGCTTTATAGAATACTTTACTATTATCTTACAGGGCTAAATCCTCTCACTATTCTCCGTTTCTAGGATTTTTCCTACCATTCCCTGTTCATTCATTTCCTGAAACAACTTAGAATCTTTGGAAAGAACATTTTACCATTCTTCTTGGAGTCACATTCAATTTATATATTAATATGTATGATGTGGGGTTCTCTCAGCCATGAGCAATGTATCCCTTTATCCTGGCTCAAGTCTATTTCTACATCATTGAAGAATAAAGATTTTAAGTTTATTACTTAGTTTAAAAAATTCTTTCTTATTGAAATGTCACTGTGATTTCTTTTCCTGGAAAAAGGAACTATGGTTCTAGATGGTTATTCTTTGGTGATAGGAAGAAATTAAACCTTGGGGCTGGATGGTGGCGTACCTGCTTGAGCACACATGTTACAATGCACAAGGATCCAGGTTGGAGCCTGTGGTCCCCACCTGCAGGGGGGAAACAATGCTGCAAATGTCTGTCTGTCTCTCTCTCTAGTACCCCCTTCCCTTTTGATGCCTGGCTGTCTCCATACAATAAATGAACAAAGATAATACTAAAAAAAAGGGGGGGAGTTATATCTTTTAAAATTTGTAATGCCGTTTTTAAAAAGGCTTATTTATTTATTTATTTATTTATTTATGGGGAGGTGGAAAGGGAACCACAACACCATCATGGCACATGCAACACCACAAATTGAACTTGAAACCACATGTTTGCAAGTCCAGTGTTCTAGCCACTTCACTATTTTCCTGTTTAGCACTTTTATTTAATTAATTAATTTGTTATATATTTTATTGATTTATTATTAGATAGAGGCAGCCAGAAATTGAGAGGGGGAAGAGGAGATAGAGAGGAAGAGAGACAGAGAGACATCTGTAGCCCTGCTTCACCACTCGTGAAGCCTCCCCGCCTGCAGGTGGGGACCAGGGGCTTGAACCAGGGTCCTTGCACACTGTAATGTGTGCGCTTAATCAGGTGTGCCACTGCCTGGCCCCATTACTTATTTATTTATTTTTTTATCAGAGCACGGGTCAGCTCTGGCTGATTTGGGGGGAATTGAACCTGGGAATTCAGAGCCTCAGGCATGAGAGTCTGCTTGCATGCCTTTATGCTATCTCCCCCACTCAGCACTCATTTAAAAATTTTTTTTATTTATAAAAAGGAAACATTTACTAAATCATAGGTTAAACGGGGTACAACTTCACAAAATTCCCACCACCAGAACTCTGTATCCCACCCCCTCCCCTGATAGCTTTCTTATTCTTTAACTCTCTGGGAGTATAGACCCAAGGTCATTGTGGGATGCAGAAGGTGGAAGGTCTGGCTTCTGTAATTGCTCCCCCGCTGAACATGGGCGTTGACAGGTCGATCCATACTCCCAGCCTGACTTTCTCTTTCCCTAGTGGGGAAGGGCTCTGGGGAATCGGAGTTCCAGGGCACATGGGTGGAGTTGTCTTTCCAGGGGAGTCTGGTTGGCAAAATGGTAGCATCTGGAACCTGGTGGTTGAAAAGAGAGTTAACATACAAAGCCAACAAATTGTTGACCAATCATGGACCTAAAGGCTGGAATAGTGCAGATGAAGAGTTGGGGGTTCTCCATTTTGTAGATAGCTAGTAGGCATATATTACTTATATTCCAAAGGGCCTGTGGCTATACTAGTTTTTTTTTTTTTTTTACTCTGATTCTGAAATCTGATATAAAGATGGATCTAAGTTATTGTCTGGGGAGATGATGCCATGGCTGGAGACGGAACAGAAAGCTGAATCAGGGAAGAAAGTAGCTCCCAAATATGGGAAAGGTGTATAAATACTGTTGACTGTAAACCCCATTGATTTGATGTAATCTGGGGCCCATATTCAGCTTAGGAGCCTATGTGACCTCTGCATCCCTGCAGATCTGAGCTCACATTCTGCCAGAACTCATTTTTAAAAAGATTCATTTGCTTATTTCACATGAGAATTCACATGAGAGACTATATATATATATATATATATATATATATATATGGGGGGGAGCACTATGGTCAGACTATCACTCTAGATAAATCCAGGAGTCTCAAGCATTCAAGTACTGTGCTCTACCAGTTAAACTATTTTGCTGACATTGAAAATTGATTTGTATTTATTATTTTTTGTTTTACTTTTTTGTATTTATTTGTTGGTATGCTTCTAAATTCTGTTTATAAGACCTTCTGTTTTGATCATCACATTAGGTTCACTTGCATTACTTACGATGTGGTCTATTTACATAATCACTGTTTTACCTCTGTCCTGCCCTGCCTGCAGGGTATTGGTTTAATCCCCACTGGTTAGATGGAAGCTTTCTATGTTCTGTTCGGGCTTTTTTTTTTTTGCTCTGCCCCCTCTCCTAGTCATTTCCTTTCCCTTGCCACTTCCGGTGAAGAGATGCATAAAAGGCGATATATCTGATTAATAAACAAGATACTGCTTCCCAGCTCAGCCATGAGTCCCTGGTCGTCTGTCTCCCGCCCGCAAAGCTAGACCGGCAAATGGCACCCTGAACAGGGACTGGCATTTATTATTATTTAAATTTTTATTTATAAAAAAGAAAACATTGACAAAACCATAGGATAGGAGGGGTACAACTCCACACAATTCCCACCACCAGAACTCCATATCCCATCCCCTCCCCTGATAGCTTCTCTATTCTTTGTCCCTCAGGAAATATGGACCAAGGGACATTACTCATCTGCAATATTTATTATTTTTTTAAAAATATCATTACTTGAATACTTCCTCTTCATCTAAGTATTATTTTTAGAATGACCATCTTGGTTCTTTCTTTCACACTATCAGACTATCTGCAAACAGAGATCACCTTATCTCTTTCCATTTTCCACACTCAGGAGGAGGGAGGAAGAAGGCTGTCAGCTTGAGTTTCCCTGCAATCAGCTCCAGAGACAAGGGCTTGGCTGGAAGACAGATTCTTCAGGAAATGAGCCCATGAGGCCAAGTGAGGGGCAGCAAGAAAGGAGACAGGCAAAAGAGGAAAGTCAGTAAAGAGAGCTTTCATGGTTATTGCTGTGGGGCGTTGGGGTCTCTCTCTCTCTGGACCTTCTGAGGTGTCTCCCAGAACACTCCTTGGCATTGATCCACTAAAGGGAAACTGAAATATTGACCTACTGAATCTCAGGTCCCTTTGGCTGAGGGTTGCTCTGGGGTGGGGGGATGGCGTGAAGCACCAGCATTTGCAGGGAGGGTTGCCAAGAGGCCTGTCCAGTGCCCTCCACTTAGGCCATCACTAGTGGTAGCTGAGTCACATGCTTCTACAAATGATCCGGAAGAGGCACTTCCTCTGGGGTGGTGGAGCTCTTGGTTGCTAGCATGAGACTCTTTCTCCTGGTTCAGTATTCATGTCACTAACAGACTATCTTAGTAGGGCCAGGTGGTGTGCATATGTTATCATGTGCAAGGACAGCGGTTCAAGCTCCCCTCCACTCCCCACCTACAGCAGAGATAGTTCACAAGCAGTGAAGCAGGTATCTTTCTCTTTCTTTTTCTTCCTTCTTTTTTTTTTTTTTAATGATTTTTAATTGTTTTTATTATCTTTATTTATTTATTGTGTAGAGGCAGTCAAGAACCAAGGAGGGAGAAGGTGACAGAGAGAGAAACAGACACCTGAAGCACTGCCTCACCACTCACAAAGCTTTCCCACTGCAGTGGGGACCGGAGGCTTGAACCTGGGTCCTTGCGCATTCTAACGTGTGTGCTCAACCAGGTGCACCACCTCTTGGCCCTCTTTCTTCCTCCCTTCCTTCCTTTCTCTCTCTTTCTTTTTTTCTTTCTTTCTTCCTTTTGCTTCCAGGGTTATCGCTGGGGCTTGGTACCAGCATTATGAATCCACTGCTCCTGGTGGCCATTTTTTCCCATTTTTGTTGGATAGGACAGAGAGAAATTGAAAGGCGAAGGGAAGATAGAGATGGGCAAAAAAAAAGGTAGACACTTTCAGACCTGCTGCACCATTTTGTGAAGTGCTCCCCCTGCAGGTGGCGAGGGGTGGTAGGTGTTCAAACTGGGACCCTTTCATGGGTCCTTGTGCTTCATACTACCTGTGTTTAACCTGGTACGTCACCCCCTCAAATCCTTCTTTTTCCTTCTCTATCTCCCTTTTCCCTCTCAGTTTCTCTCTATCAAATAAAAGAAAAGGAAAAAATGTATATTGACAGCTGTGGATTCATCATACAAGCACCAAACCCTAGTGACAACCTTGGTAGCAAAAAATAAAAATAAAATAAAATAAAAAACCAAAACAAAAAAACTACCTTAGTAATATTATTATAAATCAAAACTAGTTTAGTTTATAGTCAATTTGGCTCCATTATCATTGTATTTCCTGTCAACTCTTGATTTTTTTTTTTTTTAATTCTTAATCTGTTATAAACCAAGAATGTAAATTAAAATGTCCTGTCCCAGAGTTTTCTGTCTTTGTTTGTATCTCACAGTCTTCAGGACTGTCAGTGCTGTGTTATTTCATGTGCACACACACCTACTAGCTCTTCTCTGTGGATTGCACTTGCTATTCTGGGAAGCACCATTCTTGTTTCATGATCTTGGCCCTGCACTGAATCTTATCTTCTAGTAAGAGCATTATCTGGTGACATACTTTATTTCCATCTTTTCTGGGATGTCTTTGCCTCCCCACTTGTTTCCACAGTTCAGAGTCACTTCCCACAAGGCCTGGAGTCTCTTGTGTATAGCTTATCACTGAACTTTGCTTTGTGACCCACATTTGAGTCAAGTTGCTGTCATGCTTGACTTTTGTTGTCAGTTTTGAGGAAACAACACTTGATGCTGAGTGCCATCACTTCCTAACTTCCTGTTGGCTCCTCCAGGATGCCTTGGTCCTGAATGATCCAGCCCTCAGTGCTGAAGTTCAGAGAGGAGGTAGATGAAGAGAATGAAAGAGAAATGAAACAGAGGAACTCCAGGGAATTATAGATTTAGAGAGACTACCAGAGACAGACTACAGAAAGCTCATTATGAGGACTCTCCAAGAATCTAAGCAAGACTTGAAAGAGCATTTTATTATGGAATTAAGACACACAAAAGAGGAACTCCGATTAGAGTTCACTAAGAAGCTACAAAGCTTGAAAGAAGAACTTCAAGCAGAATTCACTCATCAGTTAGGAAGCATGAAAAAAAACAAACAAACAGAACTGCAGGGAGTGAAAGACACTCTGAGTGCAGTCCAAGCTCAGGTAAAAGGCTTAGGAAGTAGACTCACTTATGGAGATGAAAGAATTTCCAATCTAGAAGGTACAGTTACTCCACTCTTTTTATTCAAAGATGAAGGAGAGAAAAGGTTAAGAAAGAATGAAATGACTGTCTGTGAAATTGCAGACTCCATCAAAAGGTCAAATGTAAGATTGATAGGAAGATCTGAGGAAAGTAATCACTATTTTTTTTCTTTTTTTCTCCTCCTCCTTTTTTTTTTTTTTTTTAAACCAGAATACCACTCAGCTCTGCTCAGCAATGTGGTTGCTGGGAATTGAACCTGGAACCTTAGAACCTCAGACAGGGAAGTCTTTTTGTATAACCATTATGATATTTCCCTGGCCCCCTGATTTACAATTTAATTAAGTATTTAGTCTTGTTTAAGGGAAAAAACAAACCAGATTCTTATAAGTGTGGAAATTAAGAAGCTGTGCTTTGTGGCCTCCAAGCAAAATGGACTAGACTCCATTTCAGGCATCACCTATGCTCTGGTCCTCTCTTTCTCTCTTTCTTTCTCTCTCTCTTCTCACTCAATCACAAATAAGTAATTTTTTTTTTAAAAAAGAACTTGCTTAAACACATGAATAAAAGTCTGGGACTTCTGGAGCTCTGGGAGGTGGCACAATGGGTAAAGTGTTGGATTCTCAACCATGAGGTCCTGAGTTCAATCCCCAGCAGCACATGTACCAGAATGATACATGGTTCTCTCTCTCTCTCTCTCTCCTCCTATCTTTCTCATAAATGAATAAATTCTTTTAAAAAAAAGTTTAGACTTCTGTATGCTAGATTTTTTTTTTCTGCTAGGGCTTTACTTGGAGCTTTGTACTTTTGTGATTCCCACTGCTCCTGATGAATTTTTCCCCCTTCCAGATAGAAGATGAGAGAAAGAGACACAGAGAGAACAAGAGACACCACAGCACTGTCCCACCACTCATGTGGTGGGCTTCCTATTTATTTATTTATTTATTTATTTATTTATTTATTTATTTATTTATTTATTTTTTACCAGAACACTGGCTTATGATGGTGCAGGCAGGGAATTGAACTTGGAACTTTAAAAAAAATTTTTTTTAATTTAATTTTTTTTATTTAAGAAAGGATTAATTAACAAAACCATAGGGTAGGAGGGGTACAATTCCATACAATTCCCACCACCCAATCTCCATTTTCTGCCCCCTCCCCTGATAGCTTTCCCATTTTCTATCCCTCTGGGAGCATGGACCCAGGGTCATTGTGGGTTGCAGAAGGTAGAAGGTCTGGCTTCTGTAATTGCTTCCCTGCTGAACATGGGGGTTTACTGGTTGGTCCATACTCCCAGTCTGCCTCTCTCTTTCCCTAGTAGGGTGGGTCTCTGGGGAAGCTGAGCGAACCTGGAACTTTGGAGCCTCAGGCATGAGAGTCTTTTTGCATAACCATTATGCTATCTACCTCTGCCCATGGGCTTCCTTTTGTATTTAATTATTCTCTTGGGTGGCTGGGGGCTCAAACCTGGGTCCTCATACATAGTAAAGTGTGTGTTCTGCCAGGTGAGCTATCTCCTGGTCCCTGTATGCTGGACATTTTTATACTTATTATATGTTAGTTTGAGCTGTTCTACTGGCTACTTCCCAACTTCTTGTTATGTGAGAAAAATAATTCTTTTATTTATTTATTTTTCATTTTTTGTGATTAATGGCAGGTTAAAGATTGTAAGATTCCAGTGTATAGTTCCACACCAAATATCTGTGTTCCCACCCTCTCATCTCCCAAAGATAACCACCATAGTTCGAAACGTCTTAGGAACAGTTTGCTTGCTTCTGGTGAAGCCATCTGGTAGTTGTCTTTTATCTATTTATTTTATTTCCTCCAGAGTTATTGCTCCTGGTGGCCATTTTACTTTTTTTTAATTGGATAGGACAGAGAAAAATTGAGAGGGAAGGGGGAGATAAAGAGGAAGAGAGACAGACAACTGCAGACCTGCTTCACTGCTTATTGTTGTTAAAATTCGTAGGCTCTTGCTGGGTGGGTAACAGAGACGAACAGACACACGGCTGGGCAGGGAAGCTGTATTTCTTTATTCAGGAACAACGATTCATAAACTAAGACAAACTAATCACCAAACAGAACTCCGCTGTCTCTTTGCGGCGGCGCAAGCACTCTCTCCAACTCTGCCACTCTCGAACTCAGGAACCCTGGAACTCTGAAACTCTCCAACCCTGGAACTCTGGTGGGGTTTCTAGGGGCGGGGCCAAGTGGGCCCGCGAAATTAACAGGACTGATCTAATTCTCTTGGCGGGGGAGAACTAGAACCCAATGTAAAGCATACAACAATTCCCCCTTTTCTTTTTAACTAAATGGCTACAGTATCAAGGGTGTGGGGTGAACAGAAACCTATATCGTACAGGCATTTTTATAAAAAGAAACTGGCACAAACACAGAGAAACATGTAAGCAAGTAACAAGAACCAGTGTGTAAAACTTTATCAGCTTAAAAAAAACATTACTTGCCTCTGGGGGGGCGTACTTTCTCGACGGACATTTGCATGGGGGCGGGGAACGGCCTAGAGTCCCAAAGGCAGCTGGCTGCAATTTACTTACTATGAAACAAAACTTGTTATTAGCATATTTCTAATAGAGAAGGAATTTGAGACTTTTACATAGCAACAACGCCTTTTTAACCTTTTGTTACACCCATTTAAGATGGAGTCAGGAAAGGAAACCTCAGGCATGAGAATAATTAGCATAGCCATTGTGCGATCTACCATTTCTAATAGAGAAGGTAATGGAGAGTTTTACATATCAACAAGTCTATTTAACCTTTTGTTTAGACCAACTTAGTTAAAATATATTGATTGTTAACTAATTTTTACCTCAGACTTTAAATGTAAGTTAATTTTATCTTTATGAGAATTACATTGAAAACCTTTTTCATTTAACTTTGTCTAGTAAGAATTTAGCCTTAAAGTTAATGTTTACCAAACTTTAAACATACACATAAACATGGTCATTAATACACAAGGAGAGAAACCTTTCTTATGAAGACATGTCATTTTAAACACGAATTTAAATCTATACTGTCTTAGTTGTTGGGGGGGGGATTCATCATCCAGAGGTGGCTTCCCGTGCAGCTTCACTTTTAGGAATTGCAGGTTGTGATCCCTGCACAAATCTCTGAGTACTCCAGCTTGTCTGTCTTCAGACTGGACCGGCGGCTGGAGATCTCGTGTGCCCAGTTTCCACAGGGATCCCAGGGGTCCAGGAGGCCCGGGATCATTCTAGAATTTATAGAAAGAGGGCAGGCGGGCCAGCATTGTAAAAGGCGTGGGCTTAGGTGCCCAGGGGTGGCGGTCATGATAGGCCGCCGCGGCCCTGCCCCATGGTCCTGCCATGTCTGTTGCCCTGCTCGCAGTGGCCGAGCAGCGTGGAGGGATCACGTGTCCAGTGCCCTGCGCCACGCAGTGGAGAGCCGGCTCCTGTGGGCTGGCCTCGGGCTCTTGCGTGTTGGCATCGGGCTCCAGAGTGTTGGCATCGGGCTCCAGCATGTTGGCATCGGGCTCCAGCGTGCTGGCGTCGGGCTCCTGCGGGCTGGCGTCAGCCTCCTGCGGGCTGCGGGGCTGCGGGGCTGCGGGCACGGTGCGCGGGGTTGTCTGGACGCAGCCGGCTGGCTGGCTGTTTAACCAGGTGGAAACAGCAGCTCCGCGCCTCGCCTCTTGCCCGCTGGCTCTACCCGCTGGCTGTTCTGAGTTCGCCCGAGCGAGTGGAAACCACAGAGTGGTGCAGAGATAAATATTCCAGAAACAGCAAAACAGTCTCATGAAGAAAGAGCAGAGGCCTTTGGAGATCTCTTCACAAGCAGAAGAGAAGGCCATAGTGCGTAGGTAGCCAAATTGTCTTTACTTATCTGAGAGATGCGCAGGTCAGGTCCACGTGGGTGCCATTTGTTGTTAAAATTCATAGGCTCTTGCTGGGCGGGTAACAGAGACGACCAGACACACGGCTGGGCAGGGAAGCTGTATTTCTTTATTCAGGAACAACGATTCATAAACTAAGACAAACTAATCACCAAACAGAACTCCGCTGTCTCTTTGCAGCGGCGCAAGCACTCTCTCCAACTCTGCCACTCTCGAACTCAGGAACCCTGGAACTCTGCAACTCTCCAACTCTGGAACTCAGGAACCCTCGAACTCTCTTTTACTCTCGAACTCTGAAACTCTCCAACCCTGGAACTCTGGCGGGGTTCCTAGGGGTGGGGCCAAGCGGGCCCGCGAAATTAACAGGACTGATCTAATTCTCTTGGCGGGGGAGAACTAGAACCCAATGTAAAGCATACAACAGCTTATGAACAGCTCCCCCCTCCCAGGCAGGAAGCCAGGGGCTCAAACCAGGATCCTTACATCCTTGCACTTTGTACTATGTGTGCTTAACCTGGTGTGCCACTGCCTACCCCCCTACTTATTTTGCTAAGCATAATCACCTCCAGTTCCATCCATGTTGTCCCAAAGGACACATATATCTTTTTTGTTTGTAGAGTAATATTCCATGGAATACATATCGCATAGCTTCTTTAGCCAGTCATCTGTTGGTGGGCATTTGGGCTCCTTCCACTCTTTGCCTACTGTGAATAATGCAGCTCTGAATACAAGGTGCATATGCCCCTTTGAATCAGTAAAACAGTCCTTTCAAAGTCACTGCTAGTTGGGCTGTGACCTGGATCACCTGGTAGAGTGTACATGAGGTCCTGGGTTTGAGTCTCAGTGCAACATGGGAGCACCAGTGATGATTCTAAATTCTCTGGATGACGTTACAGTGTTTTCCTCACTCTGTCTCTCCCTTTTTCCCTGTCCCTCTTGCAAAGAAATAAAGAATGACAAAATTTGGGGTATAGCACATATGTGAAGCCTTGAACTGATTTCCCAACACTGAAGGGTGGGGTGGGGAATAACTTGCCCAGTCAAGAGCACACTTTATCATGTTTAAGGACCTGGGTTTTAGGCCCCAGCCACCACATGGGATTATCTGCACAGGGGAAGCTACAGGAGGGATGAACCTGGCAGTGTTGGAGAGCCTCTCCTTTCTCTTTCTATCTCATGCCCTCTCTCTCTGAAAAGGTGTGTGTGTGTGTGTGTGTGTGTGTGTGTGTGTGTGTGTGTGTGAGAGAGAGAGAGAGAGAGAGAGAAAGAGAGAGAAGCACCTACCCAGTACATTGAAGTCATGCAGGTGCAAAATATCCTGGAGGTAAATAAGTAAATTACTGATTGTTTGTTGGTCATCACTTCTCCTTTGGCTAATTCTGCTTCTAAAGACCCCTTCTGTTTCTATCTGTGTTGGTCATCATGCCAGGTTCCCTTGCATTGCTTGATGTTGTGGTCTATTTACATAATCACTCTTTTGCCTGAGACCCGTCCTGCCTGCAGGGCATTGGTTTAATCCCCACTGGTTAGATGGAAGCTTGCTATCTTCGAGCTCTTTTTCTACTCTCCACCCCCTATCCTACCCATTTCCTTTTCCGACCTGCTACTTCCGCTTTGGAAGGTATAAAGGCAGGTCTTTTCTGATCAATAAAGGACAATTGCATTGCGTTCCTGCTCAGCCACGTGTTCCAGAGTCTTTCTCTCCGGCGGCGCTAGCCTGGCAATTCTTGATTTTTATTACACATAGGTGGAGATAATTATAACTGTTCAGTTTGGCATTACTCGATGTCTACAGAATATAGCAGAAATTAGTTACCCAGTGAAGAGCATCATTTGATAGACAGGAATGTTTACTTCATAGCTCTCTCCCATGAGTGGGGAAACCCACAGCATTGGGATGCTATTATGGATACGGAAATACAAGGAAATAGATGTCCTGTCTGGATCTGGGCATGGAAATAGAAGTATTGAGGGACTGCTCAGAGGGCCTTCTGGAACAGCCTGAAGCCCACAGCAGGTACAATCAGATTGGAAGACTGGTCTGGAAGAGCAAAATCCTACACATTAAACATAGAGGACTTCTGGGAGAGGAAAAAAAACTGTCAACAAGGTAGACTTTCACAGAGCACCAGACCCAGAGGGTATCACTGGCTCCTTTTACTAAGCCTTGCAAAATAAATAGGTGACAGAGCCCTTTACATGGGCTCAGTGGAGAGATGAGAGTAGAGGATCCAGATACACTTGCTACTGGAAACCAGAGGCAACAGCAGACACTGAGGAGGCTACGGATGAAAGCTGATGATAAATATTGAGGCCAGAAAATGTTGACCAACATTTTAGTAGATTGAGTCCACTTGTACCTTAGAACAATGTATAGAAAAGCAGCCCTCAGGAGCTGGGCAGTAGCACCGTGGGTTAAGCGCATGTGGTGCAAAGTGCAAGGAACGGCGTAAGGATCACTGGCTCCCCACCTACAGGGAAGTTGCTTCACAGGCGGTGAAGTGGGTCTGCAGTTGTCTCTCTTTCTTTCCCCCTCTCTGTCTTCCCTTCCTCTCTCCATTTCTCTCTGTCCTGTCTAACAATGACAACAGCAAATAACAACAACAACAAGGGTAGCAACAAGGGCAACAAAATGGGAAAATAAATAAATATAATAATAGTAAAAAAAAAAAGAAAAGCAGCCCTCTCAGCCCCACCTCCAAGGATCAAAGAATGAGCCAATATTATTCAGTTTGTTAAGTGGCAAGGGGGTTAATGGATTGGTTCCTTCAGCATCTAGCCCAACCTCTCTGTTGTTGTGGTTGTATCAATTATCTATTTGTTATATATAACCAAATAATAAATATATGATTATATGATTGGTTGAATGATTAATCTGCATGAGAAAGAAGCAGAGCATCATTCTGGCCCCTGCAATGCTGGGGATTGAACGCAGGACTTAATGCTTTCAAGTTCAATGCTCTAGCCACTGTGCTACCCCCTGGATCATGTTTTATTTGATCTTTTCTTTATCTGTGCTTAACAGTGGTTTGCAAGATGGTAAGATTACAGGCTCAAACCGGGATCCTTATGCCAGCCCTTGTGCTTTGTACCACATGCGCTTAACCCACCTGACTCCCCCCATCTTTATTTCTTTAAGGACTCTCCATACAATCTTCCAAAGTAACTCAGTCACTTTTTAAGGTGCTATCCTACATCACAGAGCAACAATTGGAATCCTTGTCTAGACTACCTTGCAGGTAGAGGTTTGTTTTTTTTTTGCTTTTTTATTTTATTTTATTTATAAAAAGGAAACACTGACAAAACCATAGGATAAGAGGAGTACAACTCCACACAATTCCCACCACCAGAACTTTGTATCCCATCCCCTCCCTTGATAGCTTTCCTTTTCTTTCTTTTTTTCTTTCTTTCTTTTTTTTTTTAAATAATTTATTTATTCATGAGAAAGATAGGAGGAGAGAAAGAACCAGACATCACTCTGGTACATGTGCTGCCGGGGACTGAACTCAAGACCTCATGGTTAAGAATCCAATGCTTTATCCACTGCGCCACCTCCTGGATCACAGCTTTCCTATTATTTAACCCTCTGAGAGTATGGACAATTTTTTTATATAAATGATGTACTATTGTCAATCAGATGTGCTTCGGTGAAACCTTGTGAGCCCAGTTAAATAGGCAGAGAGGTGAAGCTAGAGGCACCTCTTCTCCTGGGGGGAGATGATAGCTACCAGGGAGAAATTTTAGGGTTGACAGACCTAGATCGGTTTCCTGATCCAGAAACAACCTATAAGGATGTTCCTGGAATAGGAAAGCTATCAGGGGAGGGGATGGGATACGGAGTTCTGGTAATGGGAATTGTGTGGAATTATACCCCTCTTGTCTTATGGTTTTGTCAGTGTTTCCTTTTTATAAATAAATTAAAAAAAAAGAATGTTCCTAGAGATAAGAATTCCAGTGATAAGTTTTTCCTACTGGGATTGCATTGAGAGAGTACAGTGTGGGGCAGGGAGTTACCTTACCTGGTAAGTCACACACCTTACCCTGGGATCAAGTCCCAGTCCCATGCAGGAATACCATGGCTGACAGCTCTAGGCATGGCGGAACAGAGCCATGGTGTCTCTCTGCCTTTCTCTCTAAACAGAAACACATAGATATATGTCACAGTGCACTCCTGCTTTTTAGTGGTGTACTTAAAGTAATATATACAGATGTGGATTTATACTGGTGCACACCTGGAACTTACATTATGTTATAATGCAATGTTATTTCAATTAAAAAAAAAAAACCCTGGAAGAACAAACCCCTACCCAGATGGTGAGTTCCCAGAGGTAGTTAGCAGATGAACGCATAGCATCATGGCAGGGGACCTAGCACGTTATGATTGGGCCCTCCACAATCGCTATCAAACACGCCATGGCCGGTGCGCCGCTATGTTCCATCGCTGGGGAGCCAGAGACGACCCGAACTGCCCCTGCGGCTCCAGACAGACTATGACCCACATAGTCAACGACTGCCACCCTGGAGGTCTCGAAACTTTACATCAGGCTCAACCTGATGCTGTTGACTGGCTACGGAAGAAGGGCAAATGCTAGAAGAAGAAAATGGCAGGGGAGGCAGGCTCCTTGGCGAATCAGTTCTGCGGTGCGGTTCTGAGAGTCGTTTTAGCAAGCCTGCTTCTCCAGCTTTTCACCGATTTATAAACAACTGATTGCATTTTAGTACAGCTATATCCTTGTGGGTAGCACAGATTAACAGAAGACAACTGCATGATTCCCACCCCACCCCCCAGATTTACTAGAAAGGTATTTGACAAATTTCAGTATCTGTGCTTGATTTTTTTAAGTCTTCAAAAAGAAGGAAAGATAATTAATTCTTGGAAGCCGGCAATATGCTTCATGAGAAGACACTAAAAGCCATTCCCACTGAAATAAACAGCAAGGTAATTCAGTGTGTGGTCTACACTAATATTTAGCATTGTTCTGGAGGTCTGACCAATGGAGTTTGATGAGAGAAAAACACAAAAGGAACAGCTACTAGGAGAGAGGTATAAATATATTTACAGTTAATATAGACCTAGAAACCCCAAGAAATAATTATGAAAACTTGTAACCAGTAGGTTCCAAATTAATGCATAAAGCTCACTTGCCTTCATCTCTACAAATAAAAATCAACTATAAAAATAATTATGGCCTAGACCAGGGAGAACAGAAGCAACCGGTGGAACAGCTATATACAAATAATGTCAAAGGACATAAATTACGGTGATGTTGGGGATTATACAGCAAATCCTAACAAGGGGATTTTTCAAAGTTAACCTAATTACCAAATACTCTATGATACATCTGAGGAAGATGGGTTGATATTGGGGCAGCTTGGAATGTTCCTACTCATGACCACAGAATGTGAGCTCAGATCTAGAGGGATGCAGAGGTCACACAGCCTCCTAAGCTGAATATGGGCCCCAGATCACATCACATTGATGGGGTTTACAGTCAACAATATTTATACCCCTTTCCCATATTAGGGAGCTACTCTCTTCCCTGATCCAGCTTTCTGTCCCTTTTCCAGCCATGACATCATCTCCCCAGACAATAAGTTGGATCCACATGCATATCAGATTTCAGGCTTAGGGGAAAAAAAAAACTTGTATAGCCTCAGGCCCTTTAGAATATAACTAAAACATACCTACTAGCTATCTACAAAATGGAGGACTCCCCCCCCCAACTCTTCATCTGCATTATTTCAGCTTTTAGGTCCATGATTGTTCAACAGATTGTTTGGCTTTGTATGTTAACTCTCTTTCCAGCCACCAGGTTCCAGATGCTACCATGATGCCAACCAGACTTCCCTGGACAAACGACCCCATCAATGTGTCCTGGAGCTCCAATTCCCCAGAAACCCCCTCCCCCCCCCCCCAGGGAAAGAGAGAGACAGGCTGGGAGTATGGATCAACCTGTCAACACCCATGTTCAGCAGGTAAGCAATTACAGATGCCAGACCTTCCACCTTCTGCATCCCACAGTGACCTTGGGTCCATACTCCCAGAGGGATAGAGAATAGAAAAGCTATGAGGGGAGGAAATGAGATACGGAGTTCTGGTGGTAGGAACTGTGTGGAGTTGTACCCCTCTTGTCCTATGGTTTTGTTAATGTCTCCTTCTTATAAATAAATAAAAAAAATAATTGCGGATGCTGGGCGGTCACGCACCTGGTTAAGCACACAAGGACCTGCACAAGGATCCAGGTTTGAACCCCTGCTCCCCACCTGCAGGAGGTCACTTCATAAACGCTGAAGAAGGTCTGCAGCTGTCTATCTTTCTCTCTTCCTCTCTATTTACTTCTCTTCTCTCCTTCTGTCCTACCCACTAAAATGGAAGAAATGGCTGCCAGGAGCAGTGGATTCATAGCACCCACAGAGTCCCAGCAATAACCCTGGAGGCGGGGCGGGGGGGGGGGATGGAAAAAAAAGAGCCTAAGTGCAATAGCAAAAGCAACAAAAAGCCTAAAATTCAGTGCAAATGTAGGATTTGACAAAGACGGCAATTTTAAATTAGGAATTCATTCCAAGAACTTGTGAAAAGATCATCTTTGATATCCAAGCATGTCTGAAAATGCTCTTATTTTGCTCACATCTGAAGGAGAGTGTGTTGGAGAATGGGCCCACTGTCTCGAAAGTCCCCTTGGACATG